>NW_011888822.1:1238223-1242972 GCF_000151845.1 Pteropus vampyrus | reverse complement strand
ACTATACCTATTAATTGCTACACTTCAAATTTGCATTTTCTTAAAGACATCTTGGGAGAATGTGACATGGGAGGTAAGACTTCCAAGAGTTTTATGGCAGAACTTGAACTTCTTTAAACTGTTGCTTTCATGGGTGGATCCCTACTTGGATAACATTTCCATCTTTGATGTTTCTGACTCTGAGCAGTAATTAAACTTAAAAAAAAAGCTGTGAAATTTCAGGAGCCAGAAAGAATTGGTTTATCAGTCTACTTTAAAGTAGCTTCTGTAACTTGCTCAGAATCTTCTCTCTGCTCATGCCTACCTTCATGGAACTCTTACATTTTTGTCCCCAAGTGCTGGGTATGGTGTTAGTGATGGAAGTATAGTCAGGTGGTTTGACTTGCATCTTGTATCTTCTCAGCCCTTTACTAGCTGGGTATCCTTGGTGAACTCATCAAACTTTTCTACGCTGTGTTATGAGGATTCAATGAAGTAGAATCAGATGATTAGCTACGGGTCTGGCGCACATAGTTCTTAGCAAATATTAACTCTTATTTTTCATATACTTGGTGTTTATAGTGAACCAATTTGCTTGTGATGAAATTATTTAATTAGAAATCAGTTGACACTGTCTAAATCAGTCACTCCCAACCTGCCTGCAAAATTGACAGTGTGTAATCTCATTTAGTGACATCTTTCTCTGAAAAAGCAATGGGACAGTAGTTTTAATTAAAGCACATTTAGATAAATGTTTTTGAAAAGTTGTAGTAGCTTAAAAAAACTGGCAATAGTAATGTTTTTTAAAAACCAGATTTGGACTTAAGATATTGACGAGACTCTTAGAAATTGAATAGAGGTGTTAGAAATTCTAACATTTCTCGGATAGTTAATATTGTTAATTTTGTCATTGTTAATTTTTAGATATTTTACAAGATATATAATGCTGCTTATTTTTTAGGTGGTTTTAAAAAGATTTTTGAAGTCTTTTCTTTTTATAGAGTTACATATAGAAATATGTTAAGTTGAAATTATATGATGACTGTTTAGATACAGAATGGTGTTTCTCGCCATTTTCAGAAGGAAAGGGGAATGGGAGGAGGATGGAGGAGGTAAAAGGGGTCAAATACAAGATGACAGAAGGAGACTAGACCAGGTGGGGTGCACATAATAAAGTATACAGATATAAAGTTGTCCACCTGAAATTTATATAATGTTATTAACCAGTGTTACTCCAATAAATTTAAAAATTGTATACCTATGATTTTATGATTTATTTCCAAGTAATATGTGATTGAGGAGTGGATTAGAGTAAAATTGACCATGACACAAGATTGACTATTTTTGATAAGTTGTAAGTATATCCAGATTTATTTTACTAGTCTATCCATTTCTGTATATGCTTGAAATTCACCACAATAATAATAGAAAAAAAAAAAAAGCTAGGTCCGAGAACCTCGAAATCCAGTGATTATTACTAGTAATGGTGAACATATTTGTCACAAGCTCTGTGCCAGCTATGACTGGGTACGAGGGCTGATTACATGACTACATTGGCTGATGGTTCATAGGGGTAGGAAGAGGGCAATAAATGAGAGAATTCCTCTCTATTATCATTAAGTTGATCCCAAATACATGATTAAATCAAAATTTCTTGGTGAAAGTATATCCGCTGGAAGATAAAGTATGCGTTCTAAGATATCTTTTTTTGGAGAGGAGTGTTTCTACTTTATTTATCAAAAGTACATTTTTGCAGCATGAAATGGTTTATATTTTAAGTTGTTAGGATTTACTAGCATCCAGAATATTACCTTAAATAATTAATGGAGGAGACATCCGAGCCTGCCCCTCTCTGACCTATAGATCTTCAGTCATCAGTGAAAGAACTGACTGTGCACATGCTTTCTTTGCCAACCCTGTCAAGCCCGTTTGGAGATAGCCTAAATTTGCTGATGGATCCTAAACTGACTAAATGAAGTTTGATGTTATCTTTGGGGGAATTGTTCAAGGGATTATGGTTGTTTGTAGTGCATGGGAAATATATGCTTTTTATGATCAGTTCAACTCTTAACTCTTTGTAATCCTCTATTTTATAATTAGATTATGCTTCATAAAGGTAAAATACATCTAATATATGGCATGATCTTTCTTCCTCTCTTTAATTAAAAAACAAAACAATGAAAGTTCCTATCGGAAATTCCAGCATCAAGTCACTTATTTTTGTTTACATATACTCACATTTTAAGTACTCTAGAATTATTTACTATATCTTCTATCATACTTGGGAAACTGTACCTTTTTTTAAGTTCCTATTAGAGTTGATGGCATATATCAGTTCGTAGATATAGGCACTGGAAAGAGGACACTCTTTAATGAGTGCACAGAGACTGTTCTTGTCAGGTTGTGCTACTTCAAATTGGCCAATCAAGTCTTAGATTAAAGATTAATGATAGGAACACTGTTCTCTGGAATAGCTCTATCTTTAGCTCTGAGATAAACTTTTAATGTTTTTTCTGGGAGCTCACTGCTGTTACTGATCCTAGTTTTAGGGTCTGTATATGAAAAGGTGAGAGATCTGTTGGTTTCTCATTTTTCAGAGAATTTCAAGACCTTCGATTCTAGGAACTTATCTATTTCAAATATTTATTTACTCCCTAGCCCAGATTTTCAATGCCTCCAGACCACTGCATCTTAAATTAACTGGTGTTATGATCTTCTCCTATAGGCTTTGTATCTGAATAAAATATTGACAAATGCTTTTGAGCGCTGTTGCATAGCACAGTAACTGTGATGTCAGTTAAGGAACAAAGTCATATTTCCTTTCTTCCTTAGAGAATCAATAATGTGGTCATACTTGCAGAGACAGGCACCTCTGAACCATGGGCAGGCAGTACATTATTTTCAAATCTCTTTCCTCCCAAAGGTCCCTCAAGTCTAGTCCTCTTTGACAGTTTCATCATGAATGTTCTACGGTTTTGCTGTCCTGGGCAACCTTAGAAAAGTTCTATGGAAAACAATATAATTAATGCAGTGTCTTTTACTGGATCCTGTCTGTTATTCCCAAAGCAATAGTTATATTGCATTTCATTTAAACAGGACACTCCGTGGTATGTGGCTCAGACTTGATATGTGGTGTGATTATACTCTCTGTGTCATTGGGAATTTTGAGCATGCCTTGTGAATAATTTCTCTCTCCCTCAGTATACTCTGTTGTTTCTTTTATTTGTTCATTCAGTTATGAATATATAAAAAATGGAGTGCCTGTTTTATGTAAAAAACATTTTGTAAGGCAAATGAAGGAACATACCATAGAGAAGGGGAAAAGGCTACATGCAATGCCTGTAGCGTCGTTCCTGGCACATTAACAATGGTAACTTTAATGGCATTCTTGTTGCTGCTGCTGCTTTTGTAGCTGTCATCGTCATCGTTGTGATCATTATGATGATGATCATCATCATTCTTCCAACATTTTTGCCAGATATTATTCTTTGTTTATATAGAGTACGCTTTCTTTGCCACCAGAAGCTCTAAGAAATGAAGGGATCATAGTTTGGTAACTAGTTTGGAGGTAACAACATTATATCAAAGCATAATATGTTTTCAGTAAATGAAGTTCATTCCAATTTGTTCTTTCCCTTACCCTCGAATTTGTTGGCTAAGATTCTCTGATATATCAATCAGGACAGGACCCAGATCATTTCACCTGACTGTTGTGAAGGGCGCTGGCCCTGCTGTCAGACTGCCTGGGGTCAAGTCCTAGTTTCCACTCTTGATAACTGTGTGACCTTAACTCTGTCTCATTTCTTTATCTCTAAATGAGGATCGTGAAACTAATGCTTATTGGAAGAATTTCATATGATAGTGAAATAAGCAGTTTACCCAGCACCTGGCACACTGTGAGCAATCAGTATTTCAGTGCCATATTTTTTATTGTTCTAATCGTTATTATCACTATTACTTTTGTATCTGTTATTATTTCTACAGTAAAGACCAAGTTCCCTCCTATTACTCAACTGACAACCTCCATGCTTCTGTATGTTATGCATTTTCTACTTTCTGAAGTAAGCAGACAGAACTCTGACCAGATGAGGATAATTCATCTTTCATTCATAACATGAAAGGAGTGGAAGAATGCTGCTCCCTACTCTTATTGGAGAACTTTGAGTGAAATCATAATAGGTTTTAGAATGATCGTTAAATCAGACTCTGAGCCTCCTGCCTACCAAGATAAAAATGTTTAATATATCCTCTACTTGATTCCTAAAACACACATCTATGTTCTAAATATGTTTATATCTGCATCCCTATAATGACTGCTATAGATATAAAATTTTAGTTGACCTTCCGGCATAAAATCCACTTATCAGAATGGTAATGCGTGATACTTTGCGAGAGTTCCAGAATGCGAAAGTTTATATGTAGTATTTTAACAATCAGGCTACCCTCTTCGTGCTGTGCAGAGATCTACAGTCATTACCACATAATGTGTTTAGTGTGATGCCTGGCAAGAGAGTACACATTCAAAATGCAAAAGCTAATAATAATTGTATCAAAGAAGATTTATTAGACGACCTAACTCTTAGAAATCCAAAGATGAGCATAAACACTGCACTTCCCTCTCTGCATCTCTCTTCAAAGAAAAGCAAAGATGACAGGAAAGAAATGAAATATCTTCTAATTCTCTTAGTAGGCTTCGTTTTCTGCAACAGCGATTTTTCTGGTTTTGTTGTTGTTGTTGTTCTTGTTATGTTTGAGGTCATGTGTAAAACA
>NW_011888822.1:1223133-1236905 GCF_000151845.1 Pteropus vampyrus | reverse complement strand
GCTAAGTGCTTTGTATGTGTTTTCTCATGTAATACTGACAATAAAGCTGGGAATTTGATCCCATTTGTATGCCCATTTTGTTTACACCAGAGGACCATGAGGTTTGGGCAGGTGAATTAATTGGGCCATGCCCAGGAAGTTGGTTAAGTGTCTAAGTGTATATCTAAATGGCCACAAAACTTATATTTTCACCTGGTGATTTTCTAGAAACTGCCTGAGTTCCCGGGTGCAGCCCTCCAGTTCTTGCATTGCCTGATGCAGTTCTGAGCCTGCAAGTGCTCCTCCAACTCCAGTCAGCCCTTGGGTGCTTTGCTAGTAGAGGTTTCGGGTGTGGATGGAGTTTTGATTTCAAAGTAATAACCACAGTATTAAATCTGCCTTCTATTTATGTTGAGCTTAATGTTTATTTGTTGTTTCTCACATAAATAAATGATTGACTAGAACGATGATGCTTTTCAGACCCTATGGCATGTGTTATTTAAGCCAAGGAGGAAAATATTTAAGTAACTTAATGACTTAACTCCCCAGACCTTTAGTTTCCTTGTCTGTACAGTGGATATCACAAGACACCTAATTGATAGGAATGCTTATAAGTGTAAAGAGATGATAAATATAGAGTCCCCAGTGCCTGGTATATGATAATGCATCCTCAGTTGCTGCTGTTATTATTAGTTTTCATTGTTTCCCCAAGTGCTTGGTTTGTATCAAAGAATTATAAATAAGTTTCCTCTTCTGACATGAGAAAATTTCTAGAAGTGGGAAGTGGCAGATACCTCAACTTGGCTTATCTTAACAGTCAGTTATGTTTGCCATTTAAATAATGCTATTTAAAAATTAGGATTATTTCTTGAGAGTAAACACATGTGAAACTGAGCCTCCTGTGCATTCTTTTTACTGTTTTGAAGATGTAGTTAATGAGTTTCTTAGCTAATTGTTAACATGTACAAAAAATGTAATATAAAAATGAATACTGTGGAATTTCTAGAACACTCCAAAACTACTCATTAATTTAACCCTATAAAATTGGTCTATAAGCACGACTGGTGTTTTTATTATATATGAATAATAATGAAGCCCCTTTTGGGGATTCATTCATTCTCTACTGCTATATTATTCAGTTGATTTAGGATTCTGAGGCTTACTTTTTCACTAATTCTGAGTTTTTTAAATTATTATAATATGAACACGTTTATTTTTCCCTGGATGGGAAAAAAAAAAGCTTAATGATGAAAATTATTTAGGCTTCCTATACCAGAGGAGAATGTTGCTTTGGCATTGGCGTGGTCAGGATTGACCCTCTCTGCCCTCTGTTGGCCTCATCTACTTCATCTCTTTTGATTGCTGGGTAAGCAGACATAGTCCCTGTCCTGGTTGTGTCACTGCTGTGTTAGGGAGAAAATGCATTTGAATTGATGGTGATGCCTTTTTCCAGTTCTGAGTGTAAGATTCTATAACTGTCTCTCAAAATAATGTCTCTGCCTTTGATATGTCTCCCAGTGTTGTTATCGACAATTCTCTATGGAGTTAGGTTTTCATGTGCAAGTGCCTCAAACTCAGTATTTCCAAAAGAAAATCTTTCCCACCAAAACACCACATTTTCCATTTGTTCTGTTGGATACTGGCTTTTCCATGACCATTGTCACATTTTTTAAGCCTTGAAATATTCTTCTCCACTTTCCCATATTGTCTCTCCAGATCCTATTCTTTTGCTCTCAAGAGTGTCTCTCACATCCCCCTTTCCTATTTCCACTTATGTATCCCAAGTTCAAGATTCTCTCTCTCTCCCCTTCCCTCACCTCCAGAATATTTTAATAGGTTCCTAATTGATATCCTTGCCTCTAGCCCCCCTCAGCCCATTAGTTAATCTGGGAACAGTGCTGGTACAAATTAAGTGCTTTAATTATTGTTTGATTTGAATAGAATGTTATCAAAGAAATTGGCTATCTAAGTGGGGATGGAGTTTTCAGTGTTTGTGCATATTTATGACCAGAACCTTGAGAACAGAGAAGTACCCGTTTCACGGGCATACACCTATTCGTTAAATTTTCTTTGCTTCATTTACTGTAACACTTTAGTTTGTAATCAACATAATAGCTTTAGCTTTTACAAACTTCTTTTTTTTTTTTTTTTTAAGAAACGGATCAACTCTGGCACATGCATCTCATTAGTATTAAAAGTACTCAGTCTCTGTAAAATGAATATAATAAGAGACATTTCTATAATATAACACCAAAGGAGATAAATGTCGGGTTGTCAGAAAACTTAAATGAATAATGGTATTTGAGGCATTTATTTTTCTTGCAATTTGAGATATGATAATTACTGCTATTTAAAATTTTCCCCAAACTTAGCTTGCTTAGATGTCTTGGGGATTGGGGGCTTTTGGACACATAAGGCATTTTCCTATCCTGTCAGAAGTTCTTGAAGGATTATGAATATTTTTATATTCTCTATGAGAAAACAAAGGATGAAGAGTTGAAAGGCAGCGAAGACTAGACTGCTTTTAAAAGAGAACATTGTACAAAACTTTGCAGAATAAAAAGAGTGGGAATTTAGTTTGAAGAAATAAGTGAGCCCCAGAATGAATTGTTTAAAAGATGAAGTCGTACGATGCCATCTTAGTATAAAATTAGCTTTAATAAGTTAGTAAAAATATGATTAATACCAAATTAACCCCTTTATTTGAAATTTGACTCTGCTCATCTTCCATTTCAACAGTGAAAAATTCAATGGCATGGACTTAACCTGGAGGCTTTTTATTCACGTCAAGAATGCAGGGGAACCTGGAAAGATCTGTTTCTGTTCCTTGGGTCACGACTTTTTGAGTAAGAGATGAGAGGATCTTTAGTGGGCTCAGTTCTGCCATTGTGCTGGTTATTAAGAAGGTGGTTTTACTTCTCTTTACTTCTAGGCTTTTAAAGATGTAAAGATGTTGTGATAACACTCCTAAACTCTGCAGATAATGGACAAATGATATGTCTCTTCTGCAAAATAAGCTTCTGGTATCCCTCTTTGTAAAAACAGTCTTGCTAGAAGGGCCATGGATCCAACCAACGGTGGATAAGGTAAAGTTCTTAGGTAAAATTGCACTGACTTATGGTTAAAACAAACAAACAAACAGAAAAACCCTAAAAAACTGTTACCACCACCCTTTATTTTGCCAGGCCCTGTGCTGATTATTTAATGTTATCACAAAAGTGTAATGTAGATATTATTACCGTCTCCATTTTGCATGTGTGGACACTGAAGTCCGGAGGGGTTAAGTAAATTGTCTAAAGTGAGAGCCTCGACTGACTTGCGCCCGAGTTCTTTTGATTAAAGTCACGTCTACATTTAATGCCATCTCTTTGGACATACTATGACAACTTGGCAAGATTATTAGAATTCAGAATTTTATGCATTTTTTCACTGACAAATGATAGACTTAGTTAAGGTTTCCTTCTCTTCAAAGAGAAAGTAATGGAGGAAGGGATGAAGAGAGGGTGTAATCATGTGTATTTAACCACCATCAAAGGAGTTATAGTTTTAAGGACAGTAGTTTTGATTGAAAGACTGAGTTTCACAGAGTTCTACCCTTGGTTAGGGTTCAGTGGCTGGTCCAATGTGATTAAATCCTTATAAATGTGGTGAAATCCTTATAAACCAAAACAAGAAAGATTATTTTCAGAGAAATAAATATAGAGATATCATTTTTCACTGATTTGCAAAAAAAAAAAAAAAAAATCAAACCTGACTCCCAAGAGATAATAAAAACGGGATTTTTTTTCTTCTCAACATTTACATCAAGAAACACCTAAATGCTTTTTAAGTGTGAACAAATGTCCCACAGTATCAATAATGTGATATGATATCTGTCTTCTTCTGCCACCTACAAACAAAGAAAAGATTTCGAAGACAGAAGCATCATTTTAAACTTTTCTATCCACAAAGTTACCCTTACATGCTAAGGTCTAAGAAGCTAATGTGTTGTCCCACACGATGAAACTCGGGTAGAATTAGCTAGAGTGGTTACTTCCTCAGTGAGGCTCAGTGCACAGGTGGTCAGTCAATGGCAGGCTATGAAGACATGGTGGGGGACATAGGAAATGATCCAGAAAAGGATCATCGTTGGTCTGTCTGCGGGGGAAGACTGTGCTGGGTCAGTCCTCATGTGGTCAGAAGATTCTCACTGTGTGTGCTGATACAGCCAGGGAGTTCTTTTGAAACAAATATATGGCCAAGTGACCTCCCAGCACTGACTTCCCGTTAGTTTTAGGATAAATACAAAATCCCTTACAGTAGCTGGTGGGGCCCTACCCATCATGGCTCTGATGTGCCTTTCTTCCTGCCATCTGCTGTCCCTCATGCTCTCCACTCTCCCCATGCTCTCTTCCCCGAAGGGCTGAATTTTAGTCCTCCATGCTCACTATGCCCTTTCCCCCCATGGGTCCTTCGGGGATGCTTTTACCTTTGGCCAGATGCTCTCCCCTCTCTTCACACAGTTCCTCCAGTTCTCAGCTCAAATGTCATTTCAGCAGTCTAGGTCAAATGCCATTTGACCATGTCTAGGTCAAATCTCCAAGAGATTACAGACTCTTAGCATCACATGCCTTTCCTTTGAGGACTTCTCTCAGCCACATTTGCATTTGGTGATAATATATGAGAGAAGAGATAGGCTATTATGGTTGGGAGTCTGGAAACTCAAGCCATGCAAATGAACCTCAAACCAAACTGGGCCCCTTAGCAAGTCCTGTGACCTCTTTGTGCCTCTTCTATAAAATGGAGATGTCAGAGCACCTCATTCTTTGAGGTATGGTGAGGATTAAGTGAGGGGATAGTAGAATGGTGCCCGATGCATAGAAAAGGCCCATTATGTGGTAGCTCTTTTTATTATTTGATTAATGACCATCCTTCCATTGACTGTGAACTCCAGGTAAAGAGGGATTGCTGACTCCTGACTACGGGTGTAGTTTAAGAGTGTCCCCCTGCTTCTGGCACAGTGCCTAGCCCTTCATTGGCATCCATTCAGTGTAGACCACCACTATGTTAGGCAAACTGTAAACGCTTCAACCTCTGTCTGAATCAGTGTTTGAGTCAGTAATAGGATTCAGAAGTGTGCTCGTGGCACAGAGATGTTGGTAGTTCTTATCTGGCAGTCAGGGTACTTACTCTCTATAAGGTGGCCCTTAGTTTTGGGCCTTTAGGTACAAGAACTGTCTCAGCAAATGGGGCATCCTACCCAGGATCCTGACCCTAATGCAGGGATGAGTCTTGTCTTGCATGTGTGTCCTACTTCCACTAAACTAGAGAGTTTCGGATTTTTTAGACTTCACATTCCCTTTTTTATCACTCATAATCTTATATGGAAGCTCAGTTTATCAAATAGGTTCAAAGTAGAGGTCTCTTCTTAGGTCTTGTCTGGGGTCTCTCATTCTTGGCCTGCCCTTGACTGCCGCTGAACACCTTTGCCCTAAATAAAACGATGGTCTCTTTTCTAAGATTGTCAGGTGAGAAACTAACGTTGAATGCTTAATGAGCAAATGTGGAAGTGAAAAGGAAAAAGTCTCTAACCCTTTTATCTCAAATGAGGATTAATTTGAAGTGGTCATGCTGTGTAGAGCTGAACATTTCTTATAGTGCTGGAGAGAAGATCCCACTATGACATAACATGCTTTTTAAGGCTGTTATAGATCTGCCACCTTTCATCTTAAAGAAAGGAGATGTTAAATATAATGAAGAGAATGAAGTTGCAATCCATCTTAGTAGTTGCTAGATTTCATTTAGCAGAATGACTCAGTATGGTAACATCTCCAGGGACTGCTGGGGAGTCTTTCTATGTATATTTACATGTATTTACATCTCTCTGAGAGCAATCCCAAGAGTCATGTTTGTTTAAGAATGTTGAATAATATAGTCCAGGTCTTGAGTAGAAACTTTCTACCAATCTAAGATTAGAAATGGTAGAACTGGATTTTTTAAAATCTATTTTTTAATCAAAAGGATAATCATAATCAAGACTCCCTATTGAATAACATTGAATACCAGGCAATTCAGTGCAATAATCAGACCTTTTCGGGTGCTTCCAGAAGTAGTTCAAGTAAAGATCTCATTTTTTCAGTGTGAAGAAAAAGTTATTATTTGATTACACAGGGGAAAATGGGGAAGAGTAGTTTTGTTTTTTCCCTTAATATCGAGGGAATTTTCTTAAGAAAAGGTTGTGTGTCAAGATTGTTATGTATATTCTTTTTGTAATTTTTAAACTTAATCCAAACATATGTTTTCTTTAATTAGTGTCCTAAGTTTGGGATTGATGACTAAGGATCCCTTAAATTCTTATCTATTTAAATTAATTGACTTCTTCCAACATGAATATTTTTCTGAACGAGGAAACAAAAAATATTTAGCCGATATAGGCCATCTGGCTTTAAAATGTGAGACTTCTAGCCTGCATCTATTTTAGAGTGACTATAGGATCAGAATTCCAATGAATCCAAAACCGTAGATTCACAATTTAAACTTTAATGCTTTGGGGATTGTAAATCACAGCACATATGGGGTGATACATGTTTTGGGAGAAATGGATCCTCCTGGCTCACATGTAAAATTAAAGCTGTCTGTAGTCTGTGTTTATTGAATGTATTTATTTTAGCAAGGTCTGAATAAACAGTCCCTAGATTTTTAATCTTATTATTGGGATATTTAAAACTTATATAAAAAAAAAAGCCTATTTGTCAAATCACGCATTATAAATGTTCAATAATGTCCTCAACTTATAAAATTTCTCAAGAAAAGTAATGGCTCTACTTATTGTTTCTTCATAGTTCTTTTTTAAAAATCCAGTAAACAACAACAACAACAAAAGTCTTATTTTTCTTGGAAAGAAGCTGTGATTCTTGTGGTTAGTCTAAAGACATGAATCTCCTTTCCCTTAGATCTTGCATTTTAACAAGACAGATATTTAGACAAAGATTTTCATAATTAGAGCAGCCAAGAAACTTTGCCTTATTTTAATGTTTCTCAAAATGTGTCCTGACCAGGTTTATTCCACAAAGGATGAGGAAAGTTCGTGACAGGTTTAGTTAGTATACCTGTTAAAAGGAAGACTTCTCAGTCTTCAGGTGTGATATTCTGAACCTTCAAAATGAGGGATGTGAGGAGTAAGGCTATAATTGGCAGTGTTTCCCAAAGTAATTGACTCTGGAATATTGTAGGATTTTTGTTCTGCTGATTGCAACTCAGGAGAATTTGTATGGTTGGCACATGTAGCCTTTTAATAGAGATTTTTCTGGGTCTACAGCATTAGATTCTTCCATCTGCATTTTAACATTTCTGAAATTAGGATGCAGTTTACGATCATCACATTGGTGTTTTCTTTCTTGAATTCTAGAAAATATATTAGTGAATTGATGGTGCCTTGGTATTAAGTAAATTATTAAGTAATGCAATTTTTAATCCTAATGTATGCATGATGTTCAGACTAATCCACATGAAGTATGGTATTAAGTGTAAAGAATTGAATGAGAGGAAAAAACTACTCTGTTTTGTGGAAAATTTTTTACTCTACAATGAACTTTGTTTTCTAGAACTTCTGGAGTCTGGTTGAAAAATAATTATACTTTTGGGTAGCTTCCTATGATTCTGTACCAATATTAAGTGCTTTACGTACATGCATATGTGGTAGGTGTCATTAACCCCATTTTAAAAGTGAGGAACATTGAGACACAGAGAGATTCAATAATTTATCTACCTTACTCGCTGTTGGAGAGTGAGATTTTAACCCCAGGTAGCCTGACTTTCACAATCTACTCATTTAAGTTAACTGAACATTGTTATTTATTTTGTTCCTGTGTACTTTCTTCCACCTTTGCATTATGACATATGCCAATGATTCCTTGAACTGGGTCATTGCTAGAATCACATTGGGAGCTTTTGGAAACTATAGCTTCCTGGGCCCACTCCTCAAGAGATACTTAATCGATAGCTCTAGGGGAGGCTTGGGAAGCTGTTTCGAAAATTTCTTTTAAAATAAAAAGTCCAGGTGATTTCGATGAAGCTAGATTTGGGAATCACTAATAAACACATTATAATAACTGCTTTTCTTTCCACCAAAGATTAAAGAGTAATAAAATGCAGCCTAGCCGCTAAAGCATGAAGAACATAATTGAATGCAGTGTGACCCTGAAGACCAGTAGTGCCCCTCAGAGTATCAGAATGCTGATTTCCTACATCAGTTATTGGCAGGAGGTGACAGTCAGGGTGTGTCGACAAAGCAGATATGCACAAACCTGCTCAGTACCTTTATTGGAAATGTGTAAGGGTGACTTTATGCTTCCTGATCCATATGGTCCTCTTGCTGTATTAAAAACCCTCTTTTATGAATAATGTCAATGTAAACTGTCACAGATGGACAGGGGTAAGATGTCAACACACATGACCTTTCAGACTTCAGCACTGATGGCAGTAAAAAAGGCAGCCCCTCTAATCGGCCTGCAAATAGTTGCAGCTTCCTTGATCTGGGCTAATCAAAGGAACAAGCCCAGAGAGGTTTAAAGGATTCCATGCTGCTGCTGTGCCATTAATTTAATTTGCTTCAGTACAGTGAATTATGGGGAAGTCGAATTAATGCTGAAATCTTTGGGGCAAGAGCCTAAATAGGTTAGTTCACATTTAGTGTTGTCTTTAAGAAGGGACATAGAGTTCCCTAAAGTGTGACTTTGCAGAACCGACAGTTTTGTCTAAAGTCAGCCTGTCAAGGAAGTAACAATTCATTTGTGGGCTTGGGAAGTGAGCAAGGGTGAGTGTGACAGAGTGGGTGTGAAATTAATATTATTTTTTTTCTTCAGCAAAGACTTGAGGGCAGTCCTAATTTGAGGTACCAAAAGTTCTGTAACCATTTTTCCCGAGTTACACAATAAGTAAAAAACATACCCTTTTAAATATTTATACTTATAAATATTTAAATGCAACTCTGTGTATTTTGTGTTGTACAAATCCAGCTGTGAGCCAACATCCAGGGGCATCTGATCAAATGTGAATTAATGGAGTCTGGAGGCTCTCTATATGCCAACTCTTTCTGCTAGTCTAGCTCACTGTGCATGGATTGGATATCTTTTGGTAGAATTGACTAGTTAAATTAATCAGTTCATTGCATGAGTCCAACCATTGTTGGACTCAGTTTATCTAATTGTTTATGGTATTTAATTGAAGCTGTGTTTGGTAAGTGAGTTTGTCTAATAATGGATTTTGATCTTTTAAAATAAAATGATTATTTTTTCTACTTTATGAATTTCCTTTCTCTGTTGCCAGCCTAATCCTGGCCCATCTATCCCTATTGACTAACTTTTTATTGAAATAATATTTCTCTAGTTGAATATGTGGCTGTTAGCACAAGTCAAACAGGGCACTCATTTGCAGGGCTCCTCATTTGCAGAAGCAGAAGCCAGTCATTTATTTTAGTTATTTCTCTCTTAGGTTGCACAATCTTGAGAGAAGGGCATCAAGTATATGACATTTCTCCCATACTAGTGAAATGACTCTCTTTAGGAATCATGATAATATTCATAAAATGTTTCATTATTAATTGAGCAAACATATGTTAAGTGCCCACTATGTGCCTGGTATTGTGCTAAACAAAAACATTATCTAATTTTCATATTTACAACAATCCTCTATTCATTCATAATTAGTTCAGTTAGTTGGTTATAGAGACTTGTCGTAGATAAGTTGCTTTATCCTGTTCTTTAAGGAAGGCTAGCCAGTCACCTTGTAAAAGTCCATGAGATGATTGCTGATCTAAAGCTCAATAATTGGCGGGGGGGGGGGGGGGGGTGGGTAAAAACAAGACCTTAGAGTCTAATAAGAAATGAGTGGCCCTTGTTGTCTAGATCCTGACTCAAAATTGAGTTCAGTTTCTGGTTAAAAAGAGAGCCCTTTCTGATCTTCATGAAAACTCAGCCTGATTGGGGTCATACCTGAAGTCTTCTTTAATATCTGTCTGCAATGGCTGAATAATTTGCTTTCCTTTTCCTTCCCTACCCATTCACCTCCTCACGTCAATGTACCTCACTCGCACCCACCTTACCTTAATTTGTATTTTGAGCATGAGTATTGTTTTTTTAAAAGAATAGAAGAAAAGAAAGAAAATAAAATATATTCTCAAGGTGTACATGCTATAACATGGTGGCTAAGGACATTGAGTTCAAAGTTGGGTTCAAATCACAGCTATAATATGTTTGAGCTAATGATACTTGGGTGAGAGTCTTAACCTTTCTGTGCCTCAGTTTCTTATCTGTGAAACTCTGAGTAATAGAAGCATTTCCCTGGAAAGATTGTGGGCAATGAGATATGTATATAACAATCGTAGCACAGTGACTAGTACCTAGAAAGAGCTCAAGACCTGTGCATGAAATGGCAACTCTTTCTGGAAGATGAATTTGGGACTTAAAAATTAAATTAAGTTAAAAAATAATGACTTTTGGTGCTGTGGGATTTGCGAGCTCGAGGACTTGTGCTGCAAGAACAACAAACATGAGCCTGCTGATTTAATAGAACGTGCCCTTGATGAGGAGTGCTTCAGAATTTTAATTATTTGGAAGAGCTTCCCAGGGTAATAGAAGTTGCTTTATGGTTGTTTTTTCTTCATGTCAAACTGAAGGGATAATTGTAACAAATGAGCGTTCCTTTGCCAAGATGTGACGCAGCGAATGAATTTATGGATGATGAGGATGATAATCATCATCATGGCTTGGGTTCTAGTTTGATCAGTAGCTACAGACTGCTTTCTTAAGATGACATAGTCATTTATGTGAACACGACACCTTTTCTTGAAAGTTTTTCTTGAACAACATTCAGGTTATTTCCGCCCCCCCCCCCCGCCCCTCATAGATATTGGAGACATATTCCTTGGCATTCTCTCCCTTGCAGTTCTGTCTGTCTAAACTGAACCATTCAAGGAAGATTTATTGCTCTTTCTTGGTGCTCTTATTAGCATCCTTTACTTAGCTCATCACAGCACTTGTTATAATGCACAAAGTAATAATAATTATCATCCTTATAGCAGTTAATATTCATTGAGCCTATACTATGTGCCAGATATTATATTAAAAGCTTTGCATCATCATCTCATTAGTCCTCACAACAACTCTGTAAGGTAGGGACTCTCATTGCCCTCATTTTCCAGATGATGAAGAGGTTGAGTTAGAGAGCTGAAACAATTTAAAGTCACTAAATCTAGGATTTAAACCCTGAGTGTGGGACATGAGTTTATAGACAAGACCCAAAGACACCTCTTTGTTTTACTGTTCCCTGTTTGTTCACGGTCCCCTTGTTGGTCAGTAAGATCCTGTGACCTTTTGCACGTATCTGTCTCACATCCTAGCCTAGTGCCTGGCAGGTAGGAGGCATTGAAGCCTTGGAAAGTATGAAGGAATGAGTTCAGTCCCTCTGCAGAGTGGATGCTGAGAAAGTGGTACCTAGCCTTTAAGACTTTAAAGATCAAGTGAAAGAATTTTGATAGAACTATTTTAAAGTAAAGAACACTCCTCTGTGTCTATACAAAATTTAATATAGTGAAAGAATGGCAAAACCAGGTTAGAAGCATTCAGGGATGGAAATTCTGTAGGGCACTCGATTTAAAAAAAAGATCTGCTCTGACATGTAATAATTAAACTGTTCACAACTGCGTATAATTGCATCATTAGGTACACAAGTCTGTTACTATAACTTGGATCTTAAAAGAGCAAAATGTCAAAATCTTTTAATTTTAACTTCTCCTAAAGGAAATTTTCAGTTTGTACTATGAACTTGTAAACTTTTGACACATCTTTACATTCTTTGCTGTTGCTGCAAATCATTCATGAAAACGGTAGAAATGACTCACCGCCCCTTTTTCATAATTTGGAGTCAGATCTTGAAATGAAGTGTAGATATATCTTTCGGTGTTCAAAGCAGCTATATTTGCATAATTTCAATGCACCTTGTTTTAAAAACTTTTACTTGAAGTTAATACTATGAGTAATATAACCTGTAAAAAATAACAATTTAATTTATTCAAGACCATTTTAATTAAAAATATGTGCTAACTCTTCAGGGACCAGGTGGAGATTTATACTTCCTGAAAATAGGGGTTGCTAAGCAAATAATGTAAATAAGATTTTGGAGAGAATATTTATCAACTTAAGAGAAGAAACTTTTCAAACAAGCTCTAACACTTTAGAACTACCACTGGCATTCAGAGGATTAATGTGTCAATTGCTAATCATTGTTTCAAATCAGTAAAACTGGTTACTCTAAATACCTTTATTTGGCCACATTTTGTTAGTCTCATACAAATTCTAATGTTCTTTGACTATAACAATGCTGCATGTTGAATCTTTCCTTAAAAATCAGTACTTCCCACTTACTTGCCATCAGCTTAGGCATCTTGGGCACACAGTGAAGCCTTTCTCACCTTTCACATCTGTCAAATGGAATCTGGTAGGGTTTTCTGAGACTTAAATAAGATAAAGTAGATGCATCATTTGGTGTAATGGTCAGGAAATTGTTTGCTAATTAATAGTACAAATTAGTGCTTTTAAAAAAATCAAGTATGGCTGCTACTGCTGCAAATTTTCCTGCACTTTATCAAGTGTGGCTGCTACTGTTGCAGTCTAAATTCGCTTATGCAGTACCTAAAATGACACGTGGCTAGATCATTTCCCCCTTATATTTGGGCTTTTATGTGTAAGAAGTTTCTCGGAAGTATAGAAATAAAGTGTGATCTATTTAATGATTTCTCTCTGAGCAAAATAAACTTTTAGAAAATCACAACTCTTGGAACATCAATTGGATTTGCTCCACTGAATTGTGCCTAGGATTTGAGACTCAGGAAGCTTTTGAAATTTGGAACCAGGTGGTCCCCGAGTCCCATGTGGGCCTTACGTCAATACTGTTGTCTTCTTCACAGTAAGGCTTTGTTCCTTTGCCAAAGCTATGATTTTTCTCTCTCCCTACATTGCATAGAATTGGTTAAACCTTCTGGCCCTGGTAAAATGCCCTAGTGCTACCTCTGGAGTTGTGTGAAGTTTGAAATGCCTCCTGTTTCAGAGTCAGGCTTCTTTTCTTGATATTGCTTTCCTTGGTATTTAAATAAGAAATTTGAAATACCTTTTGGTTGTACTAGTTTATCTTTGTGCAAAGTTAGATTATACTGACTCATATTCTTTCTTGGAGTTGTGGCACTACATCTTCTGGAAATGAACACTGAAAAAAGTATGTGTGATGTGGTCTCATTAATTCCTTGCCATGTTTTTTGGGGGGAAACTTATGACAGCTGAATATGTCAAAAATAAAATACACCAGACAATTAAGGAGATGATTTTATTCAGACCCTTGCAATAGGAGGAATGTGCATTAATGAGAAATGTCTCAGGGAAAGAGAAGAGTTGAGGTTTTATGAAACAAAGAGGTCATTGAGGAAGGTTGGGGGTTGGGTTTTCGAATATTCAAGGGCAGATTGGTCCTCCTGGTTTTGGGTGTTTCCTCAGCCCAAAATGGTAAGGATTTCTTGACCTTGGCTCTTTGCTGAGAGCACAGGGTTTATGTTAAGTTCAACATTGACAGATAGACAAAACTTTGTGAAAATATTTTTTAATAGTAATAAAAGCATATCATACTTTTAATTAATTGCTGTTTTACCAATATTTATTTCAAAACATTTCGGTATTGTGATTGCCTTCATACCTGGCTTAAGAACTCCTAGAAACAAGTTTTTATCATACTGTAAAAATGACAAGTATCCATTTTAACTCTAAACT
>NW_011888822.1:1220815-1222223 GCF_000151845.1 Pteropus vampyrus | reverse complement strand
GAGTGGTGTGGTGGTGGCATTCCTGTGGTCAGCTTGTGGATGACCCACCTGGCCATCTGGCATCCCTTTGGACCTGGGCTCAAGTCCCTGTGCTGGCATAGCAGCGCCATGGAGCCTATTAATTTTCACTAGAGTTCCCTCTGAAAGTCTTGGGATGGGGATTACCCAGTTCATAAAGAGCCCCATATTGACACGTGTCCCCCTCAACATCTCCACCACCTTCCCGCTGCAATCACGAACCCCATATCTAACCTCTCACTAGACTAGTTTCACTCAAATGTCTTCAGCTGCTTCTGAATATCCCTTATAACTTAAAATATTAAAAATCAAATTTATAATATTTAACACTAAACAAGCTCTCCTTTTTGATTCCCACCCTTTTTTGTATTAAGTGATTGATCTTTATGTAGCCTAGAAACTTGTGAAAGGGAATAAACCAGGTGCTTCATTTTCCAAAGCTAATAAATTACTTATTACTTGGAGGTAAAGGACTGGTTAGAATGAAAGCTTCTTAGCCGTTATGACAATTCACATGGCCCGTGTGTAATATCCCCATAGAATGAACTTCCTGGCAAGACTTAGTACATATACACATTTCAAGTAGATATAAAGATTTCATAAACTATGTTCTTAGCAAAATGTGCTAGGAAGAATTACTGCTCCCAGGATGTCATTAATTTTATATTTAGCTCAGAATTTAAAGACAGCTAGGAAAGGCACATATCCATTATCCATAGTCACATTATTAAAGTTCAGGGAATATACAGCTAGACATTAAGATGATCAGCGAAGTCCAGGAGGCCATTAAAGCCATGTGACTTAAAACCTGACATCCAGAAACCTAGTTTCGGGTTGACTCTCTACCACTTACTACCTTGAGTAAATTACTAAACAACTCTGAGCCTTACTTTCCTCATCTATAAAATTGAGGATTATGACAGTATTTACCAAGAAGAGTTGTGCAGATGTAATATCCTCAGCATAGTGCATGTCACATACAGGTTATGCTCTTTTTTTCTTTTCTTCTTTTTTCTTTTCTTTTTTTTCTTTTTCTTTTTTTTTTTTTTTTGGCCATTGGTTGATACTATTTGATACTGTCCACCAAGCTAAAGTTATTATTATTATTTGTTTGTTTTTAGGCCTAAGTAGTTTTTTTTGTGGGGGGGACTCAATCTGAAAACTAGATAATTGTGAAAATCAGAGAGTTGGTTTAGGAAACATTCTATGTTCTGTTGTCTTTCCAAATCCCCATCATTCAGATGCCTGGGTATTCGCTCCCAATAATCACACCCACAAAGTGGGGCATGTTACAAAAGAGACTAGAGCCTTCTCAACAAAAACCTGCCATGTAGTCAGTCATAGTCCTAGAGGAATTTAAGTCAGCATAATCCTGTACCAAAGCCATTCA
>NW_011888822.1:1173115-1220765 GCF_000151845.1 Pteropus vampyrus | reverse complement strand
AAGAGACTAGAGCCTTCTCAACAAAAACCTGCCATGTAGTCAGTCATAGTCCTAGAGGAATTTAAGTCAGCATAATCCTGTACCAAAGCCATTCACGCGTTCTCCAGATACCTACATGGTGGTGGGCTCCTTACTCCTTAAGCTAGTTGTCCTAACAGGTCAGTAATCTCAAAGAGCCTTTAACATTTATGATAACAAGAATTTGTTGCTCTTGTGCTTCCTTCTTTAGATTAATTCTCATGAGTATTAGAAGACACATTTGGAGATGATACATTTAATGGGAACACTTTAGTTATTTTCCCATCCCTCCTGTATACATCTTCATCCAGGGCACTATTTTTTAAAGAAAGGCTTAAGTCAAATGGTGTTCCCATTTAAATCTCTATCTCTTTGCTTCAAGTGGGGTCAATTACTGGCAACCATGAGAATGATATTCTGTCAGCAGCATTCTCAACTTGTTCATTGATAAGCCTAAGGGTGCATGTCTTGTCATTTCTTTTTATTATTATATTAGATGAAACTCTTTCTTTGCCTACTATCCATCTATTATCAAATATTTATCTAGAGTGTCTGAAGTACTCCAAACTATAACATTGGTTTATACTTATTTGAAATTTAAGGCTGCTGACAAATTACAAAAATTGTTTGACATATCTGTCTTAAAGGAGATCACTGAACCAAAAGAATTAGTTGATGTCATGTTTGAAATGGAATCTACATTATCACATTTGTAGTCAATTCTTACCAAAATAATTTCTACATAGCTGATGTGAATTAAGTATTTAAATTTGAATTTAAGCCCCAAATTTCAGAATAAGGAACATTATTTCTTTGGGAAGTAGTTATAGTACTGTATTAGATTAACCTGGCAACTTCTGCCTCTGGTTAAATTGGAATAGCTTTTGACAAGCCAATGCTTCCTGGAAAATAGTAGAAAAGCCAAATGTAAACAAAATCTGAAACATACCTAACTCGAAGACATCAAAGCGCTGCCAAGAAAACCAAGACTCCTAGAGTACAGGGAACTGTAGAGTGGTGAGCCAATACTTTACAAGCTGCTTTTCCCTTCAGGAAACTTGACAATTTTTGGCTTGGGATGAAAAGCTGAGAAACCAGGCAAAATATTGTGTATAGGAGGCTAAGAAGGCAGAAGAATTTTGGCAGCCTCACAAGGCTAAAGACACAAACATTGCGTTTAGGGTTGTTAAAACAGCCAGGACTTGAAGGGCCAAGATCTCAGAGAGAATATAGATAATGGGTAATTAGCCTGATCATGGGCATTTTCTCCCCTTGAGGCATTTGCCTAATTCTTATGCTTTGCAGGGTGTGAGGATAGGAAGCAAAGGAGCAAATTGCTGGAAAAACAAAGCAGAGTTTTTGATAGTCTTATAGTGCTGAGGATAAAATGATTGGAGTTCAGCACCGATGAAATGCAAGGGATATTGGTAAACATTGGTTTTCAAACTGTATCCAACTGTGAGCAAAAGAGGCTGACAGAATCTTTCAAAATACCAGCCAAATGAGTCAGCTGCATCCTGAATTGGGTAAAGGTGACCTCTCCCATTTCAGGCTGCCTACCAGAGTAGGATGAATGAACCTTCTTTGTGTCAGAGAATGTGACCATCATCCAGTTTCTCAATAGTTTTTCATACATAGCATCTGTAATCCAACTTAAAATCACTAGACATGTAAAGAAATAGGACTAGGAGAAATAAACACAATAGAAACAGTCCCAAGGATGACCCAAATATTGATGTTCCCAGAATTGGACTTTGGAGCTAATTTGTAGCAGCTGTCTTTAGATAACGCTAGTACTCTCAAGTTCTCCATTGTCCCTACTATTCTCTCTTGCCTTACTCCTGGTGCGATCTGTGAAATTACATTACTTATGTTGTAGGCATTTGGGTTTGCAGTTGCTGCTTTAGAGCAAGGAATATGTTTGTTTTTTCTTAGATATTTGGTCTTCTAACCTTATGGCCATATGGATTTGCACACAAAAGGTACGGAAAATGTTATGAACAATCTGGCTTTCAGATGATTTTTATGCAATCATTTTTGAAGAGTGGCTATTATGGTCTTATGTTTTTCTCTTTGCTTAGGAGAATGACTAGAGGGTTACAGGGTGAATCTTGATATAAACGGAAATGTTTTTGTTTTTTGTTTTTTTTTTCCTCTGCTTTACACTTTGCTAGTTTTGTAAAGTCACATCTCTGTCTTTGTCTTTGAGTTCTTTCTTGAAAAGAAGAAAAAAATCATGAGTGGCTACAGGAAAAAATAAGAAAAGCAAGTTCAGACAGGTTTAAATAAAATTATACTTGGCCTTGTGAGTGGCTTCCTGGGAATGTGTGATGTGCATTTTTCATGTAGAGAGCTCACATCTCTCTCAAATGATGAAGGATCAGGAATGATATAGGCCTTTATAAACCAGTCAGTTTGTTCTCTGTTCCAAGTGAAGAGAGCCATTTTTGTAAGTTCCCTTTTTTTTTTTTTAAAAAAAAAAAAAGATAACCTCCTATTGCAGCAGTGTGGTTTCTTTGAAGACTAAGTCCTTCTTAAACTGGCAGACCAGGATAATCCAAGAATAGGATTTTAGAAGCATGGTAAGTGATATATGCAGCTTACCCTGAGTACATTGGAATTAGAATGCTCTAGAGTGGTTTTCAAAGTGTGATATCACCTGTGAGCTTGTTAGAAGTACAAGTGCATGGGCCCCATCCAGACCTAGTGATTCAAAATCTCTGGAAGAGGGACCCAGGAAACTATGTTTTAATAAGCTCTCTAAGTGATGTTTAAATGCATTATTAGTATTTGAGAACCACTTCTCTAGAGTACTGATGGTAATCCATATAGAGTCACTAGGTGGGGCCAAGATACCTAAACCACATCTGCGGTGATGCTACCAGGACCATATCAAGAAAATGTTGCACTTTTCTCTTATCCAACTTCTAATCATGTAGCGTTAGGGTTTGGGGACAGTCTCTCCTCTGCCAGGAAATCACATGATCTATCTCATCTATTAGAGGGTTTTTTTTGTTTTGTTTTGTTTTTAAAGACAGTTGGGTAAGATCTTGCCTTTTCTCTAGACCACTTCTCCACCCACCACCAAAAGTTCTTTTGACCTTCTGTTAAAAAGTCTTTGTTAATTAGGAAAATGAACCAGGTACCACAACTAGATGATAAAGCAGTCAGACATTGTGAGGAAATTACATCTGTTTTGAAAACAGAAGGAAGTATATCCCTTTAAGACTGAGAGGAAAAAATGACCTAAATGACAGATAAGAATAATATTTGAAGAAAACAGTCAACTTTCAAAAGGACAGTGGAAAGGTAGGACAAGAAATTTGAACTTTCAAAGGCATTTCTGTGTGTGTCATAAAATTTACTCCTAAAAAGAAATTATGTTATATATTAAATATCAAATATTAACTCTTAAAGACATTCTTGGTCTAAGATTTTTAACAATAACTTGACAAATGACTTGATTATATTAATCAGTTCGTTTGTAGCTATTCTTAAATAGTGTGTCTATATGTTGTGATCTCCACAGGTTAAATGATTTTTTCCTGTGCCTATTCTCTAAGGTAAACAAAAAAATGAATCAGTTGTTTAAAGAGAAGTTTGAAATGATAAATGGTTAGATCTTGTTTTCTCCAGCCCACTTTTTAAATGATTCAGTGAGCTACATGATTGTTAATAGAATGGAGACTCCTCTTGCTCCCAAGAAAAGACCTTCAAGAAGAGTACCTATACTTATTATTTAATAATTTCTAGTCAGTTTTAGTTAACTTCTACAGTTTTGTGAATAAACTCCCTCCATTGACATTTTATTATTAGGCAAGCGACCTAGTCAAACTTATTGATAGCACAATAAAGAAGGAATCTGAAGCGTATAAAGCTAGAGCTCATCAATGATTTATCAAATGTTGGTGAAGTATTGAGAGTTAAGTTCTTTCGGTGTACAACTGCCTTTAAAAAAAAAAAAATTCTGCTTTTCTACCTGTCCCATCAAGTCAAGATAGTAATGTTTAGTAGATTTGTTGGAATTTGAAAGAATTCTAAGAACAAAACGGAAACAAAAAGGTAAACTTGCAAATTTCCAAGAAAGGATGACTTCCTCTTACCGGTTATTATGACTAAGAAGTTCACAGTATGTTGGGCTTGCTGGTTGCATTTTACTAGAGTATCAGAATCATATTCCAGTGTAGACACCAAAATACCTTAAATGCTGAACATAATGTATTGCTCCACATCATTTGTATTTAAGTTCATTTCTACCAAACTGAACAACTGGAGAGAGAGGCCAGGTAGTGTTTGTGTGAGAGAGCCTGCTTTAGAGAAAATATCCTGAAATGAGGTATTCTAGAGATTTGTGGCCCCATCGAAAATTGTAAAAATAAAAATCTAGAGAAAAACTACTATAAATCCGTATACATTTTGTTTACTTGTTCAGTTAAGTTTGTAGATTCTTTGAGCTGCATAGTTTGAACCAGGAATTTGACACAAATGAATTCATATTCCCTATGATTATCAGAAGGTTTTTTATGCTTAGCTTTCTCATGACATGATAACAATAATACATTCCTCATAGGATTGCTGAGAAAATTAAATAATAATGCAGGTACATTGTAAATCTTTAACATATAGTCTCTATTATTATTTAGGTTACTTTTGTTATTTGGTATATGCTTAATTTGACATCTCTAGATTTTCCTTTAAAAATTAGAATGGCAGTTGTGTAACATATTTTATTTATATGTCATCTTGCAAGTAGAGACAGGCAGCAGGACATTTGGAACCAAATGACTTAGAAATGCAGTAAGCCCAATCTTCTTCTGAGTGGGAAAAACTCTGGTCTTGATAACTGATGGCTGGGTAGATACCAATTCCTATTCTGGAATTTGAATGGGGAGGAGATGCAGACGCAGGTGGTGAATTGTTTCTGGCACCACTTAGAGAACCTTAAGAACCTTTTGGTTATATTTTTTTAAAAAATTGGCTCACTAATGGATAATGCTCTTAACTCTGCTATATCTGTAAAATAGACTCAAGGGGCAAGGTCAAGTTGGACCTTGCAAGACTGTGACTGAGTGTGACCAGTTTCGGGGCTGCAGATGTAAAGCAGAGGTGAGAGTACTTTAGTGAGTGTTGGGAAAGAGGAAAGGATTTAAAATGTGATGGAAAGCAGCATGAATGTTAACACGGCTTCTATGCATTAGAACAGTATGTGAATCTCTTGCTCACGAAGTAATGGGAAAGAGAGATGTTTTTGAACAAATCTAAAGAGAAGTGAATGTGTTGACTCTGGAATAGCAGTTTTTGTTTGTTTGTTTGTTTGTTTAAAAAAAAATGTTCTCTTTGTAATATTCTTTCCACTGTAAAAGACAACATATGCCTGTCTGCCCTTCTAGGAGTTTGAGAATTTAAAAGGAGGGATTCTTGACATTTAAGGGTCAGGAGACACATAATACCCAGAAAGAAGCGAGTGTCCTTTGCCATTTTACTGGGCTGCTTAGTGTGGTTCTGGTGGTTAGTAATCTCAGAAAAGAGATGTACGTGCCCAGGGGAATTATTGACTCAGACCATGTGATTCAGGGTGCCGTGCATCAGAGCACCAGTCCTCTGACATCAGTTCTTACAGGCCCATATCCAAAACAAAGAGCAGAGTTCGGAAGTGGATGTAAAAGGCCCTACTTCAAATCTTCCAGCATAGGGAAACAGCCCTACATGGCTTCACACAGGGTGCCATATAGAAAACAAAGTGAGAAAGGGAAAACTTAAGTCTTTGGAAATTTGGGGGGAATAATTCCCTAAATTCATTAGTTTATCTGTAAGTAAATATTTGACTACTTATATTCTGCCAGGCAAAATGCTGGATGTTAGGGATCCAATAAAAATGATAACAACATGGTTCTTGGTCTCCTTGTACATACAGCCAAAGATGAACACAGCCAAGTAAAAATAAAAATGGAGCCAGCATGTTTTTGGTGATAAGGGGCCACTAAGAAGGTGATGTGAATATGACCGGAGGGTCAGGAAAAGAGAAAGAGACGATGCCTGTAACCAGATGAAGAAGGGGTAGAATGAAATGTAGGAAGAATAGCAAGCATACAGGCAGGAGACAATGGCCATCCACGGTGATTGGAGGCATTACAAGAAGAGTTTGAGGGAGGAAAAACTTGTGCATAAGAAGCTATAACGAAGGACATGAGGAGAGACTAAGGATCTCAGAGCTAGCACAGGTAAAAACCGGATGAGAATGTATGGAATGAGGACAATTTTGGAAGTCAAGCTCAGGACCAGAGCTCATCTGAATTCTAGCCATCCATGACTTGCATGTAGTGCAATAGAAGCCCTTTTATCCAGGTCAGTTATGACTTCTATTTTGTCAATTGAATGAAATCGTTGGTTAAAGCAATCGATGTTGCTTTAAAAAATAAATAAATAAATAAATAACACTATGGAAACATTTATTTTAACTGAGAACATAAAAATGTGCATCTGTCCACTAGTCCTTTGTCGGACCTAGACCCTGTTTGAATATGAATTTGCCACTTGGCTTTCCACCTCTACTTTCTAGTATGAGTGATAGTCATAATGCACTGCTATGGTTTCTTTGAAGTGGATCAAAAATGTGGACCCTTGCAAAGCTACCTAAGGCACAGTTCTGGAATTCGACTTTGCTTTTTCTCACCTTGTAAAGTTTACTATATCTAATATAAAGCCAATTGTTCTCATGACTTTGATTTATTTTATCATTCCATGAAGGCAGTAGAAGCAACAGATTTCTTTTCTGCATTCAAATTTCAACAACTTATGTTATGTTTATATCATATAAATACAGTCGCAGTGCAGTAAGCTTGGGAATAGAAATACGTATTTCTAGTTAAACATACAACTGAGCTAATGGTGTTCTGGGCCCCCACGGACATCACTCGTTATGTTTTAAAAGGGATTGGAGGGCTTGAGTTAATCTTGCTGATAAATTGGTGATCAGCGAGAATGTTTTTATTTTCCTACTATCTTAGTAAAAGGGAATCGATGATTAAACAGGAATAGTTATTTAAGTTAGAAGTATATAGTTAGCCTATATAACTATATGGAACTTTCTTAACTTTTAAAAATTTCTTTAGTACCATGATATATCATTTCAGGCAGTTGTTGTTGAAGTATGTGGGTATTTATTAATTTAAGTGACAAGTCATGGTTTTGGTGCATGGGATAGTGATTACCTTAAATTACATCAGGAAGATACCTATTAGTTAAATACTTATTTGTAAAATATGATATTTAGACCTGGATTTTCCCTGAATTTGGATATGGATTGTTTTATGTGAGCAAATCTTCTGTATTTAGTAACATGAATTAAGAATATCTTTGTTAACTGCCTGTCACTTTTTTGTTTGTTTGTTTGTTTGACTGTTCAGTCCTGAAAATTTTTGCTTGTTGTCTTCTATAGTCAGTGTATTGTGAGAGTTAGGTATTGGAAATTACAGCTGGAATCAAAGACAAAATCCCTGATTTCGGGAGCAATGAGCTTTTGGGTAGAGGTGTGTATGTTCACAGAATCAGGCAGATAAGATGAAAGAGTCAAGGCCTCAAAGCATGGCTGAGGAAAAGAGGACATAAATTTGGTCTGGGGTGGTCAAAGAAGTATAATAGAGAAACTGAGTGTTTTTTTTTTTTTTTTTTTAAGTTTGATATATTGGGGAAGTTGGGTTTTTGCTAGTAAGAAGCAAAATACTGTAGTAGTTGAGAACCGGCTTTGGAGCTGTCAGATCTGCTTTCGAGTCCTTGCTGCACCACTTAGTAGCTCTGTATTCTTGGGAAAAGTAGTTTTCTGTGTCACAGCTGTGAATCTATAAAATGGGAATTGTAAGATCCATCTCATAAAGTTGTGATGATTAAATTAGTATTTTTACATATATAGTGCTTAAAATTTCCACATACTGGATTTCACCAATATTAGTTGTTATTGTTACGATTTATTCACAGTTATATATAGAATAGTAGAATCAAGCTTGTATTAGAACCTAAATACTAGTTTTATCCTGCTTTTAACAAGTCATGTGATCAGGCGATGGGCGAACTTCCAAAGATGATTATTCATTAGTTGATACTTTAAGTCTTTTCAACTCAGAAATACTAGGCCAATGATACAAATGAATGTACACATTAAACAACCGATTTGGAAACAGTAAAATGGAGTAGTTAAGACCGAGGGCTTACCCGCTGTCTTATACCACACACAGAAATCAACTGAAAACCATAAAACTCTTAGAAGAAAACACGTGGGTAAGCCCCTTGACATTGATCTTAGCAATGATTTTTTTGGATTTGACAACAAAAGTACAAAACAACAAAACAAAAAAATCAACAAGTGGGACTACATTAAACTAAATATCTTCTGCACAGCAAAGGAAACCATCAACAAATTGAAAAGTCAGTCTAAAAAATGAGATAAAATAGTTACAACTATGTATCTGATAAGAGGTGAATATCCAAAATACACAAAGAACTCATACGACTCAATAGAAAAAAAAAATTTCAATTAAAAAATGGGAAAAGGAACTGAATAGAGATTTTTCCAAAGATGACATACAAATGGTCAGCAGGTACACGCAAAGGTGCTCTACATCACTACTCATCAGGGAAATGCAAATCAAAACTGTGATGAGATATCACCTCACACCTGTTAGAATGGTGGTTACCAAAAGATAAGAAATAACAAGTGTCAGTGAGAATATGGAGAAAAGGGAACCCTGGGGCACTGCTGGTGGGACTGCAAATTGGTATAGCCTCTAGGGAAAACATTATGGACATTCCTCAGAAACTTAAGAGCAGAACTACCATAGGGTCCGGCAACCCTGCTTCTGAGTATATACCCAAAGGAAAAGAAATCAGGATCTCGAAGACATATTTATACACCCATGTTTATTGCATCATCATTCACGGTAACTGAGATGTAGAAGCATAACCTGAGTGTCTGTCAACCAATAAATGGATGAAGAAGATGTGGTATATACACAATGAAATATTATTCGCCACGAGAAAGAAGGAAATCTTGTCATTTGTGATAACATTGACGAAACTTAAGGATATTATACTAAGTGAAATAGGTCAGACAGAAAGACAAATACTATGTATCACTTATACATGGAATCTAAAAAGGCTGAACTCACTGAAACAGACTAGAATGGTGATTACCAGGGGTTGGGGGGGGGGGAGGAAAGACGAAATGTTAGTCTAAAAGTACAAATTTCCAGTTGTAAGTTGTTTGGGATCTAATGTACAAGGTGACTATAGTAAATACTGAATTAAATACTTGAAAATTGCCAAGAGAGTAGATCTTAAGTGGTCTATTCACAAAAAAAGAAATGTGAACTCATGAAGGTGTTAGCTAAAGCTAGGTGGTAATAATTTTGCAATGTGTAAGTGTACCAATTCAATACATTCTACTTTTTAAATTTACATAATGTTATATGTCAGTTATGTTTCAATAAAGCTTTGGGGCGGGGAGACTATGGGCTTAGGAGAGTGACAGACCCTCTTTTGGTGCTTAATTATTCAATTTGCTGTGCGACCACAAGCAGACAACATAACCGATCTGAATATTATTTACTTCATGTATAAAATGAAGGTAAAATTATACCCAGCTTGCAGGTTTGCTCTTTGATTAAATGAGATGAAGCATGTAATCGACAAGCAGTGTCTGGGGCACAGTAAACTCAGCACACGTTAGTGATGATGATGTGTAGTGCTGAACATTGAGCAGGGATTCAGTAAGTTTTGGCCAAATGAATGATTAGCAGAGCTTTCCTTTTTTCCTCTAAGTTAAGTGGCTGACAGGAAGCCCTCCTAAGGGCATATAAAATTTTATAACTTAATGGAGTGTTTATTCACGGTTTGGATGTATCATACAATCACTTCCCTTTTATTGCAAATCGGCCCAACTTCTCTCGACCTAAATGATGCCAATGTCTATATTAAGAAAAATCCTTGCCTGGCTCCAACAGTCTTGCCCACATGTTCATCTAAGATTTATTGACGCCAACTATTGATCAAAAGCAATAGTGATGGGTTTTTAAGGTAAATGATCATCTCAATTTCAAGAAAGCTGTATCGAACTTGAGGTTTTAATGGGCTTCGTCTGTGAACCTTGGGCAGAGAAGAATGTCATACAAAATAAAATCAGGTAGGAAAGTACAGAACAGGAGGTAGACATTAGATGGCCTACTTTATTTCTACTTGGAAATTTATTTTTTCTATAGTCTGTGCAGTTTCATTCATAGAATAACATTTTGTGAAGTAGATGAGTAGTTAAAAGAATCTCAGACTATAACTGCTTTTCCTAGATGTCAAGCAAACATCTTCTGAAGATGACTGGCTTTTAAACATCAACGTTCTCTAAACAAAAAATGAATAAAAGATGAATTGAGTTTATTTAATATAAAATACTTTAGAAATGAAAATATACACTCCTCAGCTCATATTTGTGAAGATGAATAAAATACATTGATTAGAATGTACTTCATGAGGGCAGGGATTTTTTATCTGTTTTGTTCACTTCCGAGTTCCCAGAACCTAGGACAGTGCCTGACATATAGTAGGTACAAACATACATTTGTCGATTAGGTTGTTGATTGGAAGTAACTCCATCTGGCATTTGTGTCCACTCTGAAAAGGAACCAAAAGAAGGTCTATAAGGCATAAGGCATTAGCCTTCTTGCCTCCTCACCTAAGTAAATAAAATGTTTACTTTGATATTTCAGCAGTCCTCTGAACCACTTTTTATAAACCAAGTTGGTGGTAAAAAATTCTGTTTTTTGTTTTTTTTTTTAAATTACTTCATGAAGTATATAATACCCCAATACTACATCAATTCCTGGATCACATCGGGGGATTGTGAAACATTTCCTTGCCATCATATCTAAATTTTTCACTTAAAAGTCAACTCCAATAAGTCATTTATAAGTTTGACTCTCCTGAAATACCAGTGGCTATATTTGCATACTTTATCCATTAAGATTGTTTTTAAAGGACTGATTGTTTATGGTTTGCTGTTACTTCTCTCAAGGCTTTGGCCAAAGACTGGTATGAGCTGGATAGCCTACGTGATAGCACAAAGCACAGAGGAAAATGTGCAGGCTGATGGCTTGCCACTGGCACACAGTCACATTTACTGCCGACTGATGCATAAGGGGTGGTCCTGTGATGCATTACTGCTTTCTTTCTGTGCCATTGATTCTGTCCAGTCTGTGCAGTTTAGTCATGCTCAGTGTAAATTACCCTTTTCATTGCATAGCCCAGAAAGCAAGGGATACTATTTAAACCTCCATTTTTTTTTTTTGTTTGGAGGCAATGTAAAATAAACTGAAAAAGGAAACATTTGATATATGTTACAGGTGAGAAAAACTTTGGTACAGATAATAACTCTTTCTTTTGGTTTAACTATGGATATTGTAGTTAGTAAAATGTTATTTCAAAAATTACACCACGAAATGTAAAATTTATGATGGGGGTGGGAGTGGGTAAGGAATTTAAAAGATAATTTTTATTTAATGGGACTAAGCAGTCTACTGCAAAATGTTTCAAAATAATTAACAGGTAACGTGCGGAAGTAAATTGCAGAGAAATGATTCTTTCTGATATCTCTTTGGGATGAAGCAAGCATTTATCTAGAGTAACACTAGTGTAAGTCTGTCAAGGCATTAAATAAAATGGTTGGAAAAGACAGTTTGAATTTATTATTAAAATCTGACATGAGACAAGTTAATGTACATCAGGCGGCATTTTTCGTGGCAGTGACAGTATTACTCCAGGGGTCCTTGTGGAGGACAAGGATGGCATGATTATTCTCACCCTGGGGTGGGTAAGATTGATATCCACCTTGAAATTATCCCATATGCACCCCTCCCAGTCCCTATCCCACAGGATGGAGGAGAAAGGGAAGAAAATAAGTGAAAGAGAAAGAAATAGTCGTGAGGACCTTTGATTCCTGCTGAGTATTTAACTTGCCCATTCTTTCAAAGTGACTATAAGCATATAGATTTTCTTTGGGGTTTTGCTATCAGTAGAGATTTGGAAGAGAAAATATTTATTCTCCAAATACTGAGAGGTGAACAATGGGATGCAGCTTGGAAAGATTTCCATAGGGAAATGCAAATGTTGAGAGAAAAAGAGGGTACAGAAGAGGCGGGTGGTACTCACTAGCTGTCATTCAAGCAATTGGTTGACAGCTCTGCCAGCAAGTGTTTTGATCTGTCTTGACCTTATTTTATAAGTAAAAAAAAAAAAAGTGAAACTACTGATCTCTTTTTAAAGAAATCATCAAATATAAATGAGCATGGGTAATGTGACATTAGAAGTTAGAAGGTACATTTTTTAGTGTGGTGACAAGTTAATTTTATTCCTATTACAAGTTCTCCCCTAGTAGAACTATGTGAGTTATATAAGCCAGGAGCTCTAGTTTTTCAAGACACTTCTTAAGGATCCCGTGATTCTTCTCAATTGTTTAGCTGTGGAATAGAAGTTGTCTTTATTTGTAAAGTGGTGTGCACTCTAGTTGTCCCTTATTTATGAAGTATTGATAAGCCATCTTCAAAGGCTTTTAAAAGGGTCTGTGTTAAGATAAAAATGACAGAGAGAGATGTATTTGGCCACTATTTTCCTTTTCACTCAGTTTTTATCTTTATTACATCAACATATTATAGATCATTCATATGGGTTATCTATGTAGTATCCTATTAACCCGATGGGTTATCTACATTTATAACCCATATATTATATGGAACCCACATAATATTATAGATAACCAATATGGATCCATTTTACACACATTTTTCTCCATTTGGTCCTTTTCTTTGAAAATGCAAAGAGGTATCTAGATTTTCCTGTTATTCAGAATAGGTTCAACACCATTTATTGGCCACCAAGAACTATGCTCAGCTCTAAGGATTAAAAATGGGGCCCCTGCCTTCAAGGAACTGTGTGGCAATGGGGTAAACAGGTGTAAATACAGAGTGTTTTACTCTTTCCCTAGTAAAAGTAGGTAAGGAGCCATGGGTAAACAAATGAAGCAAAGGTTAATTTTGTCTCAGGGTGATCATGAAAAGGTATTTCGGGAAGACTGAGCCTGGTATTAAGAGAGCCAGTAAGTCCTCTCTACAAGGATGAGTTTGAGAAGTGTTTTAGGCACAGGGGACAATGTAAGCAAAAGCACAGGGTGTGAGTGGAGTGCTTAGGAGACAAAAAGTAGTGGCTTCGGTATGACAGTTCTGTCGTTTACTAGATATGTGGCCTCAGGGAGGATATTTTACTTTGTTGAGCGTCCTTCCTTTGCCAGTAAAATAATAAATAGTTTAAAATTACTTAAATATATTCCGAAAGCGTAAGTGTTAGTTCATTTTTAGGAAAGCGTGTATAGGAAGTGTTAAAATGCATTGGAGGAGGCTGTTGGTAAAAGATGAGGCTAGTGCGGCAGGTAGAAAGCAGCCTGGTATGCCATGCTAAGGAATTCGGAATTGATTTGAGACTTAAGGGTGAGCTAGCAGAGGTTTTTAAGTGGAGAGAGCTTTCGCTCTCCTGTAATGTGTTAGTTGTTAATCAGGAAAATTTGAATACTAAATTATCAGGCCAACGTCATAAAAGGAAATGATGACACAAGAATAATAGATTTAGGGGAAAGGATGAAGTTAATAGTAATTTATTTTGAATCATGAGGTTAAAGGAAAAGGGAAAGGAAAAAATATTCAGGAAAACGAAGACTGAGAAAAGAGGGCATTCTTCCTTTGGAATAATCAAGGATTATCGCTGCTCTGAAACTCACTGTCCTCGAAATTATTGGCTTCAGCTCAAAGGATGAAAACTTATGGAAGTGATAGAGATCTTTGATTAGTAGAGTACATCAAACCCTATTACGGGTGCAATCCCACAGTGTTGAGTAAAAGCTTCAAGTCATCAAAGAGTCAGTGACTGTGGGCCCCAGGCTTGGCTGACCCCAGGTTTGGCTGTGGGCCCCAGGCTTGGCTGATCCCAGGTTTGGCTTGCGGCTAGGGACAGGACCCTGGATCTAGTATGTTACATTAAATGCAGTAGTGCGCCTGTGCCTAGCTTATGTAAGAATGATTCAGTTTGTTGTACCGCGAATGTGTGTCAGAATGCCACTGTTGCTCTCTGGCATATATAAAGCCCATGAGGTCCCCCAATGCAGAAGCGCACTCCTTGCAATAAAGTTTATGCTTGTGTTTTGCTCTCATGTCGGCTCCTATTGCGTTCTTTTAGCTGGGCGTCTCACCACTGAAAACTTCCCTTCTCGATCAGCTAGGTGCTGACAATGACTATTATCTAAACTTGATGGAGGTAAGTACAGGAAGCAGAAACATAAAAAATACCCTATGAGATTTACAAAAATATGGAAAATAAAGTACACTGATTGGGTAGATAATGATGTAAAAGAATAAAATGTAATCTTTTTAGTTAATGCGATTTGTAAAATTAGCACAAGAAGGTGGCTTAAAGGAGGGTGAAAAACCAAAAACTTCGACCATAAACCACAAGAAACAAGAGTAAAATGAGGTACACTGTAAGAATCAAATTTTCTCAGAATTAAAACATACCAAATAACTATACTATGTTTAGAATTTAAGAGGTGGAAATCAGAAATAGGTTTCTATATTAAACTTTTCTCACTCTTTCTGAGCAAGAAGAAAACAAACATTTGTTTAGAAAATGGCTTCTGTGATTCAGTTTTGGTGCCAAGTGTTAATAAGTGGCACTTAAGAAAAAAACTCCTTTTCAAACACCTCAGTAAACTGGTTACTCACTGTCTTAGTGGTATGTGACAGTGTCATTATATCCTCACAGTAGAGCTGCTGAGGACCTCTTTTTATACTGTAAGCCTGCAGGTGGGGCACGGTGGCTCTGCTCTACCTGTCTTATATTTGTGTGCCCAGGAAAGAGGCTTTAGAGTTACCCGGAACGTTTTCACGGTCAGAAGCAACCAGAGGTACAAAGGAGAAAACTTCTTAAGGTGTAAGCTTAGAACTGACGAAGTATCTTCCATTCACATTCCATGCAAGTCGCATGACCACGTTGACCATCAGAGGCTCAGAGAGGTAAGCTTCTCTCAGGAATGCCAAGGAAAGGAAGGGAATGCTTGCTCAACAAGAACCTGATTTACCTTCTCACTTAGCCTCTTGGTGCCTCTGCTTCCACACCTGTACAATGGGTATAATGATTGTTATCCCAGAGAGTTGTGGTGGGGATAATGTATATAAAGTCACATATAAGTATTCTCAACCAATAGCAATCCTTTTAGCCTCTCTTTACCTTCTCACCTTCATCTGCAGCACATCTGGATTATAAGTTCTCTCCTGCCCTCCCCACTGTCCTGAAGAGCATTATCAGAGTACCATTCATCTCTTCATGATGCACATCTGTAAGGAAAAGCCAGGTTAGAACTGCTGACTGGAGATGCTCTTGTAGGGGCTTTGCCTGTTCTATCTGCAGGTCTATCTGGCAAAGCCAACTAGAACCTTTATTTCTCTTGTGTCTCCATCCCCTATAGGATCTGAAGCTGTTGGACCTGTATGTGAAACTTATCTAAACTCCTTATCTCTTTCCTGCTTGTGTTTCTTTGAAATCCATCTACATCTTCAGCTCTTTCTCCTCTCTGCAATGCTCTTTCTACACAAGTTTATAAGTTTTTACCTACTCAGATATTGACCAGAACATAGGCGCTTTTAGGTCTTTTATTTTTTTTTCTTTTCTGATTCTCTGACAATGATGGGTAGAAGAATTCAGTGAAAACTCTCTTAACTCTCTTTAAAGAAGGCATTTATAAAAATTTTAACTGATGCCTTCTGCCTTGTCATAAATTCAAACCAGATTTTTTATAAATTTTTATGAATGCTGCGTCCCCAGCTTTTGACAGAAAATAAAGTTGTGTCACTGTCACATACTCCAAGTAAAGGCTTGCTAATACAATCACTAGATCTCAGTGCCGTCATCTCTTTAGCAACATGGTTTGAAGTTTTCCCATTACATAGAGATATTCTCAGCTGCAGAAGGAAAAAGATTTTCAACCATTTATACCTTTGGGGCAAGTGGGCTAACTGAAAGTTGTCAAGCATATGCAATTACTTTATTCTTTCCCTTCTTTACAAAATAATTTCATTAATATTGAGTATTTTCTTTGGGTTGCATGTGATGAATTGAATGACACTAGTATCTGCCTTCTTCCTCCCATGGGAAAATTATAAATATCCAGAAGGTCTGATTTCAGTAATGGCACATATGTCCCAAGAGGAATTGCTCATGAAGAGTAAACTCAGCACACAGGGACATCTTTGCTTCACTTTGATTTTAGCTGAGATGAAGCCTGCCATTACATTTACCCTTTTCATTTACTTTTCTGCCCTCCTACTCTATGCTGCCATGTTTCCATTTTAACCACTTCCCAATTTCTTCTTCAGCATTTATCGGTATTTAATAGTCAGAGTTCAGGGAGACGAGGATAAATAAGCAATATTGTTAACATTCTCCAAGAGCTTACAAGCTGAATAGAGACTCAAAACGTGTTCTGATGAAGTTATAATGCAAGACATTGGTCAAGGTCACCCTGACGGTTTAGTCAGGAGACGTAGAAAGTGGAATTGGAGGCTTTGTTAAGCTTTCAAGCCTTATTGACAGGGAAAGTAGCCCTGTTGCCAGTATTCCAGGTAATATTTAGAACAGCTACCATTTATTGGATTGTTTTTCATGTAATTCTTATGATAACCCTGGGAGGTAAATGTTATCTTCTTCAATAATCATATAGGAAACTGAAGCCCAGAGAGGTTAAAAAATTCTTGCAATTGACAGAGCTGAGATTCGAAACTTACGTGTGTTTGGACTTTGAGAGCTCATTTGAAGCAATGTTAATTCCACTGCCTTTTGTAAGTCCTACTTGTAAATATTAAAGATTTTAAAATCGGTTTTTGACAAATTAGGAAAAAGGCCAGACCAGTAGTAATAAGGGTCTGAATTCCATTGAGAACAGAAAAGAAGGCCTGCACTTGAACTGTGTTATTAAAAGCCAATCGGATTTGGCCAACTATTTGTTCTAATCATGGAAAGGGAAGAAGGAAGTCTCCTAGTGGTACTCGCAGACTAAATGTTGGAAGAATGGAGATGTCATGAGCAGGATTGGCGCAATTAGGAGGAGATACTTTGAGCAAGAGATAGAAGGGATGATCACGAGGTAGATTTTGGACCCATCAAATAAGGAGTTCGGTGCCCCAGTGGAGCTGAGGGTTGGGCAATAGGAAAAATAGGACATGGACTTAAGAGCGAAGAATCGTCTGGAGATCTGGGGATATCTGCACATAGATGCTTATTAAAGTGATTCATCTATATATCAGCACTTTGAAGAGCATTGACAGAAAAAAACACCATATACTGATTTTGGTGTTAGGTGAGAACAACAGAGTCAGAGGAGAAAATGGAGTCAGAAGGAAGTAGGACAAGTTATATCTTAGATTTCTCTTGCTGTGTAACAAATTACCATCAACCCAGGGGCTTAAAAGAACCCACATTTATTATCTCACAGTTTTCCTGGCTCGGAATCTGGCATATATTACCTGGCTTCTCTTCGAAGAGTCCCTCAAGGCTGAAATCAAGGTTTCAGTTGCATGTGTTCTTATGTGGAGACTTGACTAGGGAAAGATCCACTTTCTTAATCCCTCCTGTTGGTAGGATTTATTTCCTTGTACTTAAAGGCGTGAGGTCTCAATTATCTTGTTAACTGTTAGGCAATGACCACTCAGCCCCTAGATGGTCAATGCCACATGGCCTCCTTCTTAAAGCCTTTCACAACATGGGAGCTTACTTTTTCATGCACTGCAGCAGAATATCTTTTAGGATTTGAATTTCTTCTGTCTCAAAGGGCTCAGTCTCTTTTAATGGCTTCTCTCATTAGGTCAGGCCCACTCAAGATAAGCTCCCCTTTGATTAACTCAAAGCGACTGATTTGGGGGTCTTAATTATATCTGTCAAATCCCTCTTTGTCACGTAACATAATCTAATCACAGAAATGAACTCCATCATTTCAAAGGCCTGCCCTGTTTAGGAGGAGGGATTGAGATGGGTTATATACACCAGAGGTGGGAATCTTGGGGGCCATCTCACACAGTGGTAGAAAGCCGAGTCTAACAAAGCAATTTAATTTTTGACACACTAGTCAATACCAAGAGATATAGGTGTGAGGAAGAAAGTCCCTTGCTTCCAGAAGTCAGCATTCTAATAAGTCACATAGCCTAGACAGGAGAAAATCGTGATGAGAGAATGAGTGAATAATTTTTAATTTTCTAGAAAAATGGGAGGACGCTGACTGATTAAAAAGGGTTGTTAGATTTAGGCGTTAGACTATTTGAGGTGCTCTGGGCAGAATGTTGGGGGCTAGAGCTAGGTTTTGAGTGGCAGGAGAATGAATGATCATGAACAAGTAATAGGTACACATGTGTATGATTCTTAAAAAATTTATCAATGAAGGTAAAGAGAGAGGAGATTTTTACAGGGGGTTAACAAAGTAGGAGACCATTTGTCAGTTTTAATTTTTAGAATGGTTGAGATCTTAGAATGTTTGTAGCAACAGGGAGAGAATCAGTGGAAAGGGGAAAATTAATGTATTTCCCAATCCCATTTAAATTCTGTCAGCACTTTAGGAACCTTTAGCATGACAGAGATCTTTTCTTTCTCTCAATAGTATTTTACTTATTTAACAGTTACGTGGTACTTATTGTGTGTCAGGCCTTATTTGATGCTTTTTGTAAGTATTAGCTCATTAAATTTTTACAGCCATTAAGTGAGAAAGATCATATTTTATCCCCATTATTTTAGGAAACTGAGGCACTGAAAGATTTTTAACTGGTCCAAGGTCAATGGAACTTGCAAGTTGTAGAGTTAGATTCAAACCATGGAAGCTTGCTCTGGAACCCACGCTGTTAACTGCTGCACCATCAGTAGCATGCTTTTCTGTGTGGTTCTTGTAAAATGCCTTCTGACACGTTTCACATTGTTCCATAGCTGCCTTTGGCCCTGTTAGAGATGTGTTAAGATTATTCTGCCTTTTTCCACCTGTTTCTGCTATACGGGGAGGCAAATTTAGCTAAGGTTATTTATTCTTTCTTACCCACCTTCATCTGAGAAACTTTCCTAATGTGCCCCTTGCCCATTACAGAAGTATTTGCCACGGTGTTAGGAGTTAGGAGATAGGCTTAAAATTACTTTTTGATTTGTTTATAAATGTAACAGGTGATTACTGATGAACTCTTCAGATCTTGTGGATCAGTTATTTTTTTTATTTTTATTTTTTTGCTTTGATCATCTGGATGCACTACAGATAAAACAAACCCTATTGCTAGAAATGACACTCAGCAGGGGGACTGGATTTTACAGCATATTTTTCCTCCCTTCAGAATGCTATGTAAAAAGTTATTCCTCTGTGTTCTACTTCAAAGTACTTGTGTATGAAGTAAGCATCCAATTTTATCCCCTCTTGACTGTAGCTACATTTGATCAACAACAAGGAAAAAAGAACCATTTTTATTTCCCCCCTCAACTATTCGTGTTTGTGCTCGTGTGTATGTGTGTGTGTGCAATGCACAAGAGTGAGTGAACGTGCAAATGTGAGTGCATTAGATGACCAAATAAAACAACATAGTGATCCATTTCTAACTTTAGCTTTGCAGCCTCTTCAGAAAACACTTTGTTTACTTTTGTTCTCTTTATAAAACTGTACTTATCTCCTTACACAATAACCTCAAAACGTTTTCCGGGATTAGCCTATCTTTTCCCCAGCATGTGCTGTATTGAGAGGCAGTACAGGTATACCTTGTTTTATTGCACTTCACTTTATTGCACTTCACAAATATTGTGTTTTTTTACGAATTGAAGGCAAGACCCTCCACCTGCAAAAGATTATGACTCGCTTTATTTCAATACCCACTTCGTTGTGCTGGTCTGGAACCTAACTGGCAATATCTCCGAGGTTTGCTTGTATAATCTAGTGATTAAGAGCCCTGGCCCACCGTTCAAATCTTGGCTTACGATAGCGTGTCTTTAGGCAAGTGACTTAACCTCTCTGAACCTCAATGTTCCTATTGGTAAAATGGTGATAAAAAATAATAATTACCCTTATGGAGTTATTATAGAATTAAAGGAGTTTTTATTTTCAAAGTGTTTAGAGTAGAGGCTTGCTTCACAAATACTTGCTTCCATACAAGTATTTGCTCTTTTTGCTTTAGTTATTGTAGAACAATTATAATATAGAGTAAAAGCAGAGAAGAGTACCATATAAATTGTTAAATTGTTAGTTTATTTTAGTAGCTGTTTTACGTTTTGAAAAGAATGTTGAAAAGGATGGGGGCAATGATTTTATTCAGATATTTTAAAAATTACACTAGGAAAAGGAAATAGATATTCACTTATAAGAAGTTAACTATGCACTTTTACTTTTCTTACCCTGTCTATAAAGAAAGCCACATCAGTGTGGGATTTCAGGTCCTCGTGGTCAGGTGCATTACTTAGGAGCAGCAGGACTGGTAAGAGGAGGTGGGGGTAATCAGCTCTAATAACTTTTGAATACTATTTGCAGCATTGTCATAAGGTCCTGAGAACTATGTTATACCTTAAAGCAAAGCACATAGATGTTACTGGAGCATAAGGGTCTGTCTGCCTACACACATCTAAGTCAATGAGATACGTACAGGTTTTGCGGTAAAGAGAATAAGGGTTTATTTTAGAGAGTTGTAAGTCCTGGAGATACAGGTGAGCTATCACTCTCAAAAACCTGAGGGGATGGATTATATAGGGGAAAACCAAGAGTGTTGGAGTCATGGGTGCTGCTGATTGGACAAGGCTGGGGTCATCGATCATTGAGTCTCTTTGGTTCTAAAACTGGCCATGGCGTCATTCTGTCTGGTCCTGTGGTTGGTGGGCTGTTCTGCCTCAATGGGCCTGAGGCTGAGACACATCTAAAGCCAAGATGTTATCCTTAGTTTAACCAAAACTTACTGTCTTCATGATCATAGATCTGAGGCATTATTCTTAAAAGATTTGACGTTGGCCACAACTTTATGTCCTAAGGCTTAATGGTTAAGGAAATGGGCATACAGAGGTGGAACGATAAGGGCAGAAGGATAAAGTCACCAAGCCATTATCTAGGCAAAACCAGCTTGAATGAAAGAAAAAGCTATAAGGGAAATCTGAGTGCAGTTACATAAGACATCAAGAGGCTTGCATCTTGAGCTTTAAAGATTATTAAATGGAAACATGTCCCTAAATGTCTAGATTAGGCTATTCTGGTAACACATCATTTCTCTAAAGTCCTTAATATCTCATATAAATCAGAGAAAAACACTACTTTTCCTATTTTCATTGGGTGATCATATAAATGTGCTTTATAGACTGTCCGATGAGAGAGTTGGTGCTGTTCCTCATGCCTCGTGTTTCGTTTAATATATTGATTGTGATGTTTTGTTTCATAGGCAGAAAACCCAATGCAGAAAGTAATTATAAAAGGATATATCGGCTTGAATCATTTGAAAATTTTAACATACTATGAGCTTCAGGATTAGTTGATTCAACAGCTCTATGACATTTCCATGAATGTGGATTCTCTCTGCTCTGCCACCTGCAGTGTTTGCTTTATCTCATGCTGGTTCTTCTCATAGTCGTGGGATTCCTGCTAAGGATAATTGAGGCTGCATGTTCCCTTGTGTATATTTAGGGGAATGAGAGATTCTGTGAACACATTTTACTCCATTCTAATATTTCTCTTTTTTAGTAACGTTAAGGCATTATAATGACTCTAGTTATGACACTACCTCAGGAATTGAGGTAAATTATTTTAATGGTCGATTTCATTTCAGGAGACTAAAGAGGGCATTATAAAATATTCGTATTTAAAATGGTCTGGGTCTGCTAGGATTGAGAGCCCTCATGTAGTCTTAGAAGCCATGTTGAGGAATTTGGATTGCATCCTTGGGACAATGGAAAACCGTGGCAAAGGTTCAGTACGTGAGGTTACATGTTAGAATTTTCATTATAAAAAGATCACCCAGGCTGCTGTTTGGGGAAAAGATTAGAGGAGGAGACTGGTGTGTCCTGGAGACTTATCTTTTTCTCCATTATGAAATAGCAATTTTTATGTCTGACATCTCATAGGGAGAGACATGCCAGTTTCAATCTTAGTTACTGCAACTGTCTTTTAAGTTGCCCTTGGTTTATGCAAATCACAATTGATTGTCCTTCAACAAGAGCATCAAAAATAAATAAATAAATAAAATGTTGTAAAGAACAAATATTGATTCTTTTAGATATTTAAAATGTGATAAGATATGAGAAGACTTCAAAAAACCTTAGGATAGTTATGGAAGGGAACAGCCTCAGGGATGTGCTCTGTTTTGGGACACACAGACATTTGTTCTAAATGCTGCTTGATCCTGAGCATTGCAGTGCTGGCTCTGGAATTGATTCTTTTGCAAAACCACTCAAAAGTAACAAAACTATCGCCTGTTCTTTTCTCATATGTCAGGCTTCTGCACCTACATATTGGAATATTTTCACACCATCAGTGTTTGGATTTTGGAACATATGATGAAGAGGGAGAAGTACTTGAAAATTGAAAACTGGAGTTGTATTTGGGCAGTCAAGTCAATGAAAAATGATACCATATATAAGCAAGGATAACCAGGCTGAGATTTTGATGGACAAAAATAATAACTGGTCAGAAATTTTAAAATGCAGAGCCTTTAAGATGTTGTTGGGGAGGAAAAATAATTTTCCTTCTGCCCTTCTAAGTCTTTCTGTCTGGTCTAATAAAGAAATTGACATGAAAAGACTAACAGGAGAAAATAACCAATTTATCAACATACCTTCATGCCACCTAAGACCTCTCCAGCAAGTACTGATAGTTCACTCTTTAAAATGGATCACTAATAACTTACCTTATATCTATCTTATTACTTTGCTCCAGGCTGAAAGCACCTTACCAATGAAATTTTTGACTGCCTCTAAACTAGTCTCTCTGCTTCCCTGGGGTTTTCTACATTCCCGGGGAACAAAAGTTGTGCTTTCTCAATTTTTGGAGGGTGGAGGATAGGGTTATTTTAATGGAATATCCTCAATTTCTAGTTATTTGACCCTTAAAATGTTTATAAATATTTGATGCTAACTCTCAAGTAAGCAAAACTTAGCAAATAGTTATTAATGGGAAAAAAAGTAAAGTTTAAAAACTTAATTTTTCTGGATTGTGCCTGGTATTTTATTATAATAATGCTTCAATAGTACTATATGGCATAATACCTGGATGAATAGAATATCTAATATACAATAAATAAAATAATGCTTTATTATATAATGATATGTATCTGTATCTTGATTTTCTCCTAAGTTGAAATGTCTCTAGTTCATAGGATGAAATATAATATGTCACTATTTAACACGTTTTGCAAAAATAAAACTTCTTGGTCTCACCATCTGAAACTATCTGAAAAACATCTGTGCTGTTGGAATTGAACCCACTTATGCTAAAATGTTTATTGATTGAACTAAACTTCATTCAGTCAATAAATGAGTGAGTTTGTGAGCTGGAAGAAGCTTTCCCAGGTGGGATTCAGAATCCAGAGAGGGAATAAGGGTAGATACAGTAAATCAGTGAAACCAGTCCATACCTGGCAGCTAAACAGTTGAAGTGGAGCAAAACAGAATGTGGAGGTAAAGCAGCAAAAGTCAAAAGCCATAAAGCAAAGATAGATGGAGGTAGTAGAAACAAATGGGTCCCAAACCACTGAGCAATATTTCCAAACTGCCAATGAAGAAAAGCAGTTTTTCTAGCCATCCCATCAAAACTGTCTTTGGTAAAAGTTTTATTCTCCCTTTGGAAAAAAAAAAAAAAAGCTGGGGAAGGAGAGAAATCTTAGTTCTTTATGGAGGAAATTGTGATGACAGGAGAGCAGGAAATAGAGAAGAGAAAGTTAGGGCTTCCAAAGCCAGAGGGACAAGAAGAGATTAGAGGGTAATAAAACGTGGGGTGGAAGGATTAATCCTGATATGCAAAGCAGGGCATTGCAAGGCAAGTGGGAAACAAAGAGGTATTAAACACGTTTCCCTAAACAGCCTTTCATGTTTGAACATAAAATCCAAATGCAACAAGTAAGCCAGTTTAAAAACAAAAAATTATAACACACATGGCAGACCAAGGGTTAAACCAGTTAAATACCATGATCCTCCATAAAACATGTTTTTTAAAAAAGTCAACCAGATGAAGTAAGGCAATGGATGTGAATGGACAATTTACGGCGGACAAAAACCCAAATGGCTAGTGAAAAGGAAGACTCAGTCTCAGAGAGTTGCTAAGTAAAATGGCAAGATTCTTGACCCATGATTTGTGCAAACCTTAAAAATATATAACGTCCCATGCTAGTTAGAATTCATAAAAATGCCGGGGGCAGTTTGCCTATGTTATTTTAAATTAAAAATATACCTTGCCTTTGACACAATAGTTTCACCAAAATGACAGAAAATTATAGACCAATATGAAAAGACAATTAAAAGTAAAAAAAAAAAAATGAGAGAAGGAACTTTTAGCGAAAAGAAGCCTGGAGGAAAAAACAAACCACAAATGTGCTAATGGACCTGTCAGCCAGCAGAGAAATTCAACAGCCCATCTCACCGGCTTCACCCTCAGACCACAACTGAGAATTAAGTTAGAAACAATGTGACCTTTGATCACCTTGATCTGTAAGAGAGTGAAAAGGTTTTAGGAATGTCCAAACTAATCAATGATTTTATTTGGGACTCGAAGTAGTTGGGGTGTTTTGGAAGGAGTGGGTAGGGACATGGGTACTGAGCTGACGCTTGCCCCTGTTTTATATTTGGCGAATTAGAAAAGATATGACTGAGGAAATTTCACATGGCTAAGACAAGATGAAGACAATGCTGGCTAATGGTGATAGGTGACTGTCCAAGGCACTGGCTAAACCAAGTGCTACATAATTATTAAATCATTTAACCCTCACAGTAACTGTAGGAGGTAGGCAGCATTGGGCAAATGAGGAAATGACAGAGGTAGAGGAAAATGTAACTTGTCTAGGACAACCTGGCGGAAAAGTGGTGGATGTGAGATTTGAGTTTCAGTTGCTTGATTCTAGGATGCAAGATCTAAACCACTGTGCTGTACTGTCGCTGGGTAAGAAGGAACCATGCAAATCCTTTTCTAGCTAGCTGTGAAAACCCTGCAGGCCATTTAGGACACATACTTTCCATTGGGGCTAAAGGAGACAAAACCAATGTACTTATAAGACCTTGCAGTTGTATATGTTCTCAGACCATTTCTTATATATATACAAATCTAAAGGTGTATATATGTGGACTTTCCATATTATTTTTACCAAATTTGATCACCGTATATGTTCAACGACTTGTTTTCAGCTTGGTATTTCATGGTTATCTTTCTGGTTAGTACATATAGAGATCTTCAGTGGTTTTGACTGCTATATATTTTCCATCATGTGCAATTGTTGGAGTTAATATTCATAATTTTGCTAGATTAAGTAAATAGGAATGAAGAAGTAATTAATTTCTGCCTCCAACTCTACTCCTTTGCCAAAAAAGGGAGGGGGTGTCATTAGCTGACTTTTAATTAACTAACTCTAGGAAGAGTTTATAATTATTTATGTTGCATACCATTTAAGAGAAGCAAGAAATATACTCTGATGACTATGAGATATGTGTGTTTAATACATATTAATATAATTTTATATATATGCTACATATATCATATAATACAGATATAATTTTATAACCTAATATATAAATATTTTAATATATTATTAAATATATTTAAAAACCTCCTCTTGAAGCTGTCTTGATTTCTGCTTTTTCAGTTTTGCTTTATTTAAGATGAGAGAGAGGAGGGTTTGGGTGCATTCTGCCACCTCGATGCTGTTAGCTCTTTTAGCTGAGATCACAAAATGTAATGATTAATATAATGCACACAGGTTAGCAGCCTTTTATAATAGAAATTGCAACAAGAGGCCTATCCGTGCCCCATAAAATACAATCCGTGCCTGCTTTATTTATTAACAGAGTACATCTTATGCACTCACTGTCCTTTGTAGGAAGATGCTGGTGTTTTCAAAACTCTGAGTTGAGCACATGGGAGTTCATAAAATGCTCAGTAGATTTTTGCAGCATTTGGCTGAGACCTTGTGAAAGGAGACAAACATGTAAATGAAGTCAACTTTGCAGACCTCTGGGATCCATTACAGCCTGAGATGCTCTTAACACATAATTATCCAGAGCTGTTAATCACATTTAACAGGTGTTGAGTAATGAACTGAGACGGGGTATCTGCTGCGATCATTTTGTCTCTGATTTGGTTAGGCAAGCTAATACTGATCAGAGCCTGCCCCCACACCCCACACACACCCTCTGAATGTAACTCAGCATATATTTTCTGGATATTGTCATCAGTCTCTTGATCATTCAGAACAGTGACATTCACAGTAAAAACACAGAAGGAATCTGTCTGAAAGTCCCTAGAATGCTCTTAATAAATGAATGTTACTCGGCTTTACTCTTTTTTTTATTTTATTTTATTTTATTTTTTTTGCCTCTTTTCTCATTTAAGCCTGTATTTGATTTGTCTTTTGATTGGTGAGAGATAAATCCAAACATTTGTGGATAGCAGATAATTTGACCTCAGGAAATGGAATACTTCTTGGTCTGGGATCACAGAATGCCCCACCAAAAGTGACCCACCTCATTCCTTTAGAGATTTTCTCAGTGCTACAATAGTACAGGAACTAAAACCTTTGTGCCAAAAGTCTCATTTTAGCTCTTTTAATTGTTTTCCCAGAAATCCAGTCTCCTTATACAGAGTGAAAATAATACAGGTAAAACTTACCTTTTTTACAGTCCTAAGCCTCATCCTGGTCTCTCCTCCCTTTCCTACCCCTGCAATCAAGTTTGTGCTAATTCTTCCAAAATTTTGGAACACATTTATTTGCATATCAGTAGAATTTTCAGTGGAACACATATAGCATTGTTAAATTAGAATTATTTTGCTTTTGTTTTTAGCTAACAGAATCAAACATTCTTAAGTGTCTTTTATATTAGTATGTTTAGAATTTGTTCTTTTTTACTAGCATAGTATTTCAGACTGTAGATATACGACAGTTGATATATTTAGCCATCCCCCTGTTGAGGAACTGATGGTTGTTTCCAGGTTTTCACAGTTTTAAGATTGTCTTTGTCCATGCCTCCTTGTGCGCATGTGTGAGTATCTCTGTAAGGCAGGAGTTGCCAATCCATGACCAGCCACTCAGCCACATCCAGCCCACTGCTGTTTCTGTGTAGCCCTCAAGCTAAGAATTATTTTTATGGTTTTAAATGGTTGAAAAAATAAAAAAAAAATTGAATAATATTTCTTGACAGGGGTAAATTATATGAAATTCAAATATCATTCTCTATAAATGACATTTTATTAGAACACAGCCATGGCCATTCATTTATGTGTTGTCTGTGGCTACTTTTTTTTTGAGGGTTTCCAACCTGTTTTATTTTAGTTTCCAATATTATCAGCGATGACAGGAGTAATTCAGGCAAATATATCACCTTAAATACATCAGAGAAAAAGCTCACTATGTCAAGCATGTCTTGCATTCCAGCAAGTGAACATGAAAACAGAGAACAAAGTGAGCAGCATTGAAGTGTTTTTTGCCACACTTCTTTCAGAAAGAGTCTCTCCCTCAGTGGTATAGATTTCATTTTACTTATTGTGTAATGAGCTGAAATTTTTATTCATCGCTTAGGGGCTACATTAACAAAAATTTATATGTTTAATTATCCTAAGTAATTTTTTCTCAAAAGTACAAAATTCTTTGGACTTTGTATGACACTAACTTCTGGCACACCGTGAGGTGACCACCATCCAGGCCTGGCAAACCAAAGTCCTCCTGCTACATGCCGACCTTGACGAAGTCCATCGTTTTGTTCCACGCAATAGGACAGAGGATTTGAAGGACCAGCTGGTACCTGGAGAGGATGCACCTGCGTGACCACCCACCAGTGAGCAGAGGCCACTAACTTATGTCCTGAAGGCAGAAAGCAGGTGGATTTAGGAGAGCAGGACAAACCCCCGCTCTCTGCCTGAGCCCCACCTCTTTCTGGGAGAGGTACTGCTTGTTTCTAGCATGTTCTCGGACCTGCGCTGCAAAGGCTATCACCCAAAGGCTGCTTGCCCCAGACAGTTAGTACATTGGAGACAGGAACCTGCCCCCATTTTAACCAGTAACAATCCCAAACTCAACAATGGGAAACATTTCTCAAAGTCAACAGGAGGCCACATGTGTGTGAGTCAGAGGTTCTGGGGACTGGGGAGGGTAGAAGGTCAGGCCCTGGAGTTCTCACCCTGTCTCTTGGCCAACTGCAGAATCTATGGCACAGGAGACTTACTTCAGAGGACTGGTGGCCAAAGGCAGCGTGGGCCGGTGTAGGGGCGGGGCCGTATGTGAAGGGGAGTAACACGTCTGTGGCTGGTTTAAATTATAGCTCCTGACTTGAGTTGCTTCTACAGAGACTGCAAGGCTCACAAAGCCTAAAATATTTACTGTTTGTTCCTTTACAGGAAAAGTTTATTGACTTCTGTTCTCAGGGCAATAAGAAGAAATAGAATTTCTGTAAACAGCATTTAAAAAAAATTAACTGCAACTGCCCCTTTAAGTGCAGAGTGTGGGAGAGAATACTTTCCTCTACGTCTGCGTCATTGCTTATCTTTTTATATTATCAAAGTTCACTCTTTTCTCTTCTTTATGGGAGTGCAATAGTATTTTGCTGTTATAATTTGTTTTTGCTTTTCCTTGATTCCAATAAAGTTGTGTCATCTTTTCCTGTTTCTGTGTCCTTTGTGTTTCTTTTCCTCTATTTTTGTACTGGATCACATGCCTCTTAGAGGTAATACTTTAACATAGAAGAAGTAAGAATAACACTGAATATCTATGTGTGAGGTACTATGCTAAATGTTTCACAATATTATAGATGAGAAACAGGCTCAGAGAGGTTAAATGGCTTATACATATTCATCTGCTAATTCATGGTAATGCGATTTTTTTTAATACAGGCCTTTATCTCCAGTCTCTGCCCTTTGTTGCTAAAAGTTCTGTCTCTGAGACTAGTGGAGGATTAATATGTCTAAGAAAATATTAGTGGAAAAAACTTCAAGTTTCTTGACTCTTCTTGATTCATACCCTTGACTGTCTAGCACCTGTGAATATTTTCAGGTATCCAAGAATCTTCCAGAGTCTCGAGACATAGTTCAACCTTACATCTCTTTGATTTAGAAGTCTATCACATACTACTTCAGAAGAACCTGTAATTGCCAGAAAATCACTTACTGATTATTATAGCTTCACAGAGGTTGGCAGTCGTGAGCTCTGTGTAGCCGAAGTCTGTAGATCGATTATCAGAGGCACAATCCTTCAGTTTATATTGTGGTTCCCTAACTTATTTGCTACATGACCTTGGACAAGTTATTTTTGCCTTGCTAGGTTCCATTTTTCTCATTGCTCAGTTCAAAATGAATAATAACATCATTCAAGGTTAAAGGAGATGCTTTTAAAAAGTGCCCACCACAGTACCTGGCACATAATACTCCTTTGGTAACAGATGCATCACTATCAAATGCATAAGAGATTATCCATCTTGGTTTTGCCCTTTACAGGAACCAGACCTTAACTAGGCATTTCTCAAACTGTAGTCCTTAATCTAACAACATCAAAATGCCTGAAGGTATCTATTAAAAATGTAAATTCTTGGGCTTCATGTCATGTGATTCAATAGGAAACTGAGGATGGCCCTGGAAATCTATACTTTTAACAAGCTTCCAGAAGTCTGAGAACCACTAAACAGTCAAAATTCTGGAGGCATTCTATCTATTTTTAAAAATACTAAGAAAAATTATTCTCCTTTGGAATCCAGTTAAGTATTTCAAAGCATATGAGTTCAAATATATTTTCTGTACATATAATTTAGATTCCTCTTACAGTAATCGTAAGCTCATATTTTCTTCTATTAACAGAAATGCCTTCTTTGCTGTAATCCTTATAATGTCACGTGTTTGAAGGCAGCTGTCATCCTTTAAGCTCTTTTATCGTCTCTATAAAATATGCTCTGATGATATCAAGTCCTCTGAATCATAGATGCTGTGTTAATTTAGGAATGTAAAATATTGTAAAATATATTGTTTGATTTTTGAGGTTTTTTTTTTTTGTATTCCTTGGTCGAATTTCTTACAGGTTCTTAACTTAGAAGAGGGTAACAGAGGCCCTTTTTAGGAAGGAAAACAAATGTAATCATCTTGATTATCTAGACTGATTCTAATTCCTAGGCATATTTTGAATTTGGCACTGCCATTATCACCAATCATTTGTAAGGACATGTATAGCTTCCTTGCCTGATCTTCTAACTTCAGTTCATATTTGTAACTCTTTCCTCAAGCACTGTGCTGTAGTTCAGGTCTCAAAGCATGTTTCCCAGTCCAGGGGCACCAGCATCAGCATCACCTGGGAACTTATGAGAAATGCAAATTATCCGCAGCTACCGATTCAGAAATATTCAGGGGGTGGGGCTTAGCAATGTGGTAACAAGCCTTCCATGTGATTCTGATTTATGCTCAAGTTAGAGAACCAGCAGGATTCTAGAGTTTAGAGTCATTAGAGGCCTTTCCTGTCCACCTAATCTAAATTTCTCTCTTCCTGGTCCACCCGCCTGTCTTGCCAGTCTTTATCACTGCACCCAGTTTGTTCCCTCATACCCTATCATGATTTTAGTTATATATTTATTTCTGCTTTACTTAAATATTGTCCGTTTTCCAACTAGATTGCTAAGACAAACTTATTTTATTCACTGATATATCACCTATCATGTAGCACAGTGCCTGGCATGTGGTAGATATTAAAAAAATATTTAAGCAAATAGATGACTGAATGATCAGTTAATATGAAGTGACTGAGGTTATATTTCTTCCGATCTGCATTTTTTTTGCTTGTTTGCTTTTTTGTTATTGATGTAGACAACCACACACTGCCAATTTTATAACTAATTTGTAAGCAGTTTACAAGAATAATTTACAAGCTTCTCTCCCCCGCACCTTTTCTCTCTCTCTCTCTCTCCCCCTCCTGCCCCATCCCATCCCAGCCTCTCCTTGCTGCCTACTCCCTGCAGTCAACTTACTCCGCAGCTTTCAATTTCAGTGGCAATGTCTTGACCAGTATAGCTGTTTCAATTTCAGGAGACAGTGTTCAATTCACTTAACATGTGCTCACTGAGGAACATGTAGCACAGCAGGGTTGGGCAACCCAGAATGGGATGTGTGTGTGGAACTTCTTGACTAAGTCCTTTGGCTCTGTCGGCCTGGTTACACGTGTTCTGAGCTACTCCCACTGTTAATGGCTAAAATCAGGGGAGCCATCCCATAGACAGGGCTTTCTCTTCTTTGGTGTCTCTCTTTCTCTCTCCCTAGTATCCCCCAGCCCTATGTCTGGCCCTCTTTTCAGTGCCTGGCTCACTCGTACAGTTCCTGAATTAACTTTTTGATGTCTTTTCCTTCTGTTTAATGGGTTTCCTTTCCTATTAGTGCTCCAGGTCCTCTTTTAAGGGCTAGTGAAATTCTTTGCTGCATGTAGGTAAAAGAACTTCCTCTTTTCTAAAAGCAGACTCTTTGTCCTTTTGTCATCATCATAAATAACACAGGTTTGAGAGTTATGTGTGAATTTGAACCTCAGCTCAGCCTCTTAGGAGAGAAAGCTTGAGCCAAGTTCTTAGCTTCCCTGAGCCAGAGTTTGCACATCTATAAAATGGAGATAATACGAGCTACCTCCTGTCATGGCTATGAGAATGGGGTGAGATTAGCAGAGTGCCTAGTTCATCACTGGTGCTCAGTAAATGGCAACCACAATTGCAAATTTGGTACATTAAAGATAAAATTGAAATCTTGGCAGACAGGAAATGGAGACTGTGGATCTCTTAGGGGCCTAAATGTGAAACTAGTTTTATTCTTTTGTCCTCATACACTGTTGTGAAAAGTACCGCTAATGAATTATGAGGAATACAAGCTAATACATGCCTTTTCCCCCCTCCTCAGCATTCTTCTTAAATGACGATAAATTCCTCTTATTTTATTTTGATAAACATTCCAGGCTAAAATCCTAAAAGTGAAGATAACACAGGGGGAAAGGTTTTACCCTAAAACCATAAATATAAGGGTACTTTTGTAAAATATTTAAAGCATGTTTCAACTTAACTTTTCAAAAGAGTCAACCAGCAGTTTTTCAGTGGGAAAAGTCAGATTTGCACCTTTTTAGAAATTGTTTCCCCTGGAGATGTTAGCATTGTCAGGTGGATCGAGCTCAAATACATTTATGGTGAGGCATTTATATATTTTGTATTTTACCCTAAATTATGCAATCTGTCAGGTTTGTTGAAAGTATTTTCTTTTTCATGATGGCACTTTTTTAGTGACCTAATCTAAAACATGATTTTTAAGTTTTTTCCTTGCCAATCACAAAATAAACTTCCTGCCTGTCATTTGCATTATGTGGGAAATACACAACATTCAGCTGGAAAGACACAATCCAGAAAGATCAGCCGATACATTACCAGTAGGTCCAGAATTACAATATGCATAGTAATTAGCAGTGGTTGTATGAACCCTGCAATGTTTGGCAATTCCTCAATGTTTTTTCTTGTTTTTTTGTTTTTTTTTGTTTTTTTAATAAACGGATCTGTTCCCTTAGTATAGCAGCAGAATTATTATCCTTCTGGACACATTAAGTGGACTATTTCCTTAGTAAGAGGAAGAGGAGATTATGAAAAATAATGTGCCATTCCCCTTCCCTCGCCCCACAGCAGATGTGGCTTTCTTTGAAAATTTGCAAGTTGGAATAAAAATAAGAATAGTTTTCCTTTTTAACAGAAGACAAAATGTCTTGTCGAATAGACCGGGAGAACCAATTTATTAGATTTAAGAACTAATTTAAGAATTTTCTGATTTTTAAAGAATAATGGCATCAATATCTTATAATCCACAGAGATCCTTATACATGGAGGGAAATTTTTTTATGTGTATGTTACAGCGTAGATAGGTATATGAAGAGTTACTTCTTCCCCAGCTCCTCTCAGATTTTTCTCTTTCCCTGACCTTTGGCACACTACTTTAAGCTTTCCTGTCTGCCTCAGGATCTTGGAGTCAGTGGTTGACAGGAAGTAGATGTATTTTGCAACGATCAAAACTTTAATTTTTCTGCCTTTTTTTTCTCCATATAGGAAGAAAAAGAAAGATCTTGAATTGTGGTGTGTATGTTTAGGAGTCACTCAATAAGCAGAATGCATATGAGAAGAGAAGCAAGTTGTGTGTAAAAACTTATTAACATTTGAAAAATTAATTTTAGGATCTTGAATCTTATGTCCTATTGGAAAGTTTTTCAGGAAAATTAATAACTCTTGCATTTTAAAAAGAAAATTAAGGAAATACTGTTTATCCTACGTATGAAAATTCAACTTTGCTTTTTGATACAATTTTGCAAATAGTAACTGGTATATATTTTAGGTATATTAAAAGATAAACTGAGGCATATCTAAAATTTGAAGACTTTATGTGAGCAAAAATTGATTCAAATTGGGCAACATGCAATCTAGCAAATAGGAGATCTAACATAAAGGAGCTCTGGGAGCTGTACTAAGTGAAAGGCTCTTATAGGCAGAAGGGAGTGGGCATAAGGAGGTTTTATGTGAGGCAAAAAAGATTGGATCGGTTATTGCAATTACTTTCTTTTAGGGGATGGCAGGGGTCTTTCGGGTAGATTATCTACCTAGTGCTGATCAGGTGATTCCTGATTTACTGGTTTAAGATTCCATTTGTAGAAGAGCTGAAAGTGTAAGTTAAGTCTTGGTTTGGTGATGTAGGTCTTAGCAAAAGGGATTCTTTTGGGGGCCCGGTGTCTTGTTTTTAACAAGTAGTTATCCATAAGATGTTACCTACTGTGTCAATTATTTTCAAAGTCAAAAAAGCGATTCGAACACTTTATAAATTTACCCTTTGCCGATTAAAATATTTTAAACCATTTCTTATGGAACTTTTACCACAGTAAGACCTCTTGTGACTCTACTGATAATTGCACGTTGAGAATGAAATTAACCTGTGTTAGTCTGGTAACTAAAAATGCTCAGTGTAACCAGAAAGTTTATTTTCCTTCTCTTTAGATGTAGACTTTCTCTTCTTCAGTACTCCGTTGAACTCCACAGAGGCTTGTAATTATCCAAAATTACCTGCCATCTTATTCTGTCTTAGTAACTATTCATTTATTCCTGCTTTCTGCACAGTGGTAAATAGCTTCACCGAGATTGGATGGAAAATGCACTTGCCTCTCTCTCTATGCAGCTAGAAAGCTAAGCAGTTACATCAAAACTCGACATCGTTTTTTCTATTTACTTTTACCTATATACTCAGTTAAGCAATAACGGATCCTTAGTATTCTAAATGTTCTTTATTTTGCTTCTATTCTCTTAAATTCATTATCTCGATAGAATTATTAAGCATTAAAATGGTATTTTTGTTGTTAAGGTGTTCTTTTTGCTTAATTTTCCCATTATTTAAAGTTGAATGATATTTATTATTAAAGTTGAATTTTTTTTTTATATAGGTTGCTTTGTCTATAACGTCCTGTAAGCTTTTAAACAGATGGTGCCACATATCTCTTTGCTTTTTGAAACATAGTAAATATTCCTAATACTTCTTTAAAGATATATCCAGGAGAAAACCTAAAGCAGTTTAGTGTTGCATAGAAGTACTTAGCATTGCTAAATGAATTGCATTATTGTGAAAAATGGAGATTGTGCTTTGATGATAACCAGTTCCTTTCTTATTTCTTTTAATTGCAGAATAACTTGTTCTCCAAGGAAGAATGACTTTAGATGTATCACTAACAGCAAAGAAATGTTTAGCTTTTTATACAGCTTGAGTAAATTATAACTAAATCATTGAGGTCTTAGTCAGTGGTAATTACAAGATTAGATAGCAAAACCAATTTCCTACGGAGGAAAAAAATACAAACAACGAAAAAATATAACGAATGTAATTTCTCATTATAAACATCCAGAGTCCAAGATGACAGACAGATTGACTGTTGTTATTCCTCTTAAAGCAAATCTTTTAATTTGAACATAGATTATTGGCACTTTTGGTAAACTGAATTGTGCGAATAGTCAACTTTATGAGAACTTGAAAATTCCAAATTTGTCTTAAATTAGACTTTAAATTGTCTTTAGACCTACCATTTCTGTATAAACAAAAATTTATGAATAATCTAGGACTTATATTTTCTGTAGTCCTCAGGTCAACAATTCCTTTACCTACAAATTTTTCTCTAACTGCTCTGAAATGAATGGCAATTATTTTAATTATAATTTTAATTAAGGCAGACTAAATGAACTTGCAGCTTATGATGTAATTTTATAATATATACTATCATATTTAATCTTTATAGGAATCCAGTGGAGTAGGTATTCTTCTGTTTTACAAAGGAAGAAATAGAAGCTGAGGGACACCCTAAGGAATTGGCAGAAGTCACCCAACTCTTAAGCTTAGTAATGAGGTTTGAGCTCAGAGAGTGACTCCAGACTTAAGACCAGTGTCCTTACATAGCTCCTTGTTTTCATCTGTGAAAGGATATGCATTCTTTAATCTACTGCATACATTTCTTCTAAATTCTCTCAGGGAAGTTATTTGGGATCGTAAAATGGGAATTGATCTTTCCCTCGAGGGTAGGTGCTAGAATAGAACTGAGTCAATATTAAAGTTATATATTTTTTTCCAATATTTGGAGTATCTACTACACTATTAGATCTTAGGAAATACTAACTTGATAAACTAATGACATACTTAGCACAAATTACTGACTTTCCTTTTCTTTTGTCAGTAATCCCTAAAATATAAACATTCCCTTTATACAGCTTGAGTAAACTATAACTAAATCATCCCTTTTCTCAGCATCCTTTTTCTCTCCATGACTTATCTCTCTCCATCTCCCTTGTTTCAGTCTCCCCATGACTTTTCCATGATCCTTTTGCTTTCATCTTTTTCTTCATTTTCTGCCGTGTATCTTTAAAGATCTGCAAATCACATTCCTTTGTTTATTTCTTTTGACTGTGATGTCTTGCCACGTTAGATTGTACATGTAGTGAACTTCTGGGATTTTCATCTTCTTTTAAATGTTATGGACATAGGTGGTTGTTGTAGGGGATGCCCAGAAGGTAAATGTGGATTGAGAGTTGTGGGAAGGGTCCTAGGATGGGACTTATTTAGAACTAAGCATTCAGGTCTAATTCTGGAAGCCCAGCTTACCCCTACTGCTCAGCTCAAGTCTCAGCTGAGGAAGTGTGTTGAAACGTGACATAATGTTGAAGATGTTTAGTTAGCTTGAACATTATAGGCTAGGATGTTGCCAGTGCAGCTCAATTGAAATGAGTGTTTGCAGAATAAATGTGCCTGTGTATGTACATATAAATGCACATATGAACTTGTCTGTATTATCAAAAAGTTACTTGATAAGTGCTGATTGAAGAAACTCGAAGGAAGTTCTTAGATACCTTCAAAGGGAGGCATGTGCTGTCATCCATAGAATCTTCATTCAGTGTATGACTGATACTTAAACATTGAAATACTGTGGTGACTTCCACAGGCCCCATTAATGTTTGCATAAAACTCTGCAAACTGTTAGTGACTTCCACAGGCCCCATTAATGTTTGCATAAAACTCTTCTCATTATGGATCAACAGTTCATCAAAGGGAAAGGAATGTCGGGGTCTAATTTAAGATATATACATAAATGTGTTTATACATATGCACATCTTTGTATATGTACATTACCCTTGAATATTGTCTAAACTTGTATAGTTTTCTTAACTCAGAAATTCCGTGAGTCCTTCTTAGTGTCTGATCTACATAAATTTTAGGGGATTCAAAAAAATGTTATCACTTGCTTATTTTTTTGTAGGTAAATTGATCTACAGGAAACTTTGTAGTAGCAACCTCTTCACCTATCAAGCATCTCTAATTTGTAGGCTTCCTCAGTATTTTTTGTTTCACAGACTTACTAACTGAGGTGCTAGGTGGATAGGGGTTTAAATGGAGGAGGGACAGAAATGTTATACTAACCCCAGATCCATAAATGTCAGTAGAGTTTTGTAATATCCTAGTATCTTTACCAGTAACAGCATCGCCTAGGTCGTAAACAGGTAGATACAAATTCTAGTTAACTTAAGCAAAAAAAAAAAAAAAAAAATTATTGGCAGGCTCTTGGATATATCACTGTACAGATTGTAGGAGATGGGAGAATGAGGCTTGGGAATGTACAGGAAGCAGGGTAGATTTGGAGATGCAGACAGTGACAGACAGTGCTACTCAGCAGTCTTATGAGGGCACCACCACTGGGAGAAAAATTTCCTGTTCTTTTGAGTCTTTTGATTGCTAAAATCAAGACTGAGATTTCAAAGAGAGAGTATCCAGTTAGCCTAAATTGGGAAATGTGTCTTATCTTGGCCAGGGCACATCTTAACTAATATGTGCCAACAATGGGGAAGAAGATGTTTGGGTACTGTTATCAAAAAGCCACGGAATGGTCGGGCCTCTGGAAACAACAAAAGCCTAGTGTATGATTTCCCATCTTCCTCTAGACTTTGGCCTCTCCACAAAATCTGACGACGACTTTCAAATGAAAGTGCATATTGTGATTGATCTTTACATGAAAATGATTAACTTGATCCACAAAACATACAGTAAAAGCAAACGATAAAGAAAGGAAGCTCATAAAGGAAATTGATTTATTTGAAGTGCCGCGTGTCTCTTTCACTTTCCTGCATCTAGCAGGACAGCATTAGTGGCAGTCTTGGCTCCAGCGGTCTGCCAGGCCAGCAGTAATAGGTTTTAGCCATGCCTCGTTTGATTGTGTTTCATCCGAAGAGAAGGATAAAACAGCTTTGAGTTTGTATGTAAGATTGCCAGGCTCTTAAGATTAGAAACTTTTTAAAGAAAAACATCCTTAATGGAGTAAGAGGAATTTAACTGTTTTTAGCATTGTGTCCTGATAAACATTTTTATGACTTACCTATCTGCCTTATATATGTGATCATTTAATAAGCAGTCATATGTCAACATTTATCATTTTACCAAGTGTGTTGTAATATCAATTTTTAAGACACTTAGCACAGTACCTGACACGTACATAATAAGTGCAGAATAAATGTTAGCTTTTGTTATGATAATAATTACGATAAATATCTGATAATTATAATATAATTATGCCTGGCTCTACCATTTAACACAAAGTTGATTAGTATTGCCTTGATACTGATGAGGAAACAAGGCTTAGAAAGGTGACGATGGTCATCTTTAGTTGTAGACAACAAAAAATTAGCCTTGCTTCGGGTTTCTTAAACTTTGCATTTATCAACATTTTATCAGGGACTGTTCTGTGCACTGCATGATGTTTAGCACATCCTTAGTTGCAGTAGCACCCTTCCCATTGTGACAGCCAAAAATGCCTCTAAAAATTGCCAAATATCCCAGATATCCCAGGGTAGGGGTTGAGTTGAAAATCACAAAATCACCCCTAGTTGAGAACTACTGGTCTAACTAGTTTGAAGGAGAAATTATACTACAAGATCTCTGCTACTGCTGGCCCTGTCATGCTCATTCAGAAACCAAATTTCTGTGGTGGCTCCTGATGCCTCCCATTTGGAGTCAGTCACAAGCAAGGTCTGAGTGTCATTTCTGTGCCCTCGTTGGATGGGGACCTGGAAAAGTGAGTTCTTTCTTCTGCTTTAGTGAGTTGGGATGCATAATACTGGAAACTTACATATTTAGGCTTTTGTTATGTGGTTTGGTCCTGGACCTTTAAAAACTCTTATATTCAACAAATCCAAGGGCTATACCTTAAATGTCTCTATAAGCCAAGCCCAGTTGTAGGTACTGGCAATTCAGAGGACAGAAAAGGTCCTAGGTCTTGTGGAGCCTATAGTCTCATTAGAGACAAATTTAATAACAATGCAATACCAGTGCTATGATGGAGGGAGGTATCTGTAATAAATCTTGTGAAAGGCACATCTGTCGGGTCTCGGGGGAGGCATCCAGAGGTGATAACTTTAAACCCTGTCCTAAAGAATGAACAATTTTTCCTCAGGTCGGGAAGAGGGTCTTAGCTACGTCATATCCTGAAACGACCTCTGGTATTTATCTACTTGATAGTCTGAAATGATAGATTCTAATTTTAGGGGTTCAGTTTTAAAATGCCTTTTTTCTTTTTGGTTAGGTAATGAATACAATCTTAGGTTTAAGATCTGAGACTTTGAATCCTTTTCACAGTTTTGATGGTTTGCTCTGTGTTGATGATCTTTTCGCATCTTGGGCCATCTAGTTTTATGGCCACAGGGTTTCTTGATGCTGCTCAGAGAGCGCTAAGTTATGAGAGCTTTCCTCTTTCAAAGTGAGGTTACTAATTTGTTGACATGTACAGTGCTAAAGAAAACATAGCACCTAAATGATCCTCTCCTTCTTTGATATAATCAGAACAAATATTTATTGAAGGATACATTTTTTTTTAAACTGGTGCATTACACTCTTGGAAGATATTTTTAATTCACTCTGATTAATGGCATATGTATTCTTCTTGTATGGGGTAGATATTCCATACAAATTTTTAAGTATAACTCTTTCTTAAATGATTCAATACCACTGAATAGATCTATCGACATAGCCCTTGTCCTCACCACCTAAGGAGAGTTAGTGTCACAAATCCCCCCCACACCCCCCCCACCTCCTTTTGCTCCTCTTTTCAGCACTACATTTGTTGTGCTACTAAAGAAAGCTCAGGAATTGTTGGTTACAGTGATCTAAGCAAAGATGTGCACACTCACCCCATTGATTGTCGCCAGATGGTCTTAGGAAAGGAGGTTAAACTGCATAGTTCAAGGTCTGTTAAACGGAAATCCAAGCACCAGCAGCTCCTGAGATAATTTTGACAGCCAGCACTCCTGAAGCTACATGGAGATGAACCTACTAACTGCTTCTTTCTTTGCCCAACTGTGTCATTACAATTCTGCTTTCCTACACTGGTTACTTCAGCACCGCTTTTTCTATCTTTGTTGATCTGGGCTTTTATTTTCAGAGGAAGTAAGTGGGACTGTTGGCTCCCACTTCTTCTTTGTAGATTAGAGCGCACACTTTGGACATTAAAGCGGAGAACTGTCAGAACCTTTGTGTGGTATCATAAGTACCTCTGTCAAATAACAGTTGGGTTCTGGACATGAATGTCACTGCAAAGAAGGTGGTCTTTGAGCATGGATACTTGTCCCAAGTGTTGGTATAAGACTTTGTGAAAGTATGCCAAGACACTTGGCCACAAAGGCACTCTTTTCATTCAATAAACATTGATTGAGCATCTACTCTGTGCCACTCACTGTGTTTAGGGATGAAGACACAGTAGCGTTCTTAACCTTCAAGGAGCTAAATATCTGTTATGTTCCATTTTGGACTCTGTCTAGCCTCCAGTGCAATGCTACTTTATTACAGGTAGAAGATTGTATTTTTCTAAATCAGCATTCGACTTCCTGTTCTGAAACTTGGATAATTTGAAAACAGGTGTCTGTCTGAAATCTTGTGCATATTGTTGCAGTAATAGGTTTTTAAAAATATGACTAGAATTAATCACTTGTAAAAATAAAGTTTATTTTTCTCTGTCTCAGCCAACAGAAAAGCTAGGCAGTTTGAAGAATTAGTGAATGTCCTCTCTAAAGCATACTATCTGCCAGATCTGATTAGTTTTATAAAAGAGAGTAGCCGTACCTAAAGTTTCTAACACAATATCATGACCAAAAAAGTTAGAACAGTTAAGTGGCAGCTAGAATCCAACCAGACTTTTGACTTTGGAATTTCTGGCATGGTTGACTTCTGCCACCCACGTGGTCCTTGAAAACTTTCTCCCTGTTTTCAACTGACTGGAAATTATTCTTAGATTTAGACAGGAAAACAAAAACTGTGAGTGACAAGACCAGATGCACTTTACCTCGGTTGTGAATACTGTCTGATGTGGCTGTCTGTGGGATTTTCTTTTTTTTCTTTTAAACCCTTCTCTAAGTAGAATGCAAAATGATAAAGATCAGGAGATGGGAGGAGTTGGCGGGGAGGGGGGAACAATAGCCCCTTAATAAGACTCTGAGTAATCAGGCAAGCATTTGTGTCTTGAGTTGGGGATGTGAAAGTGACAGACTGACCATATTGAAGGCTGCCATCATTCCAGACTGGCGTGTTTCTAATTACACATGAAATGAAAGGCTTTACAGAAGAAATGACCCAGAACACTCAATCGTTTAAGTATCTGATTAAGGCAAGTAAGCCTTGTAAAGACCAAACTGCAAGATTGCACTTGTCCACATTTTTTTCAAGGCTCATTTGAAGTATTTCTCCACCTCCTTTTGCCTTTTCTTTCCAACTACTTTTGTACCCGAATTTGGAACGTTTACGTCTGATCTATCAAGTCCCAGGAGGAAACAGATGGCACAATCGGAGGATTTCATAAGAGGGTTTTTTGTGAAAGGACTATTTGTAAGGTTTGGGAAAGGTTAAGGTTGCTAAAAGGAGTAGAGAAGCAATGGGACTAGCAATTGAGAGAAGCTGGTACCTTCTCTGAGCCTGTTACCAGAGCCATACAATATCCGACCTTATCCAAGGAGGGTTATCAGTGGGACTTACAGAACCATGATGAGTATAGGAGGGAGCAAATTCTCTACCTATTCTCCTTTCCTGGCTGCCATTCTCTGCTGATGATTCTCATTGGTCAAACCTAACCAGAAGGCAGGGCATAAATGAGTCTGGCAGATACATAGAAAATAACTCTCCAGGACACAGGGCAAGAGGACAGAGAATAGGCTTAGGGGTAAATGGAGAATAACCAGCACACCCGCCTTTCATTAACATAAATCAACATGGAGATTACATGTATATCAGCAGATTAAATTTATTTCACCTCAAAGTGCAGAACTAAGGAATCTGCCATAAATATATTGAGCAGCCACTATGCGCAAGGCAAAAATAACCATTACAAATGCATAGGGAATGTCTTTCCCTCTTGGATCCTTTAAATCCTGTACTATCAGGGGTTGCAGAACCAGTACCTCTGGGGCAGGCGGACCATAAAAATGAGTGAACTGGGCTGGAGTGGGGAGGTGGGTGGGTGGGGGGTGGTGCAGGGCTTGGATGGGTAGATAATAGAGAGTGCTGGGTTGGCTAAAAACTTTTAAGCCCTTACTGTCTGTAAAGGGGGCAGTTGCTATGCAGCACCTGGGAATTCTCTCATGATATTTTCAGATTATCTCATTTTTTACCAAAGGAACCATATAGCTGGATTATTTTTTAATGAAATTGTTTCATTTTTAAATGTTAATAGCTAATTCAGTTTTATCTTTTAGAGACCTCAAGTTGACATTTACAAACTTCTCATTGAGATCTGAAGGTCCCTAAGTTCTTTGGTCTTTGAGCTCCCCTATCTACTGTTCCAAAGGAAATGGCATACCCCTGTTTACTGTCGGAGGACCAGATCCTACACCCAGTGCTTCCAAGCTTGTGTGAGGTTCTGTTGTGTTCTTCTATCACCTCTTGTTCTAGACTCCTACTTTTACAAACATGTGGTATCCCCACTCAGCCTCTGGTCTTGGTGACAAGCAGATCTCTCTCACATATTCTTCTAATCTCCAGAGCACGACCGATCCAAGGTGACAGTTTCTAACAGACTTTGTCTGAAAGAGTGGAGAAAACAAACGGTAATTAATTCTACGACAAAGCAGAAATCCACTTCCGATGCAAAGTCTGAGGCCACAAGCATGGCCTCCCTCTTGCATGGAGCCTCTCCTCCAGCTGCTTCCTTCTTAGGCCCCAGGGTCCTCCATCACCCGTTTCCTATTCAGTTTTTTTCTGTCTAGTGTCTTCCCCAGGTTCCACAGTTGTGCTGTCACCTCCTGTCCCCTACTTTACTATAGCACCTAATTTGAGACAACTCCTGAATTTCTGTGCCGTATATTTCAATTATAGTCATAATCTCTGTTGGAGCATCTACTTCAGGCTAGTCTCTTAGATAACCAAAAGACCCACTGAAACAAGCAATCCTACCTGAAAAAAAAAAAATTTATTTCTCTACCCTGAATGCTACCATGGCCACTATCATCCTAGAACAACCAGCTCAGCCCCTGGTGACTTATATAATACACCTCTTCTGTCCTCTTCCCATAATAGAATCACCTTCCTCAGACTCCTTCCTGAAGGCAGGGACCAAGAGAACACTCTGAATTAGGAAACAGGGTTTACTTCAAAAAAACCCAAAAAAACAAAAAAACTTATTCTCTGTATAGATCAGTAATAGGTGGCACTAGGAACAGCTTGCCAAACTGAGATATAGGAAAGTTTTTTTTAATCTCAAATCTAAAAAAAAAATCTAAAAAAAAAAGAAATTTAGGTGTCATAGTTGATGAGAAAGGGACTGGTTTCAAGGCCAAAAGGTGAGTGTAATCACCTATACAGCTATTGCAAATGGTATCCTACTTTGTATTTTTGTTTATTATAGGCTGGAGGGAAGTAAATTACTACCTCCTTGTCAGTCGATAATCATTTTCCAGGAAAAGGCTATTTATCTTCTGAAAGGGAGTATTCACCTGCTCACCTTTTTGATTGCTCCATTGTGTCTGTGACTGTTAGATTGCCTACCGACCATGAAATGGGTATTTCCTCTAAGTCCCACATGAAACGAGTTCGAAGTGGAGTGTAAGGCAGAAGAGGTGTGATCAGATTCCAGTCAGCGGCTAGGCCTTCCCAGAGCAGGAGACAGCCAACATCACAGGCAGTCGGTATTCTCAGCATCTTTAGCTTAACTTCTGGGGAAACTAGTCTTTGTTCACAAAATGTTGGAAAATACTACTTCCTCCCATTAGGAAGGTTAAGAAAGGGAGAGAAAGGTATATTCACTAGAACTTATACTTAGACACCCTTAAAGTTAATAAACCAGGTACCACAGTGGGGAGGAAACAATTCCTAGGATATAAATGAAATACTTTAAAACTTTAACTTTTAGGTGGTTTATTTAGTTTCTGCTTAGCAAATTGTTATTGCGAGTACCAGAAAGCTGACAGAAAATGAATTATATTCTAAAAGGGGTTTATTATCCGGCCCAAAATAAATACATTAGAATTAGCTTTCAAGAAACTCTATGTGAAACATAGTATTTACTTCTCAGAATATCACAAAATTTCATTCTTATATGTACTTTTCCTCTTTTAATCCTTCTTATTTTAAAAATTATAGATGTATATACCTATATACACAAATGTTTTATTATTTGTAGGGTTATATTTTAAAAATCTTTTCTTGTAACATCCAGGATTCATTGCTTTTTCTCAAAACAGATTTTTCTTTCGACCCATGTGGTATTTAAATAATGTTTTTATTTGGTTCCAATGAAATCAAATAAATCGATTCCAGGTAACTTATTCTGTAATTTAATTTATTGGGTCATATAGTAATCTTAATATTTTCTAGCATATTGACTGTGTAATTTACTAAATATCTCTCTAGATTTCAGACAAAAATTAGAGTTGTACAAAATTGATGGATATGTGTTATAAAATGCTCATGTTGTTCTAATAGAACAGGTTTATTACTCATTTTAGGGGGAGGAATGTTAACATTTATGTGAATACTTATGTGAGTGACCCTTTTCCCCATATGGTTAAATGGGCAAAAATCTGTATTTCTTTGTAAACTGTCCAATTAATCTTAATTAACTGTCACACTTGATATACAGGATGTGACTCGCCATTTGTGGATTGTACCCTTGGTTTACACTTGCTCACCTTGTTATTATCTTTGCTGGCTGGAATTTTGCTTAGAGTATGGACATTTTTGAGTGTTTTTTTCCCCCTTCTCCCTCCTCAGTAATATACCTGACAGACTTAGGAGGAGGCAGAGGTTACAGAAACTTTTACTTAAAATAAAATTAGATATTAGTTTCAGATTTCAGCTGGTCAAACCTTCTTGTTCCTCAAAGCTAGGAGAGAAGAGAGCTAATACACTGCCAAATTTTAGTACAGGGAGGACTTTGAAAATATGTGTGTTGATGTGGTTCCATGAAGATGTGCCACTCAGATTTCCAGTGGCAGGACTATCATGGACTGAGAATTCAGTTGCTGCTGTTTTAGATTCACCGTTGTGTCCTGCTGAGACAACACTTCCTATGGCCTATGAATCAGTGCAGAAGGGCTATTAGTAAAGACCCACCCACACCTAGGATAAGTGAGTTTCCTTCATGGGAAGACTAGCTCAAGGGCTCCTTAAGGGCTTGGCCAAACCTTTCTTGGAATTATCCTGGAGCCTAAAACTCCTCTCATCCAGATCTCCTACCTCTTATTCTTCCTTCTCAGGAGTCAGACCTACCTCCTGGTCTGGAAGTCCTGCCTGTTCCAGCTTCCTTCCTTTTATCCCTCAGTAAATCTCTTGCAAGTCTAATACTGACTCAGTGTCTGTTGGTCAGAGAACCTGAACTAACGCTAATAGCAAAACAAATTAAGCTCTGCCTCTGAATGAACTTAAAAGTTCCCTTTCTTTTCTGCTACTGAAATTATTTTTGAACAGTTTTTGAGGGAAGATTGTAGTATCTTCACAATGAAGAATTTGTTTATTCATGTGATTCATTTTCTATGTACTTAACTGTAGTGGTTATAACGAAGAAGAAGTTTTATTGTTGTCCTGGATAATTTTTATCTGTAATTTTGTAGAGGAATGAGGAGGGGAAAAAAAGAAGAACAAAGCCTCCCGCCCACTACCCTTAAATTAAACTCAAATATGAGAGAGAATATGTTTATATCTTTTGTAGTGATTTTTTAAATGTTCAGGAGAAAAAATGGATGATTCCTTTGCTAGTGTTCATACTGGAATTCAATCTTTTCAAAAAATCTTTTTTGAGGTGAAATTCACAAAATATAAAAGTAACCATTTTGAAGTGAATGATTCATTTACATTTAGTGCATTCACAGTGTTGTGCTGCTACCATCACCTCATTTCAAAGTAAAATCCTTTACCCATTAAACAGTTTCTCCCCATTCGCCCTCCCCCTCCCCACCCCCCACCCCCACTCCCAGCCCTTGGGAAAAACCAATCTGTGTTCTGGTTCAATGAATTTATCTATTCTAGATACTTCATATAAACGTAATCATACAATATGTAACCTTTGTGTCTGCCTTTTTTTTTCACTTAGCACCTATAATTTTATCTTTTATTTCCTGATCAAAAATCTCCATGGCAATAATCACCATTTCACACTGTATAAGAATGATTTTTTTTTTCCTAGCACCTTTTTTGTTTTTTAAAGCATAAGGAAAATGTTCATTGTATTTTTTTTTTCCTTTTTTCCCCTTCTTTTACTTCATGAACTTTGCCAGAAAAGCAGGGAGTTTTGCTCCTTTCCCCATATCAGAGAGCTACTTTCTCTGCATCCCTGTCTGATAGTGAGAGAGAGTGTGCACAGAGTGATCATAAACTTTACATAAATGCTATAGTGGCTGTCAGAACAAAATCAGTTCTTAATTTTCTGATGAAATAAATAGATGTCTCAAGTTCCAAGGGACTTAAGCAGATATCAAAGAGAAGTTAAAACTGTGGGTAGCAGAATTAGACCCAAATGGTTTTAAAGAATAACTTGGTCACTTACTAAGTATATAATCATGGACTAAATCTTAGGTCATCATCTGTAAATGTAGCTAATGACAGTACTGAGCACATGGAGGTAGTTCTGAAGAGCAAATGGAATGGAGTATTGGCCCAGTTAGAGCAGTCTCTGATGGATAGTGACAGTTAGTGCGGTCCCTGATGGGTAGTGAGCCCTGTGTTAGCTTTTCTGTATGCTAGCTGTTGACGTGGCCGGGGTATAGTGGGCTGTGGTGTGTATGATAGTGCAGCAGTTGTTGTGGAGTTGATGTTATTTACTACCCAGGTTGTGTGTCTCTGAAGCCAGTGTGTTTTTTGAGAGGGAAATCTAAGTACTGGCAACCAAAGTCCAAGCAAAATATAATAACTATCTAAGCTGGAGAAAAGGACAACAGATAATTGCAAAATTCTCTTGTAAATAAATATGAAATTTGAATTCTGTTATTCATGTCTTTGGTGACTCTAAGCAAATGGAATCTTGCCACTTGTCCTACATTCTAACTAAAATTGGAACTTGATCTTGGGATGAATTGCTTTCTTCGCTAGTATTCAATTTGTCAAGTGTACTTTTTACCTTTTAGCCACTCCCCCACACAGCGTTCTTTTTTTCTTTTTTCTACCGCCCCCCCCCCCTCGCCCCCGCCAATGCCTTTTCTCTATGTTCAGAGCATGACTTAGCCTTATGGTGGCTTTGTGCCTGGCTCATAAAGCCACTGTCGCCACCACCTTCAGAGGCATGGCTCATTCACTTTTGCCTCTTGACATACCTTCCTCCTCTGTGCTTATAAGAAAACACATAGATTTCTCTTCCCT
>NW_011888822.1:1157028-1173065 GCF_000151845.1 Pteropus vampyrus | reverse complement strand
TGCTTATAAGAAAACACATAGATTTCTCTTCCCTTTTATGGGAAGGAGAGTAGCAAATGGTTAAGAGTGACAGCTCTACTTTTAATCTATACCCCCTAAAGTCAGTTTGATCAAGGATTTTAACCTATCTAATCCTTGGTGTCTTCATCTATAGAATGGGTAGTCAGTTATTTGAGGACTTAATGAGAAAGAACATGCAAAATGCTTAGGATGGTTCCTGGCATGTATTAAATGTTATCTAATAATAATGATCCTGATGATGTGGCTTATTTATGCTCCTAATTCTTTTGCTTTGTAGAATTTATTAACCTCACTGAACATGACTAGCTGTTGAATCTGCTTCTTGGCTTAGACCTTTCTTTCAAGTTTTTCTTTAGCCTTTTCAACTGATTTCTGAAGTTCCATTCCAGTATTCTGTTGTCACCTGCAATGCAACTTCTCTAAAGATTACATTTTTTTATGATCTTCCCCTTCTCTACTGTCTTATAGTATCACTCAATCAGCTTCAAGTTCATGCAGTGGTCTTGGAATACTTCTGAATAGCTTTTCCCTCACATTTCTAAAATAATCAGGTGCTAGATATTCTTACCTCGTAACCTTTTTGTCATCTGTTTATTTCTTTTTTTATGTCCAGGGCCACAGATCACACCTCAGACACCACTCTTCAGGACTCAGTACAATGTCTTAGGTGGTGGTGGTGGTGGTGGTCGTGGTGGTGGTGGTAGTGGTAGGGTGATGATAGCAGCTCAGTTAACATTTATCGAGCTCTTACTTTGGGCCAGGAACTATTCTGAGCATATATAAACTGTATCACTTCACTTAATCCTCAAAGCCCCCTGACATAGATAATGTTTCCTCCATCAGAGATGAAAAAACAGAGGCTCAGAGATATTAAATGACCTGCAAAAGGCCATGGTACTTACATTTGGTAGCATCAAGATTTGAACCCAGCCAGTGTGACTCGGGTGCGCATGTGGTGAATGCCTCCCCACTGCCTCGCGAGCCTTTCGCCTTCCCTGCCAAAGTGCTCTCCTTGCTTCCAATACCAGTCCTCCTGAGTTTGGGTACCATCGCTGCCAGATTATTATAGTATTAATAAATGCTGTTCTTTGCCTGAAAGCACTGGGGCTTTGAAGGTTGGGCAAGTTACCCAAACTTAAATGGACATACAGATACGCTGAAATTGCACGTAGAGTGGGTTGGTTTGATTTTCAAAAGGAAACTAAGAGCTGTAACTTGGATAATGATCCAGAAACTGCTTAAATCAGCATTCAGGGCTTTCTTCAATCACTCTCCAGTTAATTTTCTCATACCTTTCTCCTGATACTTCCTCAAAATCAGGTCTGACCGTTCATTTACTGTTTCGCCTTGCCTTACACCTCCTTCCCTCACTCCCACCTTTACTCCTCAAGCTTTGTTTACCCCATAACCTCATCCTAAGAGACACCTCACTTCCCCCTTCCCATTTTCCTTCCTGCCCATTCTTCAAAGTGTACCCTCTGTCCCACCTCCTTTTGATATATTCATGGATGACTTCAAGCTGGAAATGAGAGAACTTTCCTCTGACTACCACAGAACACAATGCAGGGTGGCATACCGAGGGGCCCAAGGAGCCACACAGGAAGATCACAGAGTAAAGCCAGCCAGTCGTTGCCACGTGGGATTAAGAGTCCACTGTTGCCAGGGGGCCCAATTTTTCAATAGATGATATAACTCTAGATATTTAAGTGCACTCTCTTCAATTTTTAAAGTTGATAATTAACTTAAATTTAAAAGATTACCAGGAGATTATTTTGTTTGGAACATCTACCAGGTTTGGCTTCTGCTAAGTAGAGTGTTATCCACATTTATCATATGAAAGTTGCTCATATTGTCTGCTAGAGGGAATTTTTCAATTTTGTCTTTTGATTCTGAAGTTGCTTGGAAGAAACTGACCTCAATTGTTTCCTTTGTAAAATTGTTATTTTTTTCATAACAATGAGTACAGAAAATTTGAGTTTAAAAGAATCATAATAAATATCAAGTAATCAGAGTATTCATCATGTTGAATTGATCATAAATGGTCAAATCATTTGGGTGCCATCTTCTTTCCCCAAAAATGATTAGAATTAAAAAAAAAAATTAGCTAAGGCAGCAGCGAAGAGTTTAGTAAGCATTTGACTTAAAACACACATTTCAATAGTTATTATAGTAAATTATCGGGCAGCCCCTCAGTTGCAAGTGTTTTGCGAAGAGTTAAAGATCTCTAACTAGAGAAAATTGGATGGAATGTTTTTCTTCTTTTTAATATTAGCAATTCAGGTTTGAAATTAGGCTTTTTAAAACATTTCGAATATCCATATATTACTCAGGTGAATTAAAATCATTTTCATTTGGCAGTTTTGAAGCAAATAAGTGAATGAAATTTGAAGTTGATAACTTGTAATTACATTGTTTTTCATTTTCCTTCTTGCGTATTCTTCAAAGTGATAGTTCTTAGAGCAAACGTCCCATCATTAACAGTAGCTTTGCAGCACCCTAGTTGCGTCAGACAGGTGTACTACGAGCATGTGTGAAGAGCGTTCTCAAAGGAACAGCTGAAAGGCTCCACCAGCCATTAGGGTTGGGCAGCCATCCCTCTGGCCTCCAGGTCCCCAAGAACTTCTGCTTGACTTTAGTTAAGGGGGAAACGTGGAAGTGGTGGTGGTGGTGGTGTATACAGGACCCAGGGAAAATGGAAGGAAATGACAATCAAACAAGAAATGTTCCTTTTGACAGGTGTATTGTAGGCTAGAGAATAAATAATGAAAGAAATGACAGTAATTAAAATGTGTTTACTTAAGTGAACAATTGCTTGAATATGATTACATGGTAAAGACCTCATTATAGACTATACTTGGCACATAAATATGACACTTACGTCGGGGGATAATTAATTTGCTCTCAGAGGTGAACTGATGGGTCACCTGTGGCCCTGCCTCTCTTATTTGCATCGGACAAGCCCAATCCAGAAACAAAGATGCTTACTCTCTTAGCATTTTAAAATCTGCCAAGCCAGACACTCATTTTAGAAGCTGTTAGGTAGTCATAATTTGGTAATTATGAATGGAAAGCCTATGTGTGAGCACAGATGACAGTGTGAGGAGCTGCAGACACAATGTCCCCCTGGGTGTTACTGAAACAAAATGTCTCACCATGCATTTTCTATCTTCCATTTCTGACAGTGAGCCTTCAAAGGGACCGTTACCTAAATCTTTCAGTAAATACTGGGTAACGTGTAATTCTCAAACTTTAACGTGGATCAAAATTACCTGGACGGCTCATATATTTGCAGGCAGTTGAGCCTCAGCCTCAAAAATTGTGATGTGGTAGGTCTGGGATAGGGCCTGTGGATGTGCATTTCTAACATGCTCTCAATTGAGGCTGATGCTGCTGGTCTAGGGACCACAGTTTGCCAACTGCTTTATAGAAAACCAATTAGTGAATGCAGATGAATTACTAAACTGAACACCTTTATGAGGAAGATGACATTCTAGTGCGGTGGAAATTAGGGTAATTCTCAGAAACTTACTGCCAAAGAACGCCAGGCTGGCTGAAAGCAGCCAGAGTGGTGCTGGGGGAAAGGTAGGCTTTCGTTCAGAGAATGTGGATTCTTGGAATGAATATCTTCTGTTTGCTAACTGTGTGACTTCAGGCAAGACAGTGAGATCTTCTGTGCCTCGGCTTCCTTATCGATCAAATGCAAATGGCGATCTTTCCTACGCAGTGGAGTTATTTGTAGGATTCCATGAGATGATGCATGAAAAACTTCCAGCACAAGAACTGGCTCGTAGGGAGGGCTGTATTATTACATGGAGACATCAATATATGCCTAAGGAAAGTAATTATATATAACTGCATATATGTCTTAGTCTGTTTGGACTGCTATAACAAAATATCACAGACTGGGTAGCTTATAAATAACAGGATTTTTTTTTTTCTTATAGTTCTCAAGGCTAAAGTCTGAGATCAAAGTTGGGTGAGGACCCATTTTCTGAATTGCAGACTTCTCATTGTATCCTCATATGATGGAACAGGCTAGGAAGCTCTGTGTGATCTCTTTTATAAGAGCACTAATCCCATTCATGAGGGCTTCACCCTCATGACCTATTCACCTCCCGAAAGATCTGCTTTCTAACATCATCACCTTGGGCTTAGGATCCCAACATATGGATTTTGTGGGAACACACACATTCAGACCATACCAACATATATGGGAGAGATGGAAAGGTATCACTTGTCTTCTCAGTTCTGGATGTCAGATTTGGAGCTACCTTAGCCTGGGAGACTTCTCCTATGCAGAAACCTACCTGGGGTACAGCTAAGGTGATTTCTTTGTCATATCAATACCATTAGTGTGTTTATTTAGGAGTTTATCTAAAATATGGTTGGGAACATTTCACTCGAGAATGTTGATCCTGGGTGCGATGTGTTAATGGATGAGGTACCTGCAATGACATGATGGTGAAAGTGGTGATGGGTTAGAGAGATGGACAGAGGCAGAAATGGAGAAGAAGGAAACAGAGAAACAGAAATAGAGATGGAGAAGGGAGAGAGAAGAGGCAGGAAGGTGAGAAAGAAGTTGGAATTCAGGGCTGGTGTATCAAAAGGCTTTGACTTAAGATAAAAAGTTTTTTTTTTTTCCTAAGAATTCCAATGATCCTAACCTGTATGCATCCGTACCATTACTTAGATGCCTATTGGGCGTTAGGAACTGTCATCCTATATTTTTATTAGTTCAGGAAGTTCTGAGCACCCATTTATTAGGAAGTATAATAGAAACGGTGGCGAATAAATGGTGGTGAATAAATATTCCCTGCCCTCAAGGAGAGAGCAGACTGTTGGGAGAGAAACTGAAGAATAATAAGATATCCTTAGGCAAAGGAGAGGAAATACAAATATTACCAAGAGTGGACTTTCTCTAACAGACATGGTTAGAATCCTGCCTTCCAACACTCACTTGCCATGAGATCTTGGATATATTGCTTGTCTTTCGTGAGCCCTCAGTGTACTCGTGCATATAATGGAGATCATTCTGCTTTCAAGGGCTATCGATGCATGTCAAGCACTCGCCATGTTCCATTTATTACCTGGCACACAGGGTAGGCCCTTCATTAATGAGGGTGTAGGCTGGTTGGTCTGTTGGCGCCATTCTTTAGCAGGTACGGTACTGTGTTTACGTTAGTGGTTTTCAGCAGTGTGTACTATAGCAGTGTGTACTATAGCAGTGTGTAGAACAGACAAAATTGCTTAGTGAAGAGGCAAGAAGTGGAGTGTGAGATCACGCCAGCTTGAAGAAAGGTTACTGTTTACCGGCACATTCGTGAATTTTGTTCTTTGAGTGTGTGAGAGAGCTGACAGGGCACTCAGCGGTTTCTATTGAAACAACGATAGAGTGCAGGAAGAGGAACAGGTGAATGGTATAATAACTGCGGATGCTTTTATGACACTGTAAGGTGAGTTTGTATTTCAGTGGTCATCCCCTCGTCATTATTGCCGAATTGTTTTATGGTGTTCTGAGTCCTTGAATCCTTCAAAGTGCTGTTAGAAAGGTTATTCCTCACAAATGTGCAACTAACACATGATGATTGTGGATCTCTGGGTTCAGATCATGGCTATTTGGTGGTAATTGGAGGATTGGAAGGTGGGGAAGCTAGAAGAAAGTGGGGAAGGGAGGGATCTTCTGAAGGCAAGAGAGACCAGCAGGCATGGTGTCTGGAGCCACACTGTCTGAGCTTGAATCTTGGCTCTGCCACATACTCACTCTGTGCCTCTGGCCAAGTTTTTCACTTGCTCTGTGCCTCAGTTTCTTCATATGTAACAGATGGATCAGATAATATGTGCATAGCACTCAGAGCATCTCTTGCTACATTGTTAACACTAGAGGGTGAGTTATTATTTCTATTATTTCACCTAAGGAAGGATATTACCACTTTTGACAGATTCCCTGTGGCAATGAAGAAATGCAAGGTTCATCTCTTAGAGTAATACCATAAAACTGTATTATATGGATATTTAACTAATAAGAATTCTAGTATACATGCTCTTAGGATAACTAACATACATGTTATATGTAATCATTTATATGACTGTACATAGTTGCTGTTTTCTTTTTCTTCTTCTGCATTTTTATCTTTAATTTCTAGTGATAAAATTATGTAAAATTAAGTTTTTACAAAAGCTGCTTTTTATTTGCTGTACCTGGTGACATAGATGTATCACACTTAAGAATTTTATACACAAAGCTGCATATACTGTATTTTGGGATGATGTAGGCAGGGGTCCCCAAACCCTGGGCCACAGACTGGTACGTATGGGTCCATGGCCTGTTGGGAACTGGGCTGCACAGCAGGAGGTGAGAGGCAGGTGAGTGAGTGAAGCTTCACTGTACTTGCAGCCACTCCCCAGCGCTAGTATCATCGCCTCGACTCCACTCAGATTGTCAGGCATTAGATTCTCAAAGGGGCACCAATCCCTGGTGCCGAAAAGGTTGGGGACCACTGATTTAAGGCATTGCCAAAAGTGATTGTGGACTTGAGAGCTTCAGCCACAGCATATGCCTCTCAACCAAAGATGATTGGCTTAGTGGTCACAAAACTTAGTACTTAAACTAGTACATAAACACCTCCTAGTTTTGTTCCTCTTTCCCAGCATTTGTCCTGAAGTGTTGTGTGTACTCGGGAAATGAATAACAAATCTGTTCCGTTGTTTAAACAATTATATATCTGTTGAGTGTGCTGAGGGGGCTACCATGGTTCAAAAGTTCAAAGGGGTGTTTTTGTTGTTGTTGTTCAGGTTTTGTAATTATGTCCCATAGTGATTCAGAATGGAGTTAGCACTTGGCAATTTTTATGTGAGTAAAAGCCGGCTTTATCCTTGCATGTTTTATCAATTCCCACTGTAATGTCAGAATCTAAGCATAAAATATTGCTCCAGTTTTCTTTTCAACTTGGAAACTCAAGATTCCTTCTGAAACATTTAATTCATATTTTTAAGGTAGAAATATACATATCACAACTTACTTCTGCACCAGGTAGAGACTATTTTGGATCACTTCTATTCAATAAAGTCTAGACTTTTACAAAATAATTGATTTGAAAATAAAACCATAATACTCACATGCTGTCATTTATTTTCGCAGTAATGTTTTAGATTCTTGCCTTCAACTATTACTAAGATTGTGGAATCTACCTTCAAAGTATAAGTGTTCGTTTCTGCAATTAAAGCAGTGGTGGTGCTTTAATTTTTCTTCTGTTGGTAATGTTAATGCATACTTAGGGCAAAAGAAGTTGTAACGGGAATATAGCATTTTTGTCAGATTTTAAAATATACCTTTAATCGTAGAAAGTGCTGAGAAATATTGATTACCCTCCTATGTACATATATGTATGCCCATGACAGAACAGTACATGATAATTCAGTAACAAAGCAAGAAGGGGACTAATAAACTATTAGGGGTTAACCATCGTGCGTTAGCTTTTCCTTAGTATGTGTGAAAGAAAAAAATATGTTATTGTATCCTTGCAAGGGCACAGAGATACCAAACCCTCAAATTGTAATGAGCTTTTCTTAAGGAAGAGGGCCACCTTAATGCCACTACCTTACCATCACTTAATCATACTTTATGTCATCATTTCTGTTGTGAACTCTGTCTTTAAGAATTGTAGGAGTTATTATTAAATAAACAATCATACCTATAGAATTTTTAAAACTCTATCTCTAAAATTGTAAGGCAATTTTGACAAAAGGGTTTCCGAGAAAAATAGTACTGTAAAGATGGTTGCATTCTGCTTTTTTTGTAATTAGTGTCTTTTTGACAGTGAGGACTTGATCCAAGAATAATTAAATGCTGATAGCAGATTAAAAATAAATTATCCTGTTAGGAGGACTAGTTGAATAAGGATTGAACAAATAACAAAATAGCTTTTGGTAAAAAATATAATTTTTACTGATAGATGCACCTTTTCACCCTCTAAACAGTAAGAGTGTCCTTATTAAGGTTGAAATCTGAATGGACAAAGGGGTCTTTTTATTCATTCATTCATTCATTCATTCATTCAAAAGCTCATGTCCATGCAAATTATAAGTCCCTGAATAATCATGTAAGGGACAGGATTATACATAGCTTTAGGACCTGATTTTCAACCTTGACATTCTTGACATTTTGGGCTGGATAATTCTTTGTTGTGATGGGGCTTCCTTATGCATTGTGGGATGTTTAGCAGTATCCCTGACCTCTAGGCAGTAGATGCCAGTATTCCCTTAATCCCCAACTGTGAAAAACAAAAGTGTCAGCACAGACTTTGCCAAATACCCCTAAGGGGTGAGGGAGGGGCAACAGTGCCCTTTGGTTGAGAACCACTGCTCCAGAGGTTGAGAATAGGAATATTTACTTCAAGTTTCCCACGATTTAGTTTGTATTATCAATCACAACCATGACTGGCAAGTCATCAAGGCCACACTGTAAGGAGAGAGCTCACTCAGTGCTTATAGCCTTAATGTGCTATATCACTTTGGCCTCGTCGAAGCTCTAGGAATCCACTGGAAAGTAAGCCCAAAAGATATCTGTAGTCCTTACCTACTTTTCTGTCAATGTACGTTCCTATTACTCTGTTTTCAGAGCCAGTTCATTTTAGTAATGACACTCGAATGGTTTAGAATTGCAGCAGATAATGGACAGTCTACCTACTAAGTAGGGTTCATTTCTTCCTAGTGAATGAAAATGCAAAAGGAGAAATGTCACTATAGATGCCTGTGTACTGCTGAATTTGATATGACAAGCTAATCATGACATCAGCAAGAGATCTGTGGAAGGTATAGGTAGTGTAGCTAGGAGTGGAGGCAGCGTCTGGAGAAGATGATTGCTAATGATAGCTAGCGGCCTGATTTCTCATTCTCTGCCTAATTCCAAATGCATGTTGTGCTTGATACACTTGTCATTTAGAAATTTGTACTAGATCAGTGCTGCATTTGATTTATTGTATACAGTTCTGCTTGTTTTACAAAAGGCTTGTTGGAGCTGGAGTATCCAAAAATGATTTCTAAGTGAGGGTGGAAAATCTGATCATGTTATTGAGTTCCATCAGGGAAGAATATGGACTCTAGATTGGAGCTGTTAACAGTCACACAGTTGTTTACTTAACAAGAAAAGAGAGGAGTGGCATTCAGATGGTCAGATTTCCATGTAGGTAAATAGACATTTTAAAAATTGGTATTTATCTGGATTACTGATTTGTAGAGTATTTTCTGACTTAATCACTGTTTAGTCTCTCTTGGACAAATCTAGATTGTGATTAGGGATGATATTAAATACTTTATTTAACTCTAATGTGCCTGGGGGAAAATACTTCTTTCGTTCTTATTTTGAAATGTCGTGTGAAACGACATGGGTGATTTATGAGATGTGGTACTCTCGTGTTTTAGATATTTCGCAGTTTCATACTGGTGCTAACCGAAGGTTTCGGGAGCCCTAATTGGCATATGTGACTCCCACTCCCCAGTTCTGTGTCTCAGAGAGATGTCACCATTCCAAGCACTGAAAATTTTTTCTACTCTAGGAAGTCAAGTTGGCATGTGAGCCCAAATCCATTGGCTAGTCTTGATTTAAATTCTGGTCAAGGTAACAAGTTAGGAAATGTTATTCTAGGCCAGAACTGTCCAATAGAACTGTATTTGTACTGTCTAAGGTAGTAACTATCGAGCCACATGTGGCTATTTAAAACTTGAAATATGGCTAATGTGACTAAAGAATGGAATTTTACTTTAATAGTTTAATTCAGTATAAATGTAAACAGCCGCTTATAGCTAATAGATAGGATATTGCACAGCACAGCCCTAGGCCTCTGAGAAACATTTTTCTGAGACACATCTTTGGACCTGGGATTATGGTCACTCTGGTGTTTCTGAACAGGCCATACTTATAGTTCCAGAGCAATTATTACAGCCTCAAGCCCTCAAGCCCTCAGTCTACCCGCTGGGGCAGAAAAAGAATAACGGTTTTATATGCCAGCAATCCTGGTAAGTTAAGGTTGTAAAAGTCTGATTTATAGAGGCCAAATATTAAACATAAGTATCTCTGTTATTGAAAGGGAAAAGGGAAGTCAATGCAGAAAAATACTTTTAAATCTACTCTCTTCCCTGTTGTTCGAAATTAAATCTATGCAATGGAATAGCTGTACATGGGTTCTTTGTTGTTTTTTGTGTAATAGTATTCTCTGCTAAATTGAGGAAGAATGTTTGGGGCTAATGGCCGGAACAGAGTATTTGGGCACTGTAGACTATTTATGTATGACATGAAGCACCAAGGTGTTATCCATGAACTATCTGGTTATGTTATAAGTCATGGAGTTTCAAAGGTTGCAAGTAGGTCATGACACTAAGTACCAGGATCCATTCTGTGTGGCTCTTTTGTTGTGTAGTTGCCATCCTACTGGCATGTGAGCCTGGGAAGTGACTGGAGTTTATAAACCGTCCAGTTGCTTTTGGACCAAGACATTGCCAGTCCCCTATTCTCTGGTGGATAACATTTGATGAATGAAATTACCTTAGAAACATTCCTCCTTCTCTGCCTTATCAAGCCAAAAAGCTCAAAGAGGGTGGAAACTGATAGTGACGATAATTGATATTTAGTTTGTATTTATATGTCTGAAAAGATGGAATATACTTATATAGTCAATCAATTAAACTTTGACACGTACAAAAGCATGTAGATATTCACAGTGGCATTCCTCTTAAGCCTTTAAAAATTTTTTTAAACTTTATCCTCTTTTTCAAATAGGGCTGTACAACCTTAGAAAGTTACTCTGAGTCCCAGTGTTCTCATTGTAAAAGGAAAATAACAAGAACTCTTAACTCTTAGGAGCGTTATGAGGTTTTAGTGAGGCAATAAATATATAGATTCAGCATAGTGTGTGGACCACATAAATTACTTCATAAATTGTAGCTATTGTTACTGATGCTGCTGCTGTCATAATATATATTAAATAAAACACAATATTGTAACTTTAATATACAAAGGCCTAGAGTTGCTACTAGTGGTAAAAGAATATTTAGTTAGCTGCCACCGTACCCCCCTCCACCAACTGGAATTCTTTTGCAATGCAAATCAATCTCTCTTAATTTCATTTGTTTTGTGAATTAAAGGGTTTCCTAAACAGGTGTTCTGAAAGCTGGGCACATCTTTACCTCTCAAAAATGGCTCTCCAAAACATACCAGATGGTTTATTATGACAATAAATAGGCATGTCTTTTAAGATATTGTCTGATTATACAAAATCATGCTCTAATGGCTTAAAAATACTTATGGTAATTTTCTTTTCATTGATGACCTGCCTTGAATGCTGGAATGAATGGCATGCCAAATTGCATACTCTCTTTCAACCAACAATACTTAATTTTCTAGTTGTGTAAAGAGAAAAGTGTTGCTAACTTATTAAGTTGAAGTGTTAGTATTATTAAATATATTTCCTTATATGTACTCGATGTTCGTAGCAGCATTATTCACAGTGGCCAGGACATGGAAGTGACCGAAGTGTCCTATGATAGATGACTGAATAAAGAAGATGTGGTACATATATATGATGGAATATTACTCAGCCATAAGAAGAGGTGAAATACTGCCATTTGCGACAACATGGATGGACTTTGAGATAATCATGCTAAGCAAAATAAGTCACAGAAAAAGTTGAAAAACACATGATATCACTCATATGTGAGATATAAAACTCAAAGCAATAAACAAACATGACAAACAGAGACTTATGGACATAGACAGTGGATTAGTGGTTACCAGAGGGAAGTGGGTAGAGGGGTGGCAGATGGGGTAAAAGGGATCAGATATGTGGTGCCAGAAGGAAATTAACTCTGGGTGGTGTACACACAATGCAATATATATACCACTTACTATTGAATGATATACTTGAAACTTATTTGATTTTGTTAATATCACCCCCCCCAAGAATTTTTAATAAAAAAATAAATAAATATGCTATTAGGTGGGACAGTCCAAAACATATATATATATATTTCTTTAAGACAGATTATGTACTATGTATTTTCATATTTAATTAACATACCAAATTATCTACATTGAGATCTTTGGTGTTTGGATTAATTATATTAACTCTTTCAGTCATTCATTCAAAGGAATAGTTTGGTAAAGGTTTGTTGAGTTTGACCTATTTCATCTAGGAAGTTGGATTCTGATCATGAGATTTATCTGGGAAAATATACTTCCGTTTTGGAGTATAAGAATATATTTAAATTTAGAGTGAAATATATTCTTTATGGCATCAGAGTGTCTGTGCATTAATGCAGAAAATGATGTTAGGATAAAATCTTGAACAATTAGGGATAAATATCTAAAATTCAATTAACCTTTAGCAGTTTACCCCATAGCAGTAACATGCTCTCATTTTCACTGCTGCAGGATTAAATGGATTCTTTATCACTGTACTGACACAGACAAAAGTTAGATTCTGCAAGACCAGTTTTAGCCAGGGCACATGAGCAATTCTCTGAGAATTGGGGATATGTGTACTAACTACTTCATTTGTAGTGCTTTCAATAGGTTATATTCTCCTTCCTGCTAGTGGTTTATTTTTATGAACCCATGTTGAATTTATGTTCAAGTTATTTTGTGATAATGAAATGAGCTTCCCAGCCTGGGCCTTGAGGCCCAGATTTATATAATAATCACCATGATTTCTGCATTACTTGCATAGCCAGTGTGTAGTGTATGAAGGTCAGGCATTCCTAACAATATTCAAGGATGTTTTTCGTTTTTTAGAAGAAGACAAAAACGTGAAATGTCTCACCTATCTTGAAATTACCTTAATAGTAAAACCATTTTATCGTATTAGCTTGACAAACTAAATTTGTGTAGATTGTTCTTTGCTTTTGACACATAGTTGCTTTGTTTAAATAATTACTGAATAATAATAGGACTTGACAGAATTTTCTTAGTATTTCAAACCTCTGAATGATTAATTTAAATGTCTATAGACTTATCTTAAGAGTCAGGAAAGTGCCACATGCACCCCGATGGTCTTGGTTTGTAAGCTCTACCCTCTAGGCCTCTTGAAAAGATAAGTACACACCAGAAGAAGAAAATTTAGACACAAATTATAATTGTACGCTTCTCTGTAACTCTTCATAATAAACTTATTTGGGTTTTTATAATAATAGTCCTCACATTGCTTCATTTGTTTCAAACCATTGATGCACTGAGCTGTCTTTATAAATCATTCACTAATTGTCTTAATTATTAATCTGTGAATTCATGTAACATGCATGGATCATTGAATTTCTATGTGTTCCTCCATCCCCACCCCATGTTTCTCTTGGATTGAGTCTTAATCCAATGAATTTCAAGATTGGAGGGAAGAGTTCTTATTAGCATTTTTTTACTAAAAATTCTGAATGAAAGTACTTTGGCTCTCTCTGCTTCATGCATTTGAACTGTTCTCATCTTAATGGTTCCTCTCAGGATGAGTTATATACTTCTCTTGGGTGCTGCTTTCCTTAGAGTCTTGTATTTTGGTTGCCTGTGTACTTTTATGACTTTGAAACCAGACTGTGTGTTCTATGATGAAAGATATTATACCTATACAAGGCGGACATATGTATGGGGAAATAAATGGACAGATGAACAAACCATTTAAAAAATGAGCAAACTAAGTACATTTCCCAGTGAGTGATAACCACTGTTCTTCTCTGGAATATATATTTTCATATACACTGTCCTCTTCTTTGTCACTACTCCCATTGGGGGTATTAAAATGTCTATGTTGCATACTGTATTATGCCAATTTATTTTTCTTTCATTTTTCAAAGAATAACTTGAACATTTGCCTCTGGAGAAGTTAACATGTTTAAAAAGATTTAAGAAAATTAGCTCACACGAATTAAAGATAAAATGTTTATTTAAATAAAGAGGGACAGCTTCTTTGTGTCAACTTCCTCATAGCAACCTGAGCTAACCTGTGAATTTGTTTAGTGTTGAATTTTTACTTTTGCAGAGGAGTATCATCATTTTCACAGCCAGACAGATTTTAGAGGAAGATAGAAAACTCTTTTCTGAAGGGAGCTGTTTGTGTATGAGGGTGGGAACTGGGGCGGGGGGGGGGGAGGGGGTAGGGAGGAGTGTTTAGGAAATCTCTGTGACAAACACCTTTTCCCACAGATGTTGATAATTTTTAGTAGCATTTCCTGGACTTTACCGGAAAGTTCACATCCTATAAATAGCTAGCATTGTAATATTCTTATATCAATCTTTGATAGTCATATAACCAGAAGATTAACATCTAATATATGACTAAACTGATGAAAAGTTTTATTCAAATGATAACACTTGATCAATACTCTTTGAGAAGGGACTATGTGTCAAGCATGGAATATCATGGTGAGATCAAGACAGTGTTGATAGTTTAGTGAGGTAGATGGTCATTAAACAAATCATTATAAGCACTGTATAACTGCAAATATGCAAATGGTACAAAGGAGACATGCAGAATACTAATAAAATAAAAAAATAGAGGTTTTGTCTTTCTTTGATTTTGTGTAGCAATCACTAGCCATATACGGCTATTTAAATTTAACGTATTTTGTTTTTATTTTTAATTTAAAGATATTTAATTTAATTTAATAAAATTTTAAAACTTACTTTCTCAGTCATACTGCCATATTTCAAGTGCTCTGTGGTCACAGGTGGCTACCATATTGGACAACAGAGATCTAGAACACTTCCATCATTGCAGAGTGTATAGCACTGCAGTTATAGGACCTGAGCGGATCTCTCTACAGAACAGATGTTTAAGCTTAGACATGATATCTGAGCAGGCAGTGACCCAATGAAAATGTCAGGTAAGAGGGAGAATAGTCCCGGCAGAGGCAAGCTCTAGCATATAGAAGTAACCTGAATTAAACTTGAGCTATTGTGTTCATAGAATAGTATTACTACTCTTCTATGCATGCATGTTTTAAAGATGATATAATAGTTTCTATACTCTTAATATTACTGTGACCATATAAAACAAAATCTTATTGGGCTTCTGTGTGAGGATATTACATTTAAACAATAATAAATCTGGCATCCAAAATTATTGAAAATCATTTAAAATTGTTTACTGCAGTTTTTTTTTTTCCAAAAAAGAGCAAAGGAGAAATTCTTTCATAATGTAAAGTGAAATCTTTTACCATCTCTCTCCCTTCTGTCACTACCATATACCACTTCTACTCTTAAAGTCTCTCTCCTTTCTTCTTCCAGAATCCCAATGTCTTAGAAACCTTCTCTAACTCAGCTTTTTGTCACATTCATTAACTAGTTCTAGTTCTCATTTTAACTTTTTTTGTCCTGATATTCTATTACCTAGCTATTGGACAACAAAGAAAACCGCAAGAGCTTGTGGCGTGGATAGCAGTTTCTCCTCCTTAATAGACTTTTTCAGAAAGAGACTGCCACACAGCTGTGATTACATCTTAACATTAGGGAAACATTCCAAATGCAGTTGGGAAAATTGATTATGCTATTGGATCCTGACTTTGGGCTCCATGGGTTTTAGAATCAAGTTGTTACTTCAATATAAATGCTATTATTTTACCTAAGAGGCTATGTTGTAGGCAACCTAATGAGTGGGTTTGCATATTTTTTTTTCATTTTCTTAACACATTGGAGGTAAGAAAGCTAGGATAGAAGACCCCACTGGCCATACTTTTAGTCTCCAAAGTCTGTTATTATAACATATGGACATGGTTTTATGAAAGATGTGTTATCACTAAATTTAATATTTTTAGTCTAGTTAATTATGTAGAGTGAAATTGAATAAAACTTAATGAATTTGGATTTGCAGGGGAGCAAGTTAGTTTTGAATCAGTAGAAACCCAAGTGATCAAATACTGCTGAAGAAATAGGGACTTACTACTTTCAGTTGCAAAAAGTAAATCTAGACTGTGTTGCCTGGCACACATTCATAAATAGGTCTATTTAAATGATTAGGTAAGAACTGCTTCTAATTAAACTA
>NW_011888822.1:1142386-1156803 GCF_000151845.1 Pteropus vampyrus | reverse complement strand
GGTAAGAGGGAGAATAGTCCCGGCAGAGGCAAGCTCTAGCATATAGAAGTAACCTGAATTAAACTTGAGCTATTGTGTTCATAGAATGGTATTACTACTCTTCTATGCATGCATGTTTTAAAGTTGATATAATAGTTTCTATACTCTTAATATTACTGTGACCATATAAAACAAAATCTTATTGGGCTTCTGTATGAGGATATTACATTTAAACAATAATAAATCTGGCATCCAAAATTATTGAAAATCATTTAAAATTGTTTACTACAGTTTTTTTTTTCAAAAAAGAGCAAAGGAGATATTCTTTCATAATGTAAAGTTAAATCTTTTACCATCTCTCTCCCTTCTGTCACTACCATATACTTCTACTCTTAAAGTCTCTCTCCTTTCTTCTTCCAGAATCCCAATGTCTTAGAAACCTTCTCTAACTCAGCTTTTTATCACATTCATTAACTAGTTCTAGTTCTCATTTTAACTTTTTTTGTCCTGATATTCTATTACCTAGCTATTGGACAACAAAGAAAACCGCAAGAGCTTGTGGCGTGGATAGCAGTTTCTTCTCCTTAACAGACTTTTTCAGAAAGAGACTGCCACACAACTGTGATTACATCTTAACATTAGGAAACATTCCAAATGCAGTTGGGAAAATTGATTATGCTATTCAATCTTGACTTTGGGCTCCATGGGTTTTAGAATCAAGTTGTTACTTCAATATAAATGCTATTATTTTACCTAAGAGGCTATGTTGTAGGCAACCTAATGAGTGGGTTTGCATACTTTTTTTTTCATTTTCTTAACACATTGGAGGTAAGAAAGCTAGGATAGAAGACCCCACTGGCCATACTTTTAGTCTCCAAAGTCTGTTATTATAACATATGGACATGGTTTTATGAAAGATGTGTTATCACTAAATTTAATATTTTTAGTCTAGTTAATTATGTAGAGTGAAATTGAATAAAACTTAATGAATTTGGATTTGCAGGGGAGCAAGTTAGTTTTGAATCAGTAGAAACCCAAGTGATCAAATACTGCTGAAGAAATAGGGACTTACTACTTTCAGTTGCAAAAAGTAAATCTAGACTGTGTTGCCTGGCACACATTCATAAATAGGTCTATTTAAATGATTAGGTAAGAACTGCTTCTAATTAAACTATGAGTTGTCCTTTTCTAAATTCCTAAAGGATTTAAGATTGATCAAATGTTTATTCTCTTAATTGTTCTGTTTTCAGCATGTGTCAGGGTCAAATTGTATTTATGTATTATGTATGAAAAAATAATTGAAACTTATGAGCATATTCCAGTATTACATACATTTTAAGAGGAACCAAAACCATTATTTTTTCAAAAGGTAAATGTTATAATCCTAATTAGGATAGTCCATGTACTATGGATTCTACCTTCTGTGTGGCTCATATCATTTCACTTTTCTCTGCTTCCTAAATCACCAGGATTACTTGCCTAGACAAGGATCTCCTAAGTAGGCTTTCTGCTTCCATCCTACTGCCTTTAACCTATTCTCACTTGGCTGCCAGAGCTGTTTGCACCAGAAGTTTGAGTGGAGATTTATGAATGACTGTTTGGTTAGAGGTTTGAAGCTAGGGGAGTTCCACTGAAGTTGTACTCTGCTTTCCTTAGATTGCTTTTTCTTTGTGATTTTTTCCCAGTAATTAATGGATGTTATGAGGATAATCACTACCTTCCCCACTATTATCAAGAAGTGCTGGGTCTCTCCACTGAGCCAAAGGGATCAGAACTCTGAATCTCATTATGCCCCATTTCCTGCTTTAGAAGCCTTTGCTGGTTTCCCACTGCTTTGGGCATAAAGTTTTAAAGCATTAAGGTGGCCTCTGAGCTCCTATGACGGTCGCAGCGCTTATTTTCTGACTAATATGATACTATTCTGTCTTGCTGTCTGTACTGCAACCACATTGGCCATGTCTTTTTAACTCAAGTATGATAAACTTCTTCCCATTTGATATCTGGAAGTTCACCCACTGAGTCTTCCTCATTCTTTAGGTCTTAGCTTAAATGCCACCTTCTCAGGTCATCCTTTTCTGATCCCATTCTTACCCACTCTTCCCTTGCACAGACTAGGGTAGATCAGCCTCATTATCTCCTTTGTTGCAATGACCACAATTATAATCAGATCACTACAAACTTAATTATAGAATTACTGTGTACCTTCTCTGCTAGACTAGAAGCTCTTGAAGGCAAGACGGGCAAGAGCAGTGTCTAATCAGTTTATGTTAGTAATCCCAGAACCTAAAGCTATGTCCAGCATATAAAAGATATTTACTAAATATTTGTTGAATAAACTTAATACAACTTTGGAGACATTTTAAAATTTTGATTTGATAGATTGTAGAATGGAAACAGGTTCTTTTTTATTTGATGATGAAACCCAATAGTAGCAAATTAAATTCTTCTCTATTGACTTAAATATTTGTAACCAGCCTAAGTCATTTGATTTCCATTGTAAATGTAATGACTTCAATATCAAAGGAAACTTTAATTTCAGAGGAAATGCACTGATCATATCATCCACCAAATGCATTTTTTAAAAAATGTCTGAGGGAAAGTAGGAGCCACAGGTAAGGAAGAAATAAAAGCATCCTAAAGAATACTGAGCATTGAAGATAAAAGAGCCAGCTCCTTAAAAAGAGAATGCATATTGAAGTGGATGTCACTAATTTCATATAATTTTCCTGTCAGGAAGCCAAGAGCTTTGGGCTGTTTGTTCGTTGAAGTAGATGGACCTGAATTTGTGCTCATGACTCTTTTTGTCTTGGACCAAGAATTTAGAATCTATGTGTGTGCATGTGTTGGAGGTGGAGGGAGGGAAAGACCAGGAAGAGAAGAGAAAAATAAAATGAGATAGAGATAAGCAAAGGGACTCATGACGTTAAATCTATCCTTTAACATAATGTCCTAAATAGCTAAATTATGGCTGTGCTGCAATCATAGATTAATCCTGCACCAATATTCTATGGCGTGTTCATAGGTATTTCTGAGGAAAAGGAAAAGTGGTTGGTGAGCCCTGCTCAGGTAAATAAAACTTAGCCAATCTCTTCTTTTTTTTTTTTTTTAATTTCTCAGAGAAAGAGTAGAATATTTAGCATTTTCCAGTCTCTCTGGGCTGTGAAACAGCATTTCTGGGTGCCTAGAACTGACATCTCTACTAACATTTCTGTTGAGATACCATTTGGGTAAAACTAGAGGAAGCATTTAACCCATCCCAGACGTACCTCCACAAGGCAGGAACATATATATAATGCCTCTGCTTGGCAACTCATTTATAAGCTCAAGGGCCTTATGGTATAAAAATATAAGAGTTGTGACTAGTGGGACCTTGCCAATTTTTACATAGTCATGAGGATTCTATTGTGAAAATCAACTAGAATTTTAATGGGATAAGTATAGAAACCTAACATTTCAAGCTTAAAAAATAACTTGTTAAATCAAGTTCTCAAATAACCCTTTATTGCTCTTTATTTCCTTTACGCCCCCCACTCTGCTCCTACTTTTGTAAATGACCATCAAATAATTTGTGAATGTTCATCTATCTGGGTAGTTTTTTAAAATGTATTTTGGAGGCACAGTTGTCATTTTATTATTTTTCTTAAGTTAAAGAAAGAATGATAACTTTAATATTATAAATTATTATTGCTTTTTATTCCAATGAGATTGAAAAATAAAAGGAAGGGCCCCGTGACAACTGCTACATCTTCTTAGTTAAAAACTGCCACTGACAAGGACACAGTCTGTGTATTTCTAGTTACATTGGACTGCTTTGATTAATCCTCATTTCCTTTGAGAACATTTTCTACACTAAAAAAAAAAAATGTATTTTTAATAGAGATTTTATTATAAAGCATGACCTTTGTTTCCCTCACAAACAGTTCTAATATCATTTTTACTTGAATCCTGGAATGTTAAAGCTAGAAGCAGCATTAGAAACAGTCTAGTCTTACTTTCTGAACAGGAAGCTAGTGTGAGAGGCCTTCTTGCTGGAGTTTTTTTGTGCTTCTTCTTCCTCTCCACCTCTCGGTTGCCTCTTCTGTATAAAGAGATAATAACACCCACCTTGCAGGGTTACCCTGAGACTAAATGAGGCAATGCATGTGAAACACTGAACACACTGCTTCACATAGTAAGTGCTCATTAAGTAGAAACTAAAATTAATATCATTAGTATCATCAGCCATTCAATTAATTACATTGAGCATCGACTAGGGGCTTTGGAAAAAGCTTCTGTCCTAATGGCATGAACCCATCTCAAGCTCTTCATTTCACCCCTAGAACTAGATCTGTCACTAACAGGGTACAATAAGGCAGTTCACTAGGACAGTACTTTCCATAGCTTTTTCCTGTATAAAATTGGCATAAGACTGAAAGACAAGCTTGAAGTAAAAAATAAAAGATGATTCTTAAAGTCTAGATTTACTAAAGATACTCATTTGAGCAGATCCACACTCTTACGTTGCCAGTTCAATTATTTTTATGTAATTATTGAAAAATCAAAATTACTTGCCTAAGGACTATTACAAGATGGGGAAAAAAATATAACACCTCTTATCTCTGGATTTTAGTTTTTAAAAATGTATAAGTGTATACTACACCTCTATCTACCTACCTGCCTATTGTGTGTGTGTGTGTGTGTGTGTGTGTGTGTGTGTGTACACACACACACTATACATAAATTTGAAACTAGTTTTTAAAAATGTATAAGTGTATACTACACCTCTATCTACCTACCTGCCTATTGTGTGTGTGTGTGTGTGTGTGTGTGTGTGTGTGTGTACACACACACACTATACATAAATTTGAAACTAGTTCAGTCATATTGTAAAGAAGAAGGAAAGAAAATATAGGCTATAGGTAGTGGCTGTCATGACAATACCTAGATGATCTTTTTGTATTTTAAGGATTTGGTTGTCATACTGATGTTGATTTCAACAGCTTCAGTCACAGCCACTGGGCAACACCCCACACTTCAGAATTGTGGTTTGCAGCAGTTGCCCTGTTCCCTTTGTGCTTTAATGGAACTGGATATTTTTCGCAATCTATTTATCTATAATTCAGCATTAATTGGAGATACCCTCTGGGTGAAACATTGCCTAGATCGTAAGTGAGTAAAGATAAATTTGTTACATTTCCTTTCCGTAAGGCATTTACATTCTAGTAGGGGACTGACTTACAGATCATTTCAAATGCAAAGTAGTAAAATAAATGGATCAGAACAAAACAGAGACTAGAAGGATCAGGCTATCCTACCCCAGGAGCTCAGAGGAGGAGATATTTGATTTGAGTCTCAGAGATGAGTAGGAATTTAATCTCAGGCCTGACTTGTGCAGTGTTGCGGTCTTAAAACTACATGATCCATTCAAGCGACTTCAACCAGTTTGGTGTGGCTCTCGTGTAAATTATCATGGAGGAGACATGAGACTTAAGGCAGGAAGGATGGGAAGCAGCAAAAGCATTGCAAACTTTGTTCTGGATATGTTTGGGAGTACTGGGAATGATGTAGTCGAACTGGTGTTTTAAGAAGAGCACTCAGGAGCTAGGTTGTAGATCCACTGGAGAGAAGAGACCAGATTGAAGTCTGTGGAAATAGATTGCAAAAGTGACGAAAAAAAATGTTTGCGTCGAAGCAGTGATAGGGACAAGAGGACGGTCTTGAGTGTAATTAAAGCCGAGACTTACTGGGGCTTAGTGCTTAGTGGTGGATTGGATAGATGAAAGAGTGAATGAGAGAAGAGATAGGAGTCCACAATCCAATGGACTGGAGTCCACTTCCAGATGACAAGGTGCATAGTGCAGCCATAATGGAGATTCCGAATAAGATACCGATTTGTATGGGAATGGAAAGAATTCTGTTCTAGAAGTGTTGAGTTCAAGGTGGCTATCTAGGTGGATATTTATTTAAACTTAGAGGAGATTCGACCATGGAATGTTGATTAGGACATCTTCAGTGAATTGATGCTAATGGAAGTCCTGGGAGGAGATAATATTTTGCGGGGAGAGGGTCTGGAATTTGAAGAGAAAAACACTCCCAACAAAATTAATTAGTACCTGAAAGAGTATAGAGAGCAAATCTATTTTTATCTCAGCTTTTAGACCTGACATTTTTGTTTGACCTCAGGTTCTAACTGAATTGGGCCTCAGAAAACATGAAGTCATTTTGAATCTTGGCCAAATATGTTGTTAATTCAAACATATATCCATAAACTTAATGCTTATGACATAAGTTTTTCTAATGGCTCTTCCTCTAAGGTATTATTTAAAAAATGACACTGTATCAAGAATGAAAGTTCCAAAGCTCTCTGACATAGGCAGTGAGTCACTTTTCTTTATTAGGATAATACAGATATGTTACAAACACCTTTTTATGTAGTTTAGAAATCATCGCCAACATGGTTAATCCCGACTGTTTTTCTCTGTGGCTTAAAGATGTTCTATGAAATTCTCTTGAGCTTATTTTCATATCGGTTTCCCTGAATGGGATTTCACTTGAGTAGTGTTCTCTGGAAGATCATCAATTGAAATAAGCATGTGTAGTTGGTCTACTGCCTACCAATTTAATGTTAAGATTGAATATCAATTTCTGTCTCAACCATGATAGAATAACTGGCACAACTTATCATACCGCAGTAAACAACTGTAAACCTGGACAGGCAACTGATTTTAGGCATTGGAATACAGCCAGCATAGGTATGATCTTTGAAAGGAAGGAAACATGCAAGATTTCCTGATAACCGTATAGGGAAGGGAAGCCACAGCAGAAAGTGGTGGTCTGACTAAATCGAGGTGTCATTTGAGTTCGAAGTTCAGAGCTGCTGAAGTGGCAAAAATTTGACAGTCAGGGTACTGTCAAAAGAGGAAGTTGTGCAGAATGGGATGCAAAATCAGGAGTCATGGGGGTTCCCTTTATGTTACTAGACAGGGGCTGTGCTGTGCTTGCACAGAGTGGGACTCTGTAGGACCTAGCAGAGGATCGCTTCTGCAGGGCCTAATGCTTAGCATAAATTCCAAGGTCATATAGTGCTGAGATATGCCCAAATCCTCTCTGGCCTCAGCGTAGAAGGATCTTGCTGAACATATCAGACTCAGTTAAGCGTACAGAAAAACCACAACTTAGGAGTGAGAATTACAGTATAGAATGAGGGTCGTGTCTTTAGAACTAAGAATAAGACCAAATAGACCCGGTGTAAAAGAATATAAAAACAGGACTAACAGGATCAAGAGGATCTGCCAACAATTAAGTGCATAAACAGATGGAGAATTTCAGCTAAGAAATGGTAACTATAAAAAGAACCAAATGGAAATACTAGACAATTCTGTATAGATAAAATGCAAAGGCCAAAATGAAAAATGTACTAGATGGGATTAACAGGCATTACTCTGCATGATAAGTTAGTGCACTTAAAATTATCTAAATAGAAATTGCCTAAGCTAAAGGACAGTGAAAAAAAGAAGTGAAACGTTATGAATTATTTTGAGGTGGATCATAGACTTAACAGTAAAAGTTAAAACTGGAAAGCTTCTAGAATAAATGTAGGAAAATACCTTAGAGACCTTGGGATAGACAGATATTTTAGCCAAACAAAAAGCCCTAACTATAAAAGAAAAAAAAAATGCTTTATAAATTGCATTTTATTAAAATTAAAAACTTCTGCTCAGCAAAAGACACAGTTAAGAAAATGAAAAGGCAAGTTATTATCTGGAAGAAAATACTTATGCATATGTATGACAAAGACATGTACTCTGAATGTGTGCGTGTTTATATGACCAATGATCTCATTAAAAGGTGTTCAGTATCATTAGTTTTCATGAAAATGGGGGAAAAAAAACAGATTAAGTGACCGCTATCCCACTTGAAGGGCAATAATTAAAAGTTCTGTAGTGAGTGAGGATATAAGTAACAGAACTTTTTACACATTGCTGATTGAAATATAAAGTACAACCACATTGGAAAATAGCTTTTTTTCTTGCAAAGTGAAATTTTCACTATATTACTCAGCAATGCTACTCTCCCTGGTATTTACTCAAGAAAAATGAAAACCATATATCCACACAAAAACAGTCTACACAAATGTTTATAATAACATTATTCATAAAGGCCCTAAATGAAAATAATTCAAATTCCTTCAAGAGAATAAATTCTTGAGTATTCATTTGTATAATGGAATGCTATTCAGCCATAAAAAATGTAACTACTGATAAATGCAAAAGCATGGATGAATCTTTAACAGTTGAAAAAAGCCAGACTCTAAAGCATACATGTTATAGGATTACATATATGTTAATTTTAAGAACAGACAGGTTATAGATGATGCTTGAAATCAGTCTGGCAATTGCTTATGGATGTGATGAAGCTTGACTAAGGGGGCACTGGAGAGCTTTCTAGGGTGATGGAAATATTCCATAATTTGATTATGGTCTTTGGTTTCATGTGTGTATACATTTGTCAAAACTTATCCATTATACAATCTGTCTATTTCACTGCATGTAACTTTTACTTCAATTATTTAAAAAGATTGGATATTTTTAAACAAGTGTGAAATAATCAACTTAAAATGCTAATTATGATTTTGCATAATAAACCAAGGTCAGTTTGGTCATAAAGGTATCAAGTGCTCTGAATTCATCAAATATATTTTGGCTAAGAGTACAACCTTGGAGGGTTTATTTGTTGTTTTATGATTTGGTCTGGATTTTTCCTACCTGTTTTTTTTTTGTTTTGTTTTGTTTTTGTTTTTTGTTTTTTTTTAGAATAAGAATTTGCTTAGAATTTCCGATAAAAACAATTTATTCCCTAGACAATTCACTGAAATGGAATATTTTTTGAATTCCTTTCAAAAAGTCCTCTGGGGGGACATAGAGGAACGTTAGCTATTTTATCCCAGGGAGCTGGCTACTGATTGAGAAAGAGGCCCTGGGTAATTGAAGCCATTTGTCTGGGAACTGAATGTCCAGGCAGGAATAGGACCTGACTTAATTGAAAAGAATTGATGGTACCTATTAAGAACACGGATCCTCCGAGAACGAAAATGAAAGGGCCAGTCCAGGGTCTACTAGCATTTAGCATTGTTAGGGAAGATTGAGTTCATGTTACAGAATAGTTCTCTGTTGATGAGGATCAGTGATAATAGACTTACACAAAAATCTTTCCTTTTCTTCTCCTTCAGTCTCCTCAGAGGGCAGATATAATGGGGCAAAGAAGAATCACAAACTGAACCTATTATGTGGGTATTTTCACTTGGCATTTGTATAGCCTCAGCCTACATGAGTACTCAGCATGGTATAATAGTAAGAACATGAGATTGGGTGTCAGAGACTCAGCTGCCTATTAGCTGTGTAACCTTCAGTGAGTCCCTTAGTCTTTCTGATTTTGTCTCCAAGGGTTGCTGTATGATCACATGAGATATATGAAAAGTGCTTAGCCTATGGTATGTTAACTGAAGGTAGCCTTGACTCTTTTTTACAAAAATTCAGCTCTGTAGGGTTGTAGGGTTTCTTGAGGACTCTTTTTTGAAATGGAAATAATGCGAAGCAGTAGCCATTCGTTGGCAAGTAAATAGTTGCCATATTATTGTATATGTTTTACTTAAAAAACAAAACAAAACAAAAAAACAGCATTTTGGTCATTAAGTAAAGGCAAATGATTTGTAAATACTAAGTACCCTTCAAAGAGGCATTAGCTTCTATGAATGTTGCATGCTGCGTGGACTAAACTGTTAATCACGTGTGGTTTATTGTTATGTATTTTTCATGAGAGGAGGAAAAGAGTTCCACAGTAATAGTGATTGAGAGGTAACTAAAGTTACTATACATCCTAAGTTAAATCATTTAAAAATCCTTGAACAGGAATTGACTTTCTAAGCAACCATATTGTAATCATAGATCTTAAGAGCAAAGAATGATGTCACATCTTTGGACATTTACACATGTTAGATATTTTGCTCTGCAAGAGATGACCTCCTAAGTTCTAAGGACAGAAGGGCTGTGTGACAGTAATGCATTCTTCTTTGGAAAGAACTAGATGAGAAATGAATTAGGTGTGAGGGAAGAAAACGTTATTACTTAACAGAAAAGTAAGTTGTTTTAATGAGTGATTAGGCTATTTAGGTGAGTTCAAATCAGTTATTTTAATGTATTTATATATACGTGGTTTTAAGATCTGTCTTCAAAAAGTAAACTGTGTTGGAATTTAAAACTCAGTAAACTACTGAACTATTGAAAAAATAACTTTCATTTTTCAAAGATTTATCATGTATTTTTTAAGTCAAATTATTAAAGAAAAATGTAACCTGTAAGCTTGTCTCTTATTTGCCTCCCATATGTTTTTTTAGTAAAGAAATCTTTATGTTGGATTTTAATTTCCCAAAAAGATCCCAGTTTCAGAGCTCTTAGTATTTCATGCTTTTGGTTAGAAATGTATGGTCCTCCAGGTTGCTAAATGGATTGCCAGTAACAGTTGATATAATGGGTAGAACCGAATAAATATATATAACACAGCAATATATTCATTTAATTATTTAGTGCTCATTTATTTTTATCTATTGAGTACCAAGTTTAGTGATAGATGTTGAGACTTGGCCATTTCCCATATGTGTACAATATAATGTGTTTCCAAAGTTGTAGATGTCTATAAAGTATGACAGAAGGAGCCTCTAATTCTGCCCATGGTGAGATCGCAAGAGGTTTGATTAGAAGAGCTGCCTTGAGAAGTCGTAAAGAATAAGTAGAAATCCCTCAGCAGAAGGAATGGGAAAGCCTTCCACTTAGGAGTAGCATGGAGTGTGCAGGCACAGAGCTGTAGAAAAGCATGGAATGTTTGGAGACCAGAGGTGGTTTGGTGCTTCTAGACCAAAAGCATTCTTTTGAAGACTGTATCAGGATCTCAACAAGAAACAGACGGCACATTCAAATCAGGGTGGGTTGAAGAGTTTATTTAAAATGGTGCTATTTACAGAGTCGTGGACTGCTTGTAGGGGAACCACACAAAATGTATGAACTGGGATCTGGAATAGTGGAGCTGTTACCACTCCTAGACAGAATGGGTGCAGAAGCATGGATGAATCTTTAACAGTTGAAAAAAGCCAGACTCTAAAGCATACATGTTATAGGATTACATATATGTTAATTTTAAGAACAGACAAGTTATAGATGATGCTTGAAATCAGACCGGCAATTGCTTATGGATGTGATGAAGCTTGACTAAGGGGGCACTGGAGAGCTTTCTAGGGTGATGGAAATATTCCATAATTTGATTATGGTCTTTGGTTTCATGTGTGTATACATTTGTCAAAACTTATCCATTATACAATCTGTCTATTTCACTGCATGTAACTTTTACTTCAATTATTTAAAAAGATTGGATATTTTTAAACAAGTGTGAAATAATCAACTTAAAATGCTAATTATGATTTTGCATAATAAACCAAGGTCAGTTTGGTCATAAAGGTATCAAGTGCTCTGAATTCATCAAATTCTCTTTTGGCTAAGAGTACAACCTTGGAGGGTTTATTTGTTGTTTTATGATTTGGTCTGGATTTTTCCTACCTGTTTGGTTTTTTTTTTTTTTTAGAATAAGAATTTGCTTAGAATTTCCGATAAAAACAATTTATTCCCTAGACAATTCACTGAAATGGAATATTCTTTGAATTCCTTTCAAAAAGTCCTCTGGGGGGACATAGAGGAACGTTAGCTATTTTATCCCAGGGAGCTGGCTACTGATTGAGAAAGAGGCCCTGGGTAATTGAAGCCATTTGTCTGGGAACTGAATGTCCAGGCAGGAATAAGACCTGACTTAATTGAAAAGAATTGATGGTACCTATTAAGAACACGGATCCTCCGAGAACGAAAATGAAAGGGCCAGTCCAGGGTCTACTAGCATTTAGCATTGTTAGGGAAGATTGAGTTCATGTTACAGAATAGTTCTCTGTTGATGAGGATCAGTGATAATAGACTTACACAAAAATCTTTCCTTTTCTTCTCCTTCAGTCTCCTCAGAGGGCAGATATAATGGGGCAAAGAAGAATCACAAACTGAACCTATTATGTGGGTATTTTCACTTGGCATTTGTATAGCCTCAGCCTACATGAGTACTCAGCATGGTATAACAGTAAGAACATGAGATTGGGTGTCAGAGACTCAGCTGCCTATTAGCTGTGTAACCTTCAGTGAGTCCCTTAGTCTTTCTGATTTTGTCTCCAAGGGTTGCTGTATGATCACATGAGATATATGAAAAGTGCTTAGCCTATGGTATGTTAACTGAAGGTAGCCTTGACTCTTTTTTACAAAAATTCAGCTCTGTAGGGTTGTAGGGTTTCTTGAGGACTCTTTTTTGAAATGGAAATAATGCAAAGCAGTAGCCATTCGTTGGCAAGTAAATAGTTGCCATATTATTGTATATGTTTTACTTAAAAAACAAAACAAAACAAAAAAACGGCATTTTGGTCATTAAGTAAAGGCAAATGATTTGTAAATACTAAGTACCCTTCAAAGAGGCATTAGCTTCTATGAATGTTGCATGCTGCGTGGACTAAACTGTTAATCACGTGTGGTTTATTGTTATGTATTTTTCATGAGAGGAGGAAAAGAGTTCCACAGTAATAGTGATTGAGAGGTAACTAAAGTTACTATGCATCCTAAGTTAAATCATTTAAAAATCCTTGAACAGGAATTGACTTTCTAAGCAACCATATTGTAATCATAGATCTTAAGAGCAAAGAATGATGTCACATCTTTGGACATTTACACATGTTAGATATTTTGCTCTGCAAGAGATGACCTCCTAAGTTCTAAGGACAGAAGGGCTGTGTGACAGTAATGCATTCTTCTTTGGAAAGAACTAGATGAGAAATGAATTAGGTGTGAGGGAAGAAAACGTTATTACTTAACAGAAAAGTAAGTTGTTTTAATGAGTGATTAGGCTATTTAGGTGAGTTCAAATCAGTTATTTTAATGTATTTATATATACGTGGTTTTAAGATCTGTCTTCAAAAAGTAAACTGTGTTGGAATTTAAAACTCAGTAAACTACTGAACTATTGAAAAAATGACTTTCATTTTTCAAAGATTTATCATGTATTTTTTAAGTCAAATTATTAAAGAAAAATGTAACCTGTAAGCTTGTCTCTTATTTGCCTCCCATATGTTTTTTTAGTAAAGAAATCTTTATGTTGGATTTTAATTTCCCAAAAAGATCCCAGTTTCAGAGCTCTTAGTATTTCATGCTTTTGGTTAGAAATGTATGGTCCTCCAGGTTGCTAAATGGATTGCCAGTAACAGTTGATATAATGGGTAGAACCGAATAAATATATATAACACAGCAATATATTCATTTAATTATTTAGTGCTCATTTATTTTTATCTATTGAGTACCAAGTTTAGTGATAGATGTTGAGACTTGGCCATTTCCCATATGTGTACAATATAATGTGTTTCCAAAGTTGTAGATGTCTATAAAGTATGACAGAAGGAGCCTCTAATTCTGCCCATGGTGAGATCGCAAGAGGTTTGATTAGAAGAGCTGCCTTGAGAAGTCGTAAAGAATAAGTAGAAATCCCTCAGCAGAAGGAATGGGAAAGCCTTCCACTTAGGAGTAGCATGGAGTGTGCAGGCACAGAGCTGTAGAAAAGCATGGAATGTTTGGAGACCAGAGGTGGTTTGGTGCTTCTAGACCAAAAGCATTCTTTTGAAGACTGTATCAGTTAGGATCTCAACAAGAAACAGACGGCACATTCAAATCAGGGTGGGTTGAAGAGTTTATTTAAAATGGTGCTATTTACAGAGTCGTGGACTGCTTGTAGGGGAACCACACAAAATGTATGAACTGGGATCTGGAATAGTGGAGCTGTTACCACTCCTAGACAGAAAGGGACAAGAGGCAAGAGCTGTCACAGAAACACAGAGGAGAGAGGTATGGAGAGGAGCCCGGTTTGAGGGCTTTGACCTTTGGTCGAGGAAGCCAGATACAGGAGACCTCGGAGGGAGGAACCAGAGGAACAAATAGCCTAACCTTCTTGCCTCCATTCAATCTCCTGCTTGGACTGTCTCCAGGAAAATAGTAAGCCTTTTTTCCTAGTCAGAGGGAATTTAGGATCTCCATCTATTTCTTTTGTATCATTTTCCCTGAAGACTTTTTTCTGTCATCTTCCTTGCTTCTCTAACCATCATCTACGTTTGGATAAACAGTATCTTTCCATTTTAATTCCTGGAGTCATCCAACACGAATAACTTGAAGAAGATTGCTGAGAGGCTGAGGTGCCTCCTGAGGCTTTTATCATTATCATAATTGTTGTTTAACTTCTGATTTGTCTAAAAAGATGTTGTTTTCTTTTCTTTTGTTTTTGTTTTGCTTGGGATTTCACTGGCATTTATAACAGGTTCATTAGACATTTTGTGTACCTTT
>NW_011888822.1:1127446-1142336 GCF_000151845.1 Pteropus vampyrus | reverse complement strand
CTTGCCTCCATTCAATCTCCTGCTTGGACTGTCTCCAGGAAAATAGTAAGCCTTTTTTCCTAGTCAGAGGGAATTTAGGATCTCCATCTATTTCTTTTGTATCATTTTCCCTGAAGACTTTTTTCTGTCATCTTCCTTGCTTCTCTAACCATCATCTACGTTTGGATAAACAGTATCTTTCCATTTTAATTCCTGGAGTCATCCAACATGAATAACTTGAAGAAGATTGCTGAGAGGCTGAGGTGCCTCCTGAGGCTTTTATCATTATCATAATTGTTGTTTAACTTCTGATTTGTCTAAAAAGATGTTGTTTTCTTTTCTTTTGTTTTTGTTTTGCTTGGGATTTCACTGGCATTTATAACAGGTTCATTAGACATTTTGTGTACCTTTGCCTGTTTATTGCTCATCAGAACCTTTTGGGGAAGGCAATATGATCTGCATTTTATTTATGAAGAAACAGACTCATGGAAGAGTTAAAACTGGACATACCATTGAATAGATAAGGTATTCAACCTCATTCACTTAGGTGATAGTATGTTCATGTAGGATATGCATGTCATTTACTGCTCTGTCCCATGATTAATTTAACACTTAAATGCCAGACACTATGTAGATGGTGGGATAATAGAGATAAGGAAGGTCCTGTTCTTATCTTTGATGAGCACAAAGCTCACAACTGGTAGTGTCATTAATACTAGAAACAAACAAACAAAAAATATGGAAAGAGAGATTAATTTGATCTAAAAATGAGATTAAAATATTTTGTTGCTCCCCATCAAAAATTCAAACAGAAGAGCTTTCATGTTTGCGTGTGTTCACCTTCCAAGTATTAAATTGCAATTTCAATCACAGATTAAGAGCACCTGTGTCAGTATATTTGTGCACAAGTTAGTTGAGATGTTTGTTGCATGGTGCTGCAGATCTTCAGTTGATCTGTGTCACTTGCATTAAGATTGGGGGGAGGGCATTTTTTTTTAAATGAGGTCTGGAATAGAATAGGCCTTTGGATTTGATTCTCCCATGAATGGATCCACGCGAGGTTAGGTATGAGGTGACATTAAAGCTCATCCCCTGCAAAAGGACTTTTCCTCCTGTGCTGCTCTTTAGTTGTTATGAGAGTCAGGAGTTGTTGCGATAAGAATGTTTATTTCAAAAGTAATACGTTCTATGTTCACTGTCGTTGAGGATTAAAACTCCCCTCTCCCACCCTTTCTTTCTTTGGCCAATAGAATGCTCATGTCTGTAATGTTGTGTTGCTTTTGCCATCTCTTATTTGTGTGATCCTCGAATCTCTACCTTCTTCAGTAGTTGTCCGAAGGAGCCCTTTGCCATTGCCATCACGTCTTCTGTGAAGAACTTGTCCTTTGTTTTCCCTGCATGGTCGAAGCGGGTGTCTCTTTGTGACCTGGATAATTAGTTGGTCATGCATTTAACGCAGCTGTTACTCCATTTAACTTCCACGGAGTAGGGTTTTGGGAAGTGACCTTTGTGTATAAAATACAGTTATACTTTTTAGTTTTGCACCCTGGAAGAGGAAAACAGTGTCCTTCTACACTTTTTTGTCTGACAAATATCTCGTCTCTTGAAATGCCGTTCAGATATAGCATCATCTCTGTGCAGTTTTATCCTACACAATTAGTTTTTACATTTCTATCTTTTATTTGTAGTGTTATAATTTATCTGTTTACTTTGGCCCACTGGACTATCAAGGGACTAATTTATTTATTTTTGTATCTTCAGTAAATAGCATGAAACTCGATATTTTATGGATATCCAGTAACTCTTCATTGGATGAATTAATAACTGAATAGTAGGAAACGGGGAACCATTGTAGTACGCACTACAACCATCTTCTAAAAAGATATCCAGACAATGGGATGTAGGATGAATTGGTGGGGCGTTAATCAAAAAGGTTAGATGGATGGCCTGTGCAAAAGTTCAGACTTAGATTTGGGTTTTGGCTGACAAAATAGAGATAAAGAGGTGGAAATGAGTAGTTTTGTGGGATGTAATTTGACTGGCCATTCATTTTGAAGGTGAAAGATGAGGCAATGATCAATCAGACATTCCAGTCTTGGATCAATAGAGATGAGGCGGCCCTATTGAGAGACAGAGTAGTTGAGAAGCAAAGGTTATAAGAAGAAGTTGTGAATTTGTTTTTGGCCATGTTGATTTTGAAGTAAAGGATAAGCATCTTTTATGATGAAGGGAAGAAAAAAGAATGAATTTGCAGACCTACTTCTTATTGCTATTATTTATTTTTTGCCTATTTCATATAGTGGGTATTGTCCTCATTTTGTGAGTGCCCAAAATGAATCTCAGTGAGATTATGTCTTACCAAAGGTCAGAAAGAATTAAAACTTTGGGGCCCCCAGGCTCTAAAAACCTGAGTTTTTCTATGCTACCACAGTAACCTCCTATGACAAATTGATCACTTTCCGATTCAGGTTTGGTATCTAAACTGTTCATTACTGTCCCCAGTGTCTTTCCTCACATTGTCCCTCTGTTAGCATTCCTTCTCTTTTTGCCTTCAACCTCACTAAATTGCATTTGTCTGTTATGGGGCCAGCAAATTCTTACTTTCTCAAGAAGACCTTTCATGATTGCTTCTTGCCCCAACCCTTATTCATCCCTTAGATTCTCCTACTGTTTAGTATTTTAATTTATTTAGTTACAAAGTGATCATAAATATTTAGGCTGCAAAGTCTAATACATATCCCCAAAAGCCCAATATTCAAATGTAATTGAAGTGATAAATGCTAACATTGGGAAACTTTAAGATCTACACATTTGTATTCTTTGTCCAAGGCAATGATCTCTTTCCTCAGAGTGAAAGAGCTCTGAATGTCCAAGTGTTTGCATAATTGCTTTTCATCTCATTTTCTGCTAATTGCTTTAGAACATCTCTGTTACATCCTGCCTTTCCCATCACTGTTAGGTTTCATTGACCTTTAAAAGAAAGGCAGCCCCTACCCTGAGGTATACAATTCCCTCACCTGGGATCTTTGCCTGTGATTCTGTTATACTTTAATGGAAGGCAACAACTGGCTCTGTGAAACTGGGCTTGTCTGGAGGATTCTGGAATTTTATAATCTATCGAGAAGATAAGGCCCAGGTGATAAACACCAGAACCTTCTGCTCTTGCCTCCTTGGTTAATGACAAATGATGTGTATGGATTGTTATGATGAAGGGGGCACAGGCTGTCACAGAATTAGGAAAAGATATTTTGATACATAAAGCAATAATGTATTTGGGAAGTTACTTTTCTCAGTTTTGTTATCCAGGTATCATGAAATCAAGCCAGTCTACTTAGTTCTATGAAGTGGCAAAGTCTCTGCTATGTAATTTTCAACCTAGACTCATGGCGGGAGGCTTCTTGGTGCTGTGGTATAATCTATCTTATTTGGCCTGCACTTACTGAATACCTATTATGTGCCCAGTGCTGGGGAATCACTGATAGGACTCTGCCCCTGAGAAAGTGATCTTTTGTTTCATGTTCTGTAACTTGGACTGGTAGACTACAAACCTCTTAAGTGTAGCGGCTATCACAACTACATTTGACTTATGCAACACCTGTTAAAGACAAAAAAAAAATAGAGCCTGCTATACATTATTTATTATAATTTAATTTAAATCTTTCACCAGTTCAATGAGTTACTATTATTCCATTTTATAGATGAGAACATTCATCTGTAAAACAGGATCAATTTCTCCAAATACCTAGAAGTAGTGAAGACCTGAGCCAAATTATAATCCACTTAATCTGGTTTGAGAGCCTATGCACTTGATTGCTGTGCCATAAATGCATAGAGCTGGCAGAGTAGTAAATGAGCCCCAGGCAGTATAGACCTGTCATGTTGTGCTTCTATTATTATTCTCTCCCACTTTACTTACTAATGTTTGTTGGCCTTTTTAAAAAAAACTATTTCCTGAAATAGAGCTGATTTTTGTTTGTTAGAATACTGTGATCTTATCATTTTTATTCCTAAAGCTCACACTAATTTTCACTCAGTTATTCTAATTTAATTTGATCTACTTCTTAAGAATATAGGGAATACCTGAGATCTCTGTAGCAAATGAGCAGAAGGAATAAAATGGTGTTCTGCTTGCTTTTTCCTTCCTCACTCCTCTTTGATCTGATTATGATCCATCCTTGGTTTCAATTAATGGCAAGTCAACAGAACCTAGCAATGCCTAGTTAAGGAATGGAAATCCTTCGGCAAAATACATCTCCAATGTTAAGCTCTACAAATAGTGGACATTCTGAAAGGAAGCCCATGGTTATTCCTAAGTAAACAAACACACAAACAAATATGTTCTGTCTTTAGAATGTTTTAATTTGATTTAAATCAGAAACATTTGTTAGATGGCTATTATGTCCAGGATGCTGAAAGACACTGGGAGGTTTGTTAAAATGCAGATTGCTAAGCTCCATCTCGTTTTGATTCAGAAGGTCTGGGTTGTAGACCTATAATTTGTATTTCTAATATGTCAGGTGTCTCCGAAGCTGCTCTTTCTGGATCACACTATGAGAACCACCCATCTAGTAGGAGGTCAGTTCTCACATCTGAGCCACTATGACCAAGAGGCACAGAAGGCTAAAAGCACTCTGAAAAGGGGCAATCTTTCCCAAGGAAGCGTGATTCACTTTTGTGAAATCACCAACAGATCATAGTTCAAATGATCTTTTGCAATACAGTAAATTTGTATAACAATATGAAAACATATACTCTAGAGAATGATATACCCAAGTATAACATCCACAGAATATTATCATGGTGTGCTGACTTTTCTGGCTTTGTATCAACTGATACTTAAATAGTGTGTAAAACTTTGTTGATAAATGACCATGTAATATGTTGGGACCCATTAAACACGATCCTGGCTGAAGACCTGATCATCTGAAGCAGCCCCAATTTTTGTAATCAGTTGAGAATGCCTACAAAGTATTTTGGACAAATCAAAACATATTATCATGGACTAGTAGACCTAAAGGAAAGAAAACCAACTTCAGCCAGACCTTGACTGTGTTGTGTGACTCTCTTCCACAATGTGGGTCTTTGCCATATAGCTTCGTTTAAGATTTTCATTTCCTGAATTTGGGCTGCTTTCACCAGTTACTTGGGATTGATTTAGTACATGTAGAGCACCTGGCCGAGTTCCAGGCACACACGTAATGGCAAACATGTATTCTGTGCCTGAAGTGTTTGAGCCGAAACCTAAGAGAAGTCATTAAGGTACAAACTCTCTTTCCAAGTCTTAGTAAAGGTATTTTAGGATTTAAATCTTCTGATTTAAAGTCTTTGTCTTTCTGATATATGATCCTTGTGAACAAGCCCCTTTTGATTTTCTGTTCCTTAAGAGGGAATGGAACATTTTTGTCAGTCTCAAATGTCTGTTATTTTTTCTTTTTGGTAGCTTATTTTCTCCATTCTATCATATCCTCTGAACACTGTGAAATGGCATGATGGCTACCTATAATAGCTTTGTGTTTTACTGTGGTTATCATGTGGTTGAGAAAATTTAAAAACTGGCTTTGTCTTTTAAAAATTGGCTTGCCATCTTAAGTTCTTCTATTTTGTATGAAAGACATAAAGAATAAGCCTTCACAGCCTTCCTCATTGTTGATTTTGTTACTGCTAACGAACTTTGACATTGGGCAAGTAGAAAACGCAGTTGAACTCACTCGATTTAACAGTGGAAGATGTGGTTGGCATGATCCTGGGAAACTTTCTGGAATATGTTTGTGCATGTATCAGAAAGCTTTGCTCTATAACCATTGCAGCATTATTAGGGACTGATGAAGCAGATCCCGTTTGTTGGTAAATACCTCTCACATATACACAATCTTAAATATATTGTCATAAATGTAGTGTAAAGTTATTTCACATTAATGTTTTGATTTCTTATAACTGTCAAGTTCTTTCATTAGTACAGCATGAACTAACAGTGCTCTTCCATGGCACAATTATTTTCTGAACTCTAATCTCATTGATGGAAGCCATTTAAATTTACTGCTATGCTTCTTCAGTTTGGGTGTCAATTTGATAATAACACAGTGATTAACCAAAGGCATCTTAAGGATGACAGAGGTAAGGGACAATTTTCACTAAGTGAAAGTATGTAATTACCTACACTCTAAAAAAGATTACAAACAACAGACAAAGGAGGTACACCTATGAATTACAACAAAGAGCTTCTGAATTGATGATTTATTTCAGTTGACATTTGTCTTTCTTGTCAGGATATGTTTTAATTTTTTTTTGGTGAAAGAATTGAAAGAAATGCCTGTTTGTATTTTCAAATAATTCATTCTACTTGTAGACAGCTGCTACTGATTGTTCTTTGCATGTCCATTGAGTTTTAAAATCTAGTTCACTTTGGCTTTAAATTTACTTTTTTAAATAGCATATTTAAATTTCATTTGACATACTAAAAAGTGTATGTAGCCTTTGGAGTTTTTAAAATCATTTAATGTCATTTTCTTGCTTTGTTTTTTTTCTTTTAATAAAGCCATCTGTTTAGTAAACATAGAAAATTGATTGATATGAAACCCAAAAAGTTCATAATGACAACTAAATAACAGATGACAGATTAGACAAGAACAAGTCATTAAGTTGGCCTATAAAAGGACAGCCATCTGCACCACTAAAACAATCTTCCTATTGATGACAGTAATAATTTTCTGACTCCGTGACAGCTAAGAATTTATAGAATAAAATGGAAAGCTTATAAATTGAGAAGTGAAACTTGATTTGGGGTAATTAGTGTAACCATTTTATTTCAGTGTTACATGACAAATGAATCAAGATTATAACAAAATCTTTGAGAACAAATAATCATTCTGTGTATACATGTGTGTTTCATCTGACACACAAAATGACTAATCTACCATTTTTTTTTTTGGACTAAATTATTAACAAATGTAGAGAATCTAATTCATTGCAGATGAAAAAGATTTATGCTTCAAGATTCTTTAAAATCCTACTCTACAAATTAGTGACATATAATTAAAATATAAATTTAGTGCCCATGTTTAAGGATAACCAATCACAGACCCCTAGGACTGAAAAGGACCATAGGGCCATCTGTCCTTACTTTGCCAACGCTGTCATCAAAGTTGAATCCATTTTAGGATCACTAACAAAATACTGGAAAATAACAAGGAATGATATATATTTTGTAGAGTTAAATAGAATCTTTCATAATAATGATATATGTTTTGTAGGGTTAAATAGAGTCAGGTACAAGCAGTTGGATATGGTTAATTTGAGAGAACCTATAGCTGTTGACATTTAAAAACCAAGTTGAATTAGTTGGTTTTAATTTAGAATTGTTTTTCATATTCTCTCAATGAGCTAATCCTCTCATTAATGCTAAATGACTTGAACCTTTGCTTTTTAATGTGTAACTATTATTAGAATTGAATGTGGTAAAAGTGACTTAAATGGTATTGGATTCTTTTTCTGGTAACTATTGTTTCTCTGTTTCTTCACATTCTGTGTGGAAACACCTTAATGAATACTTATAGCATGAAAAGATATTGATATTTAATTGGCTTGGGGCTTTGTAGAGAATAGTCCTATGTCAGAACCTAAGGATTATTACTAAAACCGAGTCACTACTTAGCAGGGTATAGGAACTTTATGCCCCCCAATCCTGTGCTTTGGGTTTTTATCATTTTTATGTATCTGATTGTCCATACTCTATATGGGTAAGAAAAGTTTAAAGTAAAAATATAAAGAAGAAAACAAGACCCTGATAAGTCTACCTTTCACAGATATCTACTAATACCATTTTAATGTACATACATTTTTGCTAGGCATTTATGTATATTTTAAAAATAAAACAGTAATTATATTTAAAATAATGTTTGGTGCCTACTTCTTTTTCACTTAGTATATTGTGAGCATGTCACATATCCTTAAAACACTTTGTTATTCCTAATAGTTATTTACTGTATCATAAACTATATTCAATATTACCAATTCTTTTTTTTTTTTTCCAAAAAATCTTTGGCTGCCTTTAATTAGTTTTAACCCTAAAGCTTTTAAAAGTGGAATCGATCGGAAGGCAAGAATGTAGGGGACTAGTTTTCTAGCACTTCTCTTGTAAACTCATATTTTAGATTCTTCTTTGGAGTAAAACACACTCTCCAGCTGTTTACAAGATAATTTCTGAGTTGTTAAAACTCTGTGTTCCTCCATTGTATTCCCCCATTCAATCTTGGCTGCCAGTCAGACAGAAAGAAAGCACAGTGACCGTTTTTTCTTGCATCTGCACTGGGACCTTAGCAGCAGACAGTAACTGTTCCAGGTCTGTCAAATAGATGCGTATCAATTCTTTATTATAGGACATTTAGATTACCCCAGCCCATCATCATGATAGAAAAATTATGGTACATAAATCTCTGGGCATGTGATTGTTTCCAAGAAGTAGGATAGTTAGGATAAATTTGTAAAATTTGTTAAAGCTTTTGTTGCATTATACCAAATTTCTCTCTAGAAAAGCTATTGGACTTAGCCTCACTATATGAATATTCATTTCTTCTCACACTTCTTAATGATTTTAAAAATCTTTGCAATTTTAATAGTGAATATGTCTTATTTCAATTTGAATTCTTGTTTATTAAGATTGCCGTTGTTTTTTTAAATTTGTTTTTCAGTTGCTCAAATATTTTTTCTTCTGTGAAGTGACTTTTTGTTTCCTTTGCCCATCTCATTTATAAAGTTTACTTTACAAATTAATAATAACAACTAAATTCCTTTTCGTGTTAAAGCTCTTATGTTTGCAGGATGTCATGCTAGTGAGATGAAAAAGCTCACTTCTATTTTGTTTAATTAAAGCTGTTATGCCAGGCAGTATTCATGCTTAATAATTTATTTCTAAATTGACTGGACCAAGAGTACTTCAGACTTAGACTCACTAGCAAGAGGTGGCATAGAAAATGTCTGCTACTAATGTGTGGGTCCCGTGGACTTTGGGGTAAGGTAAAAACTCTCTCTGGCAGTTTTCAGTCTTAGGCCTTTTGAATAGACTTTTTTTTTTTCAATCAAGTATTTAACTTGCAGTATACATTGGATAGTTCATAATAATGGTACAAGCAATTAATCTTTTACTGACCACACTTGGGCATCTGGAAAGAAAAAAGAGAGAGAGAACCACATCTTGGTTTATTTGATATGTAGGAGATGATGGATGAGGTGAGTAGAGAAAGAGAGAGGATTCAAATTCTTAGTGGATCTGAATTTTCATCGTATTTCAGATGGAGCAGGTAAAATCCCTGAAGGAGTCATAGCAAGAGTGATGGAATAACATTAAGATCACCTGAAAGTTTTTTCACGAGGAATGATTTTAAGTGTATCATGTTAAACCATTGAAATAAACACGAAGAACTGGCCTTTATATAAATCAAAGTTATTCAACTGAAAATTAAGGCTATCTGGCAAACCATCTGTTATGTTTTATGGAATTGATCTCCAAGACAGATGTGAGTAGAGGGCTGAATCTCCCTCACGAAGTCGTAGAGCCAGTCCAACCACACACAGGGAGCTCCCTTGCTTCCTGGTATCTGATGAAAGTAGCTGACGAGGAACCTCAGAAGAAATGCTCTCAGAAAAGCATCACTCTTTATATTTGATATGAGTTAATAACATTGATATATTGCTTGAAGCAAGATATGAGAAAAATTAACTTCTGGGTATAGTGGGTACCTATGATTTTTTTTTTTTTCAATTCAACATGTGTTAGGTTGTAAAATTCTTTGTTTCCTATCATTCTGCATGAATCTTTTACCCTTGAAGGTCCTGCCTCAGGCTTCCTGCTAACAGATTTAGTATTTCAAATCTCTCAGCATATTTCACCCACATTTTCCAAGCTTATTGTTGCCTCATTTTAAAGTGCTTCTCTTAGCTTTTATATAGCCTTGGGTAATAGCATTTATTTATTTACTCTTCACTTATTATTTATTGAGCACCTACTATGGGCCAGAAACTTCCTGCATGCTGGAAATACAAAAAAGAAACTCATGGTTCCTGATCTCAAATAGCAATTTGAGTAGGTATGACAATCACATGAAGAGATAATTATAATACAAGCAAAGAAGTAAAATGTTTGATGTTGCGTAGGTTATTAGGGAAGCAGTGAGGAGGGACATATTTATCAAGGAAGGCTTCTTGGAGTAAGGGCTACCTAGTTAAATCTTTAGGAGTCATAAGGGTTAGCCAGAGCAAGGACTGAGAAGTAAAGAAAATGCATAGTTTCTGCAGGAGTCTATACATGATTTTGTTGTGTTAAAAATAAGTTATGAGCAGGGGATGACAAAAATGACTTATCTGTTTCCTTGCCAATTGTAGGTACTATTAAATTCCCTAGATTTCAAATGGTCCAGGGAAGAGTAGTAGTATGAGAATTTTAAAGGATTTTTTTGTCTTGCTCTCTTCACATCATTTTGTTGTTATCAGCTTATTACAGGTAATATCAGCTCATCCATTGCTTTTAACTGTAGTGATAACAAATACTTATGTAACTTTGAAGGATAATGGATGATAAAAACTGCTTCTCCACAGTCCCTATGTCCCTGACCTTGATCTTCTCTACCCTGTTGCACACATCATTGGACAAAATTCTGTGTCAAAGAAAATACCACCTTTCTCTTTTTCTGCAGTTAGACCAGACCTATCTTCCTGTCGTGCTGAGGAAATGTACAACAGAGCGACTCAGTATGGGTCTGCTGCTGGATAAAGAGCTTGCATCAGAATGTAATTGAAAGCATTGCTTCCTTCATTGAGAAAGTCTTACTGTGAAAACTAAACATCAGCCAAACTAAATAATGTGCCTAGTGAGGTAGTTGATTTACATTTTGGGGCAAACTCCTTGTATTAGTTTATTATTACTATATAACGAATTATGCAGAATTTAGTGGTGTACAACAAGACACATTTATCATCTCAGTTTATGTGGGTCAGAAGTTCAGGAATGTCTTAGATGGGTTCTCTGCTTCAGAGTTATACCAGTTTGTAATCTGGGTTTCTCTTGGGGCTGTGGTCTCATCAGCCACGGGATTAGCAAAGGATTCACTTTAAACTCCTTCAGGTTATTGACAGAATTCATTTTCCTGTGGCTGTAGGATTCAGAACAGCTTGCTTTTTCAAAGCCAGAGTCTTATATAACATAATCATAGAAGTAACATATCACTTTTGCATGTTCTATTGGTTAAAATCAAGTCACAGTTTCTTCCTTCACACAGGAGGGATTATACAAGGTCATGAATGCCAACAGGCAGGATCATGGACGTTACCTGTCCACAACACTTCTTGTCTCTTCTGGGGCCAAGAATAAATAGGTTGAAGAGAGTGGCAATATTCATGGACCATACCTGAAGTAGCACTATTAGTGTAATATAATAAAGGATAAGGAAAAGGGAGAGATAACTCTGTTTCCTTTTAGCTTCTTTGATCAGGAAGAAAGATGACATCATTTTGAGGGGAGTACAGATGTTTTATTTGTTCTACATGATGATTTTTTTTAAAAAAATTGTGACATCACATAAAATTTTGGAGCTAATAAGTAAAAATTTTTATCTGTGGTTCCATTAAAAAAAAAAAAATAGAACACTCTAGTAGCTTGGGACCCTCTACCTTCCTGCCGGGAAAAATTGGCCAGGGCTTAGTAGAAGAAACCCACATTTTTTAGTTGGGTTTACTGAAAAATTTCTACTGCTCAGAAACTCAGTGTACAAATACCCTGTAATCAGGCCCCCTCTGCTAATTTACTCTACCTGACCAAGCTTCTTCTGGCATTTAAGAGACATCCTGAGGACCTTTGGCTACTCAGTCCCAATTGGCATTGCTATTGTTACTGTGGTCCTTGATCCTTTTACCCCTGCTGTAGGTTTGGAATTATATACTGTAACTATCTATTAATTTTATATTTATAGAATGTAATCGTTACTTACAGCATTTTTAGTAGGTGACCACATCAATACTGACTTTCTCTGGCTGTCTTTCAGAATGATGGTTTCCAGTGCCTTAGTTTTAGCTGCTGCAGCCGCGTAAATAGAATGAATCAGGAAATTGTAAATACTTGAGAAAACAGATGTCAACATAACCAGGTCTTATCCTCAGTGAGCTGACAACCTTGAAGGGATTATGTGACATTAGGCATAAATATAGCAGTAATATATGATTTACAACACTTTACCTATAATTTAGCAATTGAATTTGCATATATATACACATATGTATATCTGTTATTTCTTTACAAAACATTATCCAAGTTGCGATAAAGTTTTTAAAAAATTGATCTTTGAATAGTGTTATGCTTTCTATCAAAAAGCTGCATTTGCTGAAGTCCTTGGTTTATGAATAAACTGTTTATATCCAGAAAGATCTTTTTATTTTTGGATTTAGTATAACCCCAGGAAAAGTTAGATGTGATGAATCCTTTAAAATATAGTTATTTATCAGTTCATATTTTTAAAATAGTATTAAACCCCTTAATTGTGGGGGCTGTTAGTGTTTTGTCTTTTAGGGAAGCATTCCAAAAGCCATTTAAAAATCCATATTTGTTATATTTGTCCAGATGGTAAGTATTAAGATATGACTATTTTCTTGTGTATAATGCATTCTTTCTGTCTATCTTGCAAAATCTGTAAATAACTTGAGATCAGAGAGTATTCTTAATACTAGAACAAAGACTGACAGTTAGAACTTGTGTGTGGAAGTTAGCTGGTAATGTTTTGTTGAATTAGCTTCCAATACTTAAAAACTGAGACTGCATAGAAGTCTCCTAATTTACCTTGTCTCTTTAAAAATGGGTAATGAATAATGGTTTATTAATTATTTTAAAAAAACACAGCATTAGTTTGACTTTATGAAATCTGGCTCCTCTATTGAGAAGGTAAAACAACAAAACCCGTGCGCAAGTATGTTGGATGTCAAGTAGCGCCACGCTGCAATGGAGTTTATTGCTCATACTTGTGGAGTCAGCTGGGGCTACCTAGGCAACACTGTTGAACTTGGCTATGTTCACTCACATGTCTGGGGTGGGGTGGCTGGCTGTGGGGTGATCTGGGTTCACCTAGGCTGTCCTTGTCTAGAGTGACTCAGCTTCGCTTCAGGTATTTTATTCTCCAGCAGGCTAGCTAAGGGATGTTCTCATGCTGATAGCGATGGGGGAGAGCACAAAGAGAAATACACAAATGCTTTTCAAGGCTATTTCTGGGTCACATTTGCTAATATTCCATTGACAAAATCAAGTCACATGCTGAGTCATGTGTCTATAGGTGAGGTAGAATGCATAGTGGGAGGTCACTGCAGAATCACATAGGGTCATCCTTGCGGTCCACCACAAGTGCTACACTCTCGGTGCCCATGACTTATTTCAAAATCCTACGTATACATATACTGTGTGTGTGTGTGTGTGTTTGACCTTCTTTGCCTGTTTTAGAACTATAAAACTAAGCCCTTTCAAAAACAAAGTGAATAAATAACTGTAATCCTCTTTTTCTTGAGTGGTTTTTAGTGCACGTGTTAGTTTTCCTTGTGAAAAAAATACAAAATGAATCTTTATGAAATCCTTGATTTTAATATAGACTCTATGACCTTAGTATAAATTCGACACTATTTTGTGTGAAAAGCTTTCAACGTCATTGGAAATATAAAACTGTTTATTATTTTGCTTCAATGTGGAATTACTGTGTAAAAAAAAAAAAAATCAAGCAAGCAACAGTAATTAGCAGCCTAACCTAAAAACTCTTGGTTAAGTAATTGTGTTGTTCATTTACTTATTCATTTGTAGAACAAACATTTTCAGCCCTTAGGTATAAAGAATAAGGGCTTTATAGAACTTTGTATTTTGAATGCAAGTGTATAAATAGACACATGTTTTCGTGGTGTAGTTTCTGTCTTAGCAGGATTATTCATTTTGCTAATTTATTAACATTTTCTTATATGAAAAGATAGTCAGATTTGGGGCAAATAACACAAAAATGTGTACAAAAAAATAGCGGTAATCCGAAAACAGGATTGAATATTTTAAATTTTACTTCAAACAAGAGAATCATCTTAGGGCTACAGACAATTTTTTCTTCTTAAGACACACTTAAAAAAATACCTACAGCCCTTTGCATCCACAATAAATGTTGATGTGAAAGTGTTACAGTTTTGTTTTTGTAAATTGCATAAGTAATCGCCACCTCCCCACGCTCCCGCCCTCACTTGCTAAGTTGATGCTTCCCTTTTTAATGGCTGTAATATATTTGTAAACATGTTTCTTAACTTACTTGAAAACATGTTGGTTCCATCTCATTTCTTTGCAGACAGCTTACTGTCTGTTGAATCTTTAGCTTCTTTTTTTCTAATGACTCCTTTGAAATATTATTTTAATGAACCTATGAAACACATCATTGTATTCTTTATGTTGTGGTTGGACTGCTAATGAGACTCATCCATTAAGCAAATGGCTTTGTAGGCAATACAAATGTAATAAATAAAGTTAGTCTGTTCTTTACTACTTTTTTGCTGATGGGCATACCTCATGCTGAGAAGGTAATGTTTCATGACCAAACAGTTCAGTTGGTAGGCAGATTGGGAATCTTTGCATTAAAAAAAATTAAAGAATATCATAAGAGCATATATGCAACACCCGCTATTTTTATTAAATTGTAAGATAATGTATTTCTGGTATAAGCATTATATTCCAACGTGGTATGCCTTATAAAGGAAATTAAGTATTCATGTGATCAATAGAAGTAAAAAAATAATGCTTCTCCGTAGAAGGAAAAAACCCTTCTTTTTTTTTTTTTTTTTTTTTTTTTTTTTAAGAAAGCAACACCTCTGCCATGGATTGCATTGAAAAACTAAATTCAGGTCCTTTCAATTTGACCTC
>NW_011888822.1:1093861-1126957 GCF_000151845.1 Pteropus vampyrus | reverse complement strand
AGACAAAGGCAAATGTTGGCAGAGAACAGGCATATCTTCTCTAGCCAGGACTTTCTCTGTTGCTTTAAACCCATTGTTCTAGGGGCTGATTTGGTGGAAATGAAATACGAAAGGAAAAAGGAGGTAAGATCAAGCTTTACATAGCAACAAAACTAAAAAAAATTGCCCTCAGTTTTGGAAACAATTTCCCTATAAGAAGTTACTGATGCAACTTCAAGAAACAAATGGTACATTAAAAAAGTTGATACAGTACATTTATATGTTGTAACATTTGTGAAATCAGGTCTCATAGCTGATAGCATGTCATAGTTTTTAAGAAGGTATATTTTTTTAAACTACGTAAAGTAATGGTAGGTCTTACTATCGATGTCATCTAAGATTTAGTAAATTACTGTAGTTTGGGATTTTATTGTTTCATTCCTAGTAAAGTATCTGTAGTGGAAGGTAAAGGTGGTGTTACTGTCTTTAAAACAAAGAACTGCTTTCATGGATCTGACAAAAGGAGCAATTTAGTCTCAAACTTGATTTTATAGATCATCTAGGTACCTGCTCTAGTCTACTGTTTTCTAGTCTACAAGCTTTGGTCTCCCTTGCTTGCCTCCCTGAAATCTTAATGATTTATCTTTATGAGCTTGAAAAGGAGAGTTCCCACATGTGTCCATGCCACCACAGATGCTCAGTCCTCATTCTAATCTGAAAACTGTGTGATCGTAGATATTTAACAATATTCTGAACAGGTAAAGAATCATACTTTTGGCCATGTGATTCCCTGACAGTAAGTTGTAGACCAGAATGGTCAATAGTTATTCTGCCATCTTTAATTGATTCGTTAGGGTAACCGGTGTACTTTGTGGCACTCATTGCGAGGCATGCCCAGCCTCAGCAGGAGAGTCCACCATGAGCCATAGTGATGCCTGTCATGAACACAGACTGGATGTTGGGGACGGAAACACCACATTTATGTCATCTCTCTTATACACCCTCAGTCCTTTGTCCATCACCAGTTCTGAGATGAATAATTTAAAATTTACGAAGTAAGTAGGTAAAGGTTAGAACACTCTTGATCTTAAATAAAGCACAATATTTTTAAAAAATCCACCGTAAAGCAATTTACAGTGTTCACATAAAGGAAATGTCCTAATAATATTGTCTTAAATATTATCTAGGATATGCTTCAAAATAATTTCTCAAGTGTTAGTAGAGGTATAAATGATTCATATAACCATCTCTGTACATTTAAAATTTTTTACGTTAAAATCAAATCTCGAAATGGAGACTCTCATACTTTAGTTAATAAAGTTCTTTGAACTGGATGATGGACTGATTTTGATAACAGCTTCCAAAGAGTGTTAGAATGAGGTTTTAATGTGGCTCATTTTTTAATTAGAAGAAATCTTGAAAGATACTTATGAATCTAGCACAATCTTTATTAACTTCACTGAAACAGCCACAGCAAAAATCAACATTTTTTTTATTAATAAGGTTGGGAAAATCTCTAAAGTTAAGCCTTTTGCTATTTCCGTAGTTTCTCCTCACTTTTGTTAATTTTTACCTTTTATAGCCTCATAAACTAGGATAGCTTGAAATAATTTCAAGATTGTAAACATATCACCAAAGATACAGACTTATGGAATTTGTTCTGTTGTGCTGCCATAGGTGGCTTTCTCAGTCTGTTTATGACATGAGGTAAGGCTCTTCAATTAAACTAGGAAGGAAATAGATGCAAAGTACAAATATTTCTATGCATTAGTGGCTTAATGTTTATTCTTCTTAATTGCTATTCATATTGACTTTGTTAAACACATTTCAGTCTGCTTACTTAAGTTTTTATTATTTGTCCCCAAAAACACCTATGTTGAAAACAGTAAAAATGTAAATGCAGTCTAGTGAATAGAGACATGCTAGTAGTTTCCAACAAAATGCCTCCCATAAGTAAAAAAAGAGAAAAACACACTTACTTCACCAAGGACCTTTTTGAAATGATGATTAATTGCTTTTTAAAGGAATTATTCTAGAGATATGCTAAGCTACTCAGCAGTAATTTAAAGTTGGCAACCTGTTAACCGTCTCCCGTCTGGTCCATTGAGGTCAGCCAGCTTCTCTTGGATAACTGTACTCTGAGAGTTTGAAAGCAAAGTGCAAAATGCCATCCTTAAAATTGGAGCTGTCACATTAAATTATGTCACATCTGATGACAGGTCACAAGAGAAAGTGATACATGACTTTATAAACACGAGTCACCAAAAGCACACTCATTGGAATTCTGGTTGTCCACCATTGTTAGGCCAGAAGTTATTTTTTGTCAAAAATTAACAGACTCCAGGGCTTTTAAAGGGGATCTTAAAATAGAAAAGGAAGTTTTTCTATTGTGGACAGTTCTATCTAATGTGGATTAAAATGCGGATGGAGGAAAGAAAGAGAATCACCTATAAATAGTGATAACAGTCTCACTAATTTTAAATTGCAGTCTAGCCCAGCATTAAAAATGAAAATGTTGTTAATTAGGCTACAGAAGGTATTATGACAAATAATGTTGAGAAATTTGGGTTGATATTAGTAACGTATCTGGGGAAGCACAGGGAGGTGACATTTAGAATAATTAATGCTCCACCTTTCTCCACCATATCTTACATATACTTGTTCCAAGTAAAATATGATCCAACAATGGAATTGATGGTTTGAGCTGTAGCTATACAGCTCTTCCTATTCCTTTTTATGGCATGCTGCCTTCTGTAATTTTACCTTAGACTGCTAGGGAATGTGTCCATTTTAATCAGCTTTATGATTAGACAAGTCCTCTGCCCCATCCTTCTGTCCTACCCCAAACCCCTGTTCCCCATACTTACAAAATTGCAGGCAACTTTCAGTATCTCAATAGATAAAAGTAAAAATCTCCTCTTGAAATGTTAGTGTTGGTGTATTAGGTAGCTCACACATAGCAATTTATGCTATTATTCTATAGTGATTTCAGTATATTAAATTACATTTTAAAAGATTGTATAGAAGATATAATTTGTTACAAAAACTAAGATATGCAAAAATAAAACCATTTTCTATAACTTAATTTCTATATCAAATATCCATTCCATCAGGCTGCTGGGAAGAAATGATATTTTAGGGATTCTATTTTCCTTTCTCTTCTGGGTTGTATTCATCTTCTCGGGATAAGGCAGGATCCCTTCTGGTCTCCAATGTCACCTGTCCGCTCTAGCATCCACGAAGACATCCATTGTCCCGCACAGTCCTCTCTGTGCAGTCGTGGCATCACTTTAAACTCACATGTTGTTGGTGTCTGCAGAATGTCTGGATCACAAGGTTTCTGCATGTCCATGACACTCTTTGGGCGCAGGGCTCTTTCTCTTGCTTTCATTCCATGTTGAAGCACCAACAACTTTGGGTGGGAATGTTATATGCATAAAATCCTAAAAGGGGAAGGCCAAAAGAAGAATCATATCCTTCTCATGGGGTTCTCCCTGCGGAAGGAGCGGGGCAGGTTTTGCTTCTACTCTTGGATTTCCTGAAGCCAGCTGAGGTTTCAGCCATCTTCCGTGCTCGGCTAGGGGAGCAGGGAGGTCGGCACCTGTTATCCTCGCTTTCTCTATATACTTTTCCCTCCTTCCAGTCCAAGTTGCCTGGGTGGAGAGAGTCGTGGTTAGGGTTGGAGGAGGAAGAAACCAGTTTCTTGATCATGGAGTTTTCTTGTATTTTTGCTTTTTATTTTTGGTAACCCAATTTATTTCCTCAAGTTCTAGATATTGATACTCATAAACCAGAGACACCTTCCATCTTTGTCACATTCCTTCCCAGAGGACATGAATACACTGTAGTCCAGCTATCCAGATAGGAAGTAAAACAAATGAAGACAGAAGAGTCTGGGGTGTAGGGGTGGGTTGGGGGTGGTGCTTGTGGTGGTGTAACTACTAGTTGATATCGAAAACAAACTTCTTCTGCCTCTCATTTTTTATTTAGAGGATATCAGTCTTGTCTTCATTTGAGAAGACAATATAGCAGAGTTCAACAAATATCAGAGATGGAATCTACTAATACAGGTTTGAATTTAGGCTCTACTGTTTATTCACTCTGGGCATGTAATGTAACTTTTCTGTGCCGAAATTAGCTATAAAATCAGGGTGATGATGAATTACTTGTGAAATTTGAGTGAAGGATCTAAAGTCTGTCATATTAATGACAGAATTTGCTTTAAAAGCCAACAAATATGAGATGACTATCATTACAAGTAATAACAAGTGTTGGAGAGGTTGTGGGGAAAAAGGAACCCTCATACACAGCTAGTGGGAATGCAAATAGATACAACCAGTATGGAAAACAGTATAGAGGTTCCTTAAAAAACTAAGAATTGTCTGCGGCCATGCCATCCTGAACAAGCCCGATCCCGTCTGATCTCGGAAGCTAAGCAGGGTCAGGCCTGGTTAGTACTTGGATGGGAGACCACCTAGGAAGACTGCGTGCTGTAGGTGTAAAAACCAAACAAACAGATAAAACAAAACAAAAAACAACAAACAAACAAAACTAAGAATTGAATTACCATATGATCCAGCAATTTCTATTCTGAATATTTACCCAAAAAAGCTGAAAATATATATCCACAAAGATGTATGCACCCTGATGTTCATAGCAGCATTATTCATGGTGGCCAGGGCACGGAAGCAACCAAAGTGTCCTCCAATAGATGATTGGATGAAGAAGATGTGGTACATAAATACAATGGAGTATTACTCAGCCATAAGAAAATATGAAGTGCTGCCTTTTGTGACAACATGGATGGATCTTGAGTAATCATGCCAAATGAAATAAGTCAGATGGAAAAAGTTGAAAACCATATGATATCACTCATGTGGAATATAAAACTGAAAGCAACAAACATGACAAGCAGACTCATGGGCACAGACAGTGAATTAGTGGTTAGCAGAGGGAAAGAGGGAAGGGGAGAAGGGGGAAGGTAGGTGGGGGTAAAAGGGGTCAAATATTTGGTGACCAAAGGAAATCTAACTCTAGGTGGTGAACACACAATGCAATATATGTATTACTATTGAATGATACACTTGAAACTTATTTGATTTTGTTAATGCCAACCCCAATACTTTTTAATTAAAAAAAAAATCAACTTAAAAAATAAACACAAGCCAACAAATGTGAGCTTATTTCCAATTTTCTATCAAATCTATTCTTCATTTATAATTATTCTCTATAATTTTCAACTTTTACTGCCCTCAGGCAATATTTTATCTCCTTTGAATCTCAGTTAAATTTTTGATTTCTCATTCAAAGCCAAAATCTTGTCAGTCTCAAAGTTCTTCTGTGTTCCATGTTAATTTTAACTATTTGTGTTTAGTTTGAGGGAAGAGGGCAACTCAGAATTTTATAGGATTATGTAAAGCATCTTGCTGTTTATCAGAAGAAAAGGATACTCTGTCTATTTAAAGAATAAAAAAGGCTTCACAATAATGAGAATGCACTTAATACCATGAAACTATACACTTAAAAATGGTTAAAATGATAAATTTGGTGCTATGTATATTTTACCATAATAAAAAATTTAAAAAAAAAAAAAAAAAACCAGCACGGAGTACCCAAACATAAGATGTTCATAAAATGAGACTCTCAGGCACTCTATTCTACCTACCAGATTAGAATGCCTTTACAATCATGCCAGTGATCAGATCTCTGCTATGCAAAGAGCTGTCTCTGCCCTTTAACTTTTGCTCATGCGATTGTTCTTTCAATGACTGCAGACAGGGCACCAACCCAGGTATTCTGAGCCATTTCCTTGGCAGCTCGACACATAGCCTTTGCCTACCTCTCACTAAAATATCCGTGGAGATACAGAAAGAAAGAATGATTATCACAACACCCATAACGAAGATAGAAGTCATCCTAATTCTAGAATTTGGGAAAGAATGATACTGTTTATAAAGCAAAAAGAACTGGCTGGAGACATCTTTTCAGACACAAGCACACAACATTTCCTACTTTCAATCTATGAAAAAGATGTCTTGAGAAAAAGGTCGAGGTGGTGGGAAGGGTAAGGGGGTGCGGTGTGGGGAATGGAATGGAGTAGAAATATATGACTTGTTACTTTCAAGGCATAGATCCTTAACACAGAGATTTATACAAGCACTTATGATTTGTGATAGCAAGTGTTTTTCACCCTGGTGCCCTTGTCTCTATGTGGACTAGATTCTTCAGGCTTCTGGAGAGTTCACATATCTGTGGGTTTAAAATACAGTGCTATAATTGAACAGATTTTAATGTCACCATTTTAAAATTATACGGCTTATTTGATCCTTTAAACTAAAATTACAATAAATTCAGCATATTATTGCCCCCAAAAAGGCTTAATATAGGTTTACTAGTATGAACACAAGTTCCATGTGGATATACTCAACTCAGAACAGTAAAACTCCATGGAGTCAAACAAATATTCTCTTTCAACAATCGAGTAATTATCCTGCAGTTTATCATCTTGCATATTTTGATATTTTGCTTAAAATATTTTTATTTCAGTTGTATGCATTTTATCTTTCTAATTAGATAATTAACTATTCGATGGTAATGTCTGTCCTTGGTTTATATCTCTCAAGAGCAGCAAATAGAGTCTTTTGGATCTAAAGGGCAAGAATTGACAGAGGTGCCGCGGTGGATTACCAATGTGTCATTGGCATACGAACAAAGACTGGAGGCAGCACACCACTTATTTGCTAGTTCTAGTTGTAGAAACACAGTCCATGTTTATTGATTATGGAGTACCGAGAAAGAAAATCTAATTATTTTTTGAACCTCTATATTCATATAAATATGCAACTTCGGTTTTAGGTATCTCTTCTCACTTGGAATTTATTTTATAGAATTTTTAGTAATGATTTAAAATTACTTAAGAATATTGGATTAAAATATAACAATTATATAAGTGTTCCTGTAATAAAATCTTTGTTGGCTTAATTGATAATGTAGGAACAACTGAGTTTAGAGAACAAAAGTAAAAAAAAAAAAAGATTATATACCTCTCAAAAAATTTTGAAACCGAAGAATCTGTGCCAGAGCATAAATTGACATGTTTGCGTTTAAAATCAAACTATAGGTGTCAAAACCCATCTGTTCAGTCAGAACTTCTAGTGAGTGATTGGCAACTTTCAGAATCTCCTTTTTTTGGAAAAAAGAGGGATCCTAAACTTTTTTTAAGTCTGCAATAGTTCAGTGAAACTTTAAGAATGAACTTGAATAACAACGAGGTGAGAACATAGCCCACCGTGTTGTCTATAGATAATTTACACATGGTGCCTGAGAATAAAAGAGCTTGAGTCAGTTTCTTTGAGCACATCTGCTCCTAAGCACAGTGTAGTTAATTTCAGTCACTGGTGTTTTGATTCACAGCTGTTATGAAGTAGGGATTCCACTTTTGTCATGTCGGCTACAAATATTTCTTTCTAGCAGATGGGGTTCTTCTTTTTGAGGAAGGAAATAAAATCAAGAGGGTAAATGAGAATAAGTAAGGAGCTTGGGTAAACTGAAGAACTGGAGTCCCTCTGACATGTACTTGAGGTGTTGAGAGCTGATTGTCAACAGGAAGGCTGTGTGTGCTGAGCAACTGTGAGTGTGGAATTCTAAAAAACTAATGCTGTCTGCTAAGTTAATATTCTTATTTTCCTTGGGTGCATTAGATGAGAATTGGAAGTACGAACATTAGCATTAGACGTTTTCCTTCATTTTAGGATATGGATAAGAAATATAGCACATTGGCTCAAAATTGAATCACTCTTCATTTAACAAATGCTGAAGAGTTTAGGGGAGCTGAGCTATTTTTGGATCCTAAGATTCAAATCCAGAAAGAAAAAAAGAAAGAAAAGTTGATATCCAAACAAATATTTGAAGATCAAAAATCACTCATTTTATATATATGCATATGCATATGCATATGCACGTACATATTTGCTTATGCATAATAGAAATATATAAGTTTATGTATTTACACATACATAACAGAAATAGCAAATGTAAAGATTGATAAGTGTCATCTGCCATAGACATGGGGAGTAGGACATGTGGTCCATAATTCCTTTGTAAGCTATATGCCAGATGGCATCTTCTGTTCTTTTGTTGGTCACCTCTTCTCACATGGAGCCTGGAAAGGAGGCATTATTATCTCTCCTTCAAAGTTAAGGAAACTGAGGTCACACAGCTTTTAACTAGTGTGCCCAGGTTTGAGGCCGGCCCATCTAGCTCTCAAAGCCACATGCTCTTTCCACTCCCCCAGGCCCTCTCGCATTCTGAAGGAAGGCTGACTTTGCAGTTGCTGCATTATATACCAGTTGGTAATTTATATGCTCTAATAAATAAATACACTGTTCAATTCCCATGACAGTGCCACCATTATATGTCATGGTTTTCTGCATCCACTTGAGCTCTTCAGATATGTCATATTGTGCAGAAACCAGCCTGTGCCCTATCTTCCTTGAGCACCATCTAATGAGTCTAGTAACAGGAAATTTTTGCCATCTTTTCTGAACTTTATTTGGAACACAGTGCGTGTTGAAGGAGTTTTCCTTCAATTCCAGGTACAAGAAATAATCTGGTGTATATACTTTGGAGGTTAAACTATTGAATTTTTAAAATATTTTGGTGATTTGTAGAGACAGTACGATAGAGTTTTTTGTAGTGCAGCCTGTTGTGGAAAATCAAGCACATATGGTCTGTCATATACTGTTACAATGTTAGGCAAGACTCCAGGGTAGTAGCGATTAATAGGAAAGCTATACCCTTGAAGTGGAATGTGATGGAATTTGGGCAGTTTCCTATGATTAATCTTATTGATGCAGAACATATTTATTTTTCTGTTTGCAGAAGCCTTCTCTACAAAACTTATTCTATCTTGCCTCCTGCTACATCTCGGGTATGACATTTTTCTCGAAGTCTCTATGGAAATAGGAAACCTAACTTTGTTTTGGAAGTTTTTTTTTTTTTTCTTTTTTAACAAATGGCAAATTGGGTAGATGTTTTCAAACTGTTGGAAATGCTCAGACTTGACAGTAGTGTGTAATTACGTATTTTGGGGTATACTTCAGTGTCCTTACAGAGAGTTCACAGAGTTTGATTGTTCCCAGTGGCCAGGAATGCAAACTTCTGTATGGGGTCCTCAGACATTTCAGCCCCTCGTGTTCTCTCCTTGTTCCAGTGTTCCTGCTATCTCTGGACTCTTTAGAAATGCTGAGTGACCCCGTATTTTGTGTGGTGTTTCCACAAAACTCTTAGTGTGTCTGTCTTATTTCATTGCTCTCTTTCAGTATCATAACCCAGGGTTTTTAAAAAAACACTGTGCTGGGAATGTGTTTAGTTTAGCGTTAGTAGCTTGTGCATCATGAAAACAAACCTTGGGGGTTATGGGCGGTTTGTGGTATTTTTGCCATAGTTTTGTAGCATTGTCATTTAGATTATACTTATGCGTATTCAGTATGACAAAATGTGATATGCATTTTTAAAATTAATAATTAGCAGCAGAGGCATAATGGTTGCATTCGTTAAGCATTTAGTCAGAAATTGCATGCACCAAGAATTATCGAGGCATTATGTCAATTAGGTTTCGCAGATATGGAGTTTGAGGTGGCATGCATGCTCACATAACTATAAAGTAGTGAAGCCACAGGAAAAAAAAAAAAGAAAAAAAAAAACCTTTTGGATTCCCAAGGCAGGCTTTTAACCATTATTTTACTATTTTAACTCTCTGGTATTGCTTCATCTCAGTAGGTGAGAGAAAATAGAAAATGTGTATATTGTAATTTTTCCTACAATTTGAAAAAAAAAAAATTCTGTATAGCACCATAATTTATCACATTAAAAGGAAAACCAATGTCTCTATTGAGAACTTAGCCCAAGAAGAAATGTTGCTGAGCCTAGCTTTCCCTTGTGAAAAAGCAACACCATAATTCATCAGTGGCCGAATTTTGCCTGAGTTTTAATCTGTGTTTGGCCATGGCGAGTATCAAACCAGTATATATAAGTGAAATTTCTGTCCACTTACTTTACTTTCTGTCTACATCTTTAAGCATAACTCTTGAGCTTGCCAAATGAGCAATGAAAAGTTCCTTTGGTTTGACATAATGTAACCGCAATGATGTGATTTATTGTTTTAAAGCAGTCCCTTAGTTTGTATTACAGTCACATGATTTCTCTACCCTAGTCCTCTCTTTTCTAAAGTTTTCCAGATTGCTAACTTATTGCATGTTATCTCACTCTGCTGCCTTGGAGAACTTTCTGTAATAACAAAAATGTTCTACACTGTCCTGTATGGTAGCCACCAGCCGCATATGGTTATTGAACACTGGAAATGTAGTTATCGAGACTCAGGAAGTGACTTTCTAATTTTAGTTCATTTAAATTTAAGTAGCCGCATGTGGCTTTTGGCTTCCATTTTTGACAGCACAGATCTAATTAGGTTTTGACAAGCGAGGTGGTTCTTGACTACAAAATGTGATAAATGGGCTCTTGAAATTTGTGGAAGAATGTCAAGCTATTGTCAAGTGTCAGAGAACAAAGACCATGTTTTTAATAGTTGACTTTCAACCAGTTTTTTTTTCCATAGTCCTTCAAAAGACCTCTATCTTCTGATCTCCTTTGTAACCGAGGAAGAGCAGAAGTGGCACTCATCTGTTTGGGTTTCCTTTTGGTCAGTTTTGTACAGGTCTTGAATAATCCAAATCAGCACAATCTGTGCGCTTTGTATTTGCCATATTAAAAGGGAAATGGCGAAGTAATTGGCTGGGAAGCAGCTCCTGCTTGGTTCAGATTTTCAGAGTACATATGAATGCACAGCTTGCTGTTGATGTAAAGCATGTGGGGAGAACTTATGGAGAATTATTTTTCTCTCGTGATTGAATACTAGTACTTGGTGGTATGTGGAAAAACAGTCTCTTGCTTGTACGGGCAAACAGCTGTTGTTATATAAAAAATAATCATGTTAGAATGTACATATTTTTCATGTTTTCTGTTAGATCTGCCAGAATATGTTCTGTGTTAAAATGTATATGTTTCGTCTGGAAAAAAAAAAAAAGTAATTGGTAATTTAGCATTTTTTTAAAAAAGTTCTTAGCCAGAAATGGGAGCATATCATCTTTTTTATTTTCACCCTCTCTTCACTACTGCTCAATAGAAATAAAATACAAGCCACAAATGTGATTTTTTAATTCTCTAGTAGTCACATGAAAAAGAGTAAAAAGAAGTAGGTTAATTAATTTTAATATAGTTTATTCAACCCAATATATCTGAAATATTTAAATATGTAATCTCTATAAAAATTAATGAGATATTTTGTATTCTTATTTTTGATGAGTCTTTGAAAACCAGTTTGTATTTTACACTTATAGCACATGATATGAACTAGCCACATATCACTTGCTCAATAATGACATGTGGCTAGTGGCTTTCTTATTGGACAGCACAACTCGAGATTCTTATTTGGGGCATACGTAATGAACCACCTTTGAAATTATGAAGGTAGTTTGCCAAAACGTAAACGAGGAATTATCAAATACCCAGCAGAGATCATTAGTTCATCTACTATATTGCTTGTCATCAACCCAGTTGTCAAGAGGGAAGACGAAGGTGGCATAATATGGGATCATTTGTAAAAATATACTTATGGTTTAAAATTTCACTAGATACTTTTGATGCATCAACGTTTTCTTGCTCAAATTGTGACAACCTAATATATTTTTAATTCTAAGTGTGCGGAAATTTTGTCATTTTGTCTCTATTTCAACACATGAGCCATAACATTGACAATTTTCTTATGAACTCCTTTCTTATAAACTTTACAAATCAGAGATTATCTTGTAGGTATAACTCAATCATTTGTTTTATTAGAACAAAATATTTCTGTACCATTAAACTTCAACTAGTACTTTAGTCTTTTTAGTACAATTTTATTATTTTACAATTCTATAAATGAAATCCAACTTTTAAAATATGCATATTTTGCATGGGTATGTTGTATAGGGACATTTTTAATTACTGTTAGAAAAAGTATTAAAAAAAGAATATTCTGTTTTGGACATATTGTAACTGCACAATTACTTGAAATCAGAAAGAAAAACAGGCTGTATCTATGTTACCACAAATAGTCAATTGGCTTAATAACCTTTTTTTTTTTTTTTTATAAATAGAACACTTGAGATATGGAAATTGTAGCTGAAACTCACTGGCTGTTTTGGAGTGATGTAAACATCTTTATATAAAGCAGAATTTTTAGATTCTATTGCATTATGAGATATTTGAGTTCTGAATCTGCTGCTTTTAAAATCTCTCTGAGCTTAATTTTCCTTGAATGTAAATAATATAACCTGGCAGTGTTGGAATTCAGTAACTATTGGTGAGATGGATGGATGCAATGGGGGCCACTGAGTGTAGACTGTTATAAACACTATTGTATGCTCTCTGTGTGAGCATCATTGCTACAAAGTATATACAGAAAATATATGTATTAGCAAGTTATATAAATAAAGATACATATATTTAGCAAGTATATAATACTATAAGGATTAAATATATATATTACATTTATTATATATTTTAAAAATCTCCTATAATTTGGAAAATTTTTGTAACAAGAAACTTTTAATAGTTAAGTGGTTTGAAATAAAAGAATCAAATTTCAAATATGCCTTTTAGGATACAATATCTTAGCTATTTCAGCATGATTCTTTGTCTAATGTGAAGTTTGTAGAACAAACCAACTGAATTTACCTCTTGCACTCCATTAGAAGCAAGGGATCTGTGCCTTCATTAGAAAAGAGCTGAATGGATTCATATCTCAAATGTTAGCTCTGTTTCCCCCCTTGACTCATAGGACAGCAAGAATACAATTAAATTGATTTTAAATCATATTTTGCATTATGTATTGATTAGATACAAGTGGTCTGAAGTGAATGCCACATTGTTCAGCTCCAAAAAGCATCTGAATCGGATAACAGAAGCAATATGAGCTTTCATTTCTGTTAAGTAATTCAGTCGATGTTAGAAGTCATGAAAGTGAGATACATGTGGCCAGTAAATGGCTCTCAAACCTTATTATTGAAATGCAGCCTTCAATTCAGTTTATTAGCTTCTTCGTTATTCTCATTTATATTTTATTACCTTGGAATACAGTCATAGGATCCTGGAAATGGAGCTTTCCTTGAATAAATCGTTCCTAAAGTTTTTGAAGTCTTTTGTTCAGTGATGTCTAGGTGCAGACACAGTGTCCGCCCAGCCCAGTTCTGAGATAAGGGAGGGAAAAATGTTTCTCTGAGTTGGGTATGAGAGCATCTCTATGTCTCTAACTTTATTTCTGTCATCTTTGTTTCTGGGGAGCAAATTCCTGGTTGCCTTAGAGGTGGAGAGAGTTGAGGGAGGAAGAAGGGAAGAAGCTGGATATCTGAAGCCTTGTGCGGTGGGTCCTTGAATAATGCCGTCCCGTTGTAATATGGATGCGGAAAAAAAAAAAAAAAGATTCCCGAACGAGGCCACTCTGTTGTGGCGTTTGCCTGTTCTCCTGTGTCAGTGTGCGTTTTCTCCAGGTATTCCAATTTTGTCCCATGTGAGGTCCAGTCACCCGCAACCCAGGTGGGAATAAGCAGGTTGGAAAATAATCATCTTCCTTGTTTTTACTCATCTTTCTTAAAATTTATATGTAGCTCACATTTATTTCAGTGTTTAATATTAGAAGTGTTTGGGGTCTTTACTTAGAAATGTGGTGATGTTTTTGTGACCAGAAATATGACTTAGGAATGTAACTCTTGTTGACATCAGTTAACCTATGGTGAAATTGGTTTTGTTATAAGCAATTTTGCTTAAAGTTGCAGTTTTCAAGAACCTACCTGTGATGTTAAATGAGGATTTAACTGGACAGGAAAGAAAGGAGGTGAATATCTTTTGTAGGGGAAAAAATCACGAATTTAATATACCTAACAACTCTAACTTTTCTTCTCTGTACACAAAGGCCATAATTTGTGTAACACATAGGTTACACCTTTTGCAAAACTTCTAGCCCATTGGGACCTTGAACAGTGGAAAAGTGCGTGGGGGAAAGAAAGAGGGTGAAATAGCTATAATTAAAGGTTCACTGCACTCCCGTGGCAGATTAATCACAGCCAGATGAAGAGGCACGCATCACTAAAAATGCAAAATAAATCCAGCTAAACAGATTTCGCCTGCAATAGGCACTTAGAAGATAATGTGTAAAGTGTCAGCAAAGGTACAAACAAGAAGGGCATCTGGATCCACCCATGGAAAGAAGGGGAGACAAGTCAGGACAAACCTCTGAGAGGTGCAGGACAAGTAGGAGCTAACTGGGCCAATGAGTATGAAAAGGCATGGCATTCCCAGCAGAATGAATGAACAGCACGTGCAAAGGCCTAAAGGTAAGGGTATTTTGTGAAATCCAGTGTGGCTAGAACACAGTACAGGTGAGGAGAGGAGTAGCAAGCAATAGGTGAGTGGGGCAGGTAAGCAGGACTTAGATCAGGCAGGGCCTTTAAATCCATGCTAAGGCGTTCAGAGGTACCGGTGACAGTAGGAAGACTTGGAAGAGTTTTTAATAAGGAGAGGTTCGGTCATGTTTATACAGTAAAGCTTAGGTCTGGCAACCTTTCAGAGAACTATGGGACGTGAGCAAGACTCGGGGTTGAAGCTTCTCCTTTAAAATACCGTATTGGCCTTCTGTTTTGCAAGGCACTTTGGGACTGTGATATTCCTTTAGGTAAAAGCCATATATAGTCTACTCCTGGCATTAGGTGACAAGATGTAATTGTAACAGCTTAGCAGACAACGAAACTGAGATTGATGCATTTGCAATCTTGTTTCTGTAAAGAACAGGGCAGCAAAATAACCTTGTACATACATCTTTTAGTTACTTATCCAGTTATTTCCTTAGGATAAATTCCTAAAAATAGGTTTGATGTTTTAAGGCTTTTGATGCATATGGTCCCAGAACAATTTGGATGCCTGCAATCATGGCAGATAAATAGGTGCTGAGTTTTATGGCAATGCTGAAAGCACAGGTATAGAAATGTAGTGTGCAGTGAGCAGTCATGCCTGGATAGGCACACAGGCCTAATTTTTTCTCTTTGGACTTTTTTGTACCACTGGTTCTCTTCCCTGGTTGCAGTAAGACTTGATTGGATGAGTACCTAAGACTGACGGGGTGTTTGTCTATAATGACAAGTGCTTGACTGTAGCAGCAAATGATGAGCGGCCCTAGGGAGACATCACCACCCACTTGAGAGAGATCCATGAAGGGTTTATGACCTGTTTGAATCCTGATCGAGCATCACTGTCTTGACCCTCGGGGAACCAATTGTCTGGAATACTTGCTCTGTCAGTCTGAGCGATGTGCTTAGAATCCTTCGAAAACCTGGGAGTCTGATTGTAAAACACAGTCAATTTTCAAGACCTAAAGATTCGAAATATTTGATTGCACATTCCACAGCCGTATTCACTAAATATATTGATGAGATCATTACATCTAATATGTTAACTTATCACATTCAGCTATAAACTTTTATCTGAAATTACAAGGCAAGGAAGTTTTAATTTTGATTATACCAAAATTATCAAATAGTTTTGTCTTTCCTTTTTGGCCCTTGTCTGCAGTAGAGATGTTTACTTAACATATATGATGAAAATAATTTTCAAGACTTATCAAAATGTAAACACATACCATATTCACTAGTAGCTGCAAAGTGTGTGTCTAATGCTCTTGAATTTCAACTGTGAGTGAAGGAATGGAGGGTGTCAGAGGAGGTAAAGCATAGAAAGGACAGAAAAAATTGCAAGTGAATTTAGCTGGCCAGCTTTGTTCCCACTGCCCCACTTTGCTTGGACATCCCCTTGAGGAAAGGCAGGATTGCAGATGGAATAGCTGCATGGTCTCAAGGTTCTGTACTTTCTGCTCTTAATTACTCAACAACCCCCATCCCCAAGTCCTAACTCATCTGCCTGCGCTGAGCATCTGGGCTAGGATCATCACTGCAGGTTAAGGTAGAGCACTGTTACGATTAGCAGAGGCATTGCCTGGTGATCTACATTCTCTGTTTGCTTTTCTGTTTGCTCATGAAATAGTCTTGTTAAAATACTGTAGTAGTAGTGTGGATCACAGTGGCCTCTGGTGAGGAACAAAGTATTTTGTTTTTGCGTGCAAGGAGGCTGCTTTTGGCTGTTTTTAAAAGCTAATGACTAGAACTCTCAGCTAGACAACGGTGGCCACAAAAGCTTCATTAAATGTTAAAATGGTTAGCTAAACTAAAAAAAAGAAAGTAGGAAAACTGTGTGAGTGCTGGAAACATCAATATTGCTCATTGAACAGTCTATTCTTCTAATTTGAAAAGAACAGCTATTTGTCATGGTTCTCGTCCTTGAGCTGGCAGTTGCCTAATTAAATGCATATGAAATTCAAAAGGCTTTACTAAGGGACAGTAATTTTCCTTGGTTGTTTTTAAAGTTGCTGGAACGAAAGAATTACGTTGAGCAGATAATGGATGGATTCTTCCGTTATACACTGCGGTCCTGAATCGACTAATCATGCCATGGTTATTCATCAATGTGTTACCTTAAAATTTAAAATCAAGACACCATTTTCATTTATTGCTGACTCTATGAGTTCTGTTGGTTCCAAGTTTTGAAGACTGTAACCTGGGTGGGGAAGTTTCCCCTAGAAAAGACTGATGCATAAATCAAGACAAAGTTTTGGCTAAGGATGGGTTATTGGGCACGTGTGGGGAACATCCCTCCCGATCGTTGGTCTTTTTTGTAATTGTTGTAGAGAGTGTGGAATCTTCATATCTGTACTCAGCCAGGATGATTTTATTTTGATCGTAGTTGATCAGTGTGTTGGTTACTCCGCCACTCTCACCCACAGCCCTGTCTCTGTTCCTTCTGCCTTACTCCGTGTCCAGTCTCTGCCCCTTTCTGTCCTGTGGTCTGCATTGGCCAGGCTCCCTTACAGATTGAATCCGGGATTAACTAAAGTTAGGCAAGAAATCGGATTGGAACACAAAAGAGTTAGGGTTCTCTTTCCTGCTCCTCCCCTGATTGAACATTGCAGTGGGCACTGACTCCCTCCCCGCGCAGTTGTCCTTCCTCCATACTCCAGCCCTTACTGGGCTCTGGTGTCACCATAGCCTCCCCTTGCCCTTTGAGGCCTAGGGATGCCGTGGCTTCCTGTTGTTGCTACTCTCCAAGCGCCCCCCACCTCCCTGTTGGTTCCTTTCCCTGCCTGCCCCTCTGTTCTTAATCCTTTTGTTATAGTCTTTTTTAGCACCATCTGAGTTGGATTCTGTTTCCTCTGGGAACCAAAAACAATAGTGGTAGTGATTCAGTCACAACTTAGTAGTGGGTCTCAAACTTGAATGTGTTTAAAAAATGCATATTCTTGGGTTCTAACCTTTGGGAGAATCCTTCAGCAAACCTGAAGTGAGCCAAGAATCTGCCTTTTACAGAAGCTCCCAGGTGATAATAATATGTTGAGGAGCTCTGGCCTCTGAAGAAGTTAGTATATATGGATTGAATCCTTGATATTTCCCCCTACACATGTGTATAAATGTCCTCATTGGAACAGGAGCAAATTACTTCTCTTTGCTCTGCTTTCTCCATTGACATACGTTAGATGCAAACAGGATGTTCTCATCCATAATGAAACTTAGACAGACTTCAACGGGTACCTGATTTTCCTTTAGCAGAGACAATCCCCAGTCATTCAGGAAAAAACTATACATTTTACTCACCCATTCTGCTTTTAATATCAATACCTGCTACCTCAAAGCAACTGGTAGTAGTTATGTTTTGCAAGAGTCTGCTTTAATCTGTGTGGTAAACAGGAGAGATGGCTGGTTTGAGGATATCACATTCATTTATTCACTTACCTAAATATTTTTGTAGCACTTACCATATGTAAGGTATGGTCTGGATCAGAGTTGGCAAACTGCTGCCCTGGGCCAAATCTGGTCCCCCGGCTATTTTTGAAAAGAAAGATTTATTGAAACACAACCATGCCCATACATTTATATATTGTCTATGGCTATTTTTGCCCTACAATGGCAAAATTAAGTAATTCGATAGAAACTGTATGACTTGCAAGCCTGAATTATTTACCATCTGACACTTAACTGAAAAAGCTGGCAGACATCTGGACTAGATTGTAAATAAGGTGGGCATTGTCTGTCGTCCACTGCTGGGGACACAGCAATGAATGAGAAAATCCCCAACCCCTCCCCTTGTAGAGTGCATTTTGTGGGGGACACAGAAAGCAATAAAGAAGATGAAATGTGTAACAGATACTGTGTTACAGAGTGGTGAGTTCTAGGGAGAAAAATAAAGCTAGGAAGGAGAATGGGCAGTGAGTGTCGTGAGTGAAGGGTGCCGTGATGCACATGAGATGGCTGGGAGGACCTCAGTAAGGAGAACTTTAGCCCCATTTTCCTGGTATTTATTGTCTGTATTTTCTACTTCCTGTCTCTTCTCACTTAAAATTAGCATTGCCAGATTCTGGCAAATTTAAATCCATAAGTAGATGTTATTTTTCAATTATGGGGGTCCTTCAGTGGTAGAAAGCTGGTGGAAAACATGGGGGTGTTGTTTTGGCCTTGGAAATTTCTTCAGGAAGCATTTTTCACATTTCTCTTCTTCAACGAAGGGGAGACGTGGATCATGGCACAAATATGTTTTACTCCAGCTCCATTTTTCAGTTTATGAATGGTCACTACTGCTGGTAGCTCTTGACAAAGGCAGAGAATTCTGCTGAGGGAGACTGTGCATCTTTTCAATGCATAGCAATTACCAATTACTGTGAGTTGGGATGTGTGTAAGATTCAGGACATTGAAGAGTTCGTTGCTCACTGATGGTCAAGTTCTTATCTATTTCAAGTAATCCAAAGTGCCCATGCTAGATATATTTGCATCCTGTTCCCCTCTGATTGCAAAATTTAGGTAGAAACCTGCCATTATATAGCTGATGATTACATATACTTGGGAACATTTCAAGAACAGTTGTATAGTTAAAAATGTAAGTACATTCAATAAAAGTGTAATATAATGTGACTATCCTGTAAACCTAATCTTATTCCTGGTTTCCTCTGCAAGGGACACTGAGTCAATTTTATTTTGAAGTAGTCATCATACTTTAGATTATTAATTCCCTTTTTGGTTTGGTTTATTACATTTGAAATTTCTTCTACTGTTGGAAATTTAGCTATACATCTATGTTATCATTTTATTCACCAAGACCTATTAGATACAAATTTTAAAAATCATTTTTAGCAATAGAATAAATTTAGATAAGCTTTAAAAAAAACCCACTCTCAAGGCATTTCTATATGCTAGATTATTGCTCTGTAGCTTTCATTAATTTGATTTCGAAAAAACACATTTAAAACGAAACACTTTCACTAAAGGAAAAATGTATTTCAGGTCTTAGTTTGTGCTTACAGATATATAGGAATCTATTTTGAATATATTAAACTATGTCTAATGCTTACATATTGCATATTATTTAATATATCAAAAGTTTCTAGTGACACTCTAAACTCAATATGTGGCTCAAGGGGTTTAATAATAGTAATTTAATTTGGAAGTATCTTTGCCTTCTAAAAACCCTCTGGCCATTTAACAGAATGCAATAAAATGTAATTATAAAATATGTAGCATGCTTTCGTATTTCCACATTTCCAGCATGCGTTTTTCTTTTTTTTAATCATCTCTAAAAAATACATCTATGAGTAATAGGGAAAAATTACAGCTCACGATTTTACTCTTTGCAGATAAAGTGCAGACACATTCTTTGGTAAGTATTAAGAATGAGAATTAGAGGGACGTAGTAACACATATTAACAGTGGAAATGATCTGGTCACCTTTACATGACCTTTGGAGCAAATTCATGAATATCTAGAATAATCATGATTATCCAATGCATCTCACTGATGCTCGTATTCAAAGAAGAAAAGGGAAAACCTTTTAATTCCTTGCAGATACTAGCACAGTAATCACGCTACCTTAAAAAAAAAAGAAAAAAGTAGTGCACCAGGATATCATCAGCCAAGTAAAATGAGAAAAAAGTTAAGTGATTACCTTAAAGGAAGCAAAAAAATGAATAATCCCTAATTATTCAAATCAAGCCACAGACCGGATTCATTTGGCTCTTTAGCCTATGCTTAACAGGGCCTCTTCAGAAGAGGGGAGAGTCAGACCTTCATCACTTTAATCCTCTTTCAACCAGAGTAGCTGTGTTGTCAGTACTACTATTCTAAGCCGGCATTTCTTGCAAGCTTGAGAAATTTCTCTCTTTCACTTCTTTGGGCCCTTCTCATTAGCCAAAGGGAAGTCTTACAACCTCCCTAACACTTGGTAATGTTCCTTTTAATGGAGCTTGCACAGGCCCCAGGCTCAGAGCCTCAGGCAGGGATCCCTTCTAGCAACTTTAATATCGGATTTGTTTCAAGGTTAATAGGGCTTACTGTCTATTTCTGGCAAGTGATACTGGTTTTCCAGTTATGGTAGAGATGTAACATTTCCATTTAAATAAAAGTAATTTAAGGACCAATTGAGCACATGTAAAGAAAATACACATCAAATAATAGTACAGGAGGCACAAAGTGTGACCAAAACTATGAACATGACTGCAGGTAGAGACCTGATCCCAGGTGAGCTCAGCCACCTGGTGTGGCGTCTGGAGACCTCAGCGTACTGGCCCTTGGTTCTAGCCTGCAGTGTGAACTGGGACAAGTCACATAATGTCTCTTGAGCTTCATTTTCTGCATCTCTGGGGACGCTGGCTCACTGAGATCTCTCTAACAAAACGACACATGAAAATGTCTTGCCCTCAGGAAGTGCTCAAAATTGTCCAGCAGGAATCTTTCAGCTCCAACATTCCTGTTTCCTCTTTATTATCCATGTGATGGCAAAGTGAAAATAATGGGGGCATTATTTTATGCTAGGCGTTAAATAAGAGTGGAGGCAGGCCACGTGTGGTGTCCTAGAAGTAACACATTGCATCCATAATTGTAGGAGCTGAATTTCAATTTGCGCCCTTATTTTCTAACTGAGTAATCCTGTAAAAGTCAGTGAACCTCTATGGACTTTAGACTTCTTGTTAATAAAATAGAAGGATTGGGTGATACAGTATTTGAGTTGCCTCCGTAGTCAAAAAATTGATGCTTCCTTTGGCGCAAACCTTAATTGGGTATGATAAGTCTTCCCTTGTCACCCTTGCCAAGTTAATATGATGTCACATATGGTACCATGTATGAAAATACCTTAACATTTTAGGCATGTCATCTATTTTAAGAGTTTATGATACCAATGTGATGTACTGTTACTACAAAACAGAAATTTCAGTTCTAATATACTCTAGGATCTCTTGAAATATGGAGACTAGGTGTAGGCATTCTCTTGCATCCTAAGAGTGGGCATCATAATTACCTGGAGCTATGTAATAAAAACAAGACATTGGCCCACAGTATTTCCGTAGGCTGTGCTTGAACAAGTATGTTTCTAAAAAATTCCATGGGGAATTCTGATTTGGAATCACTATTGAGAAGCACTGTTCGATACCTTTTATATATAGACAGTTCTTGGATTCCAGCAATTTCCCTGTAAGCTCTGAAGTTCCGTCACTTATTAGTTCTGTAATCTTGGGAAAGATATTTAATCTTTCAACACTTGATTCCTCATCTTTAAAGTGATTTCAAGTTATTGTAAGAATTAAATAAGATACTGGCTGTCTATTGACGGCAAGTTGGATGCCATGTAGCAAATGCTGTGGTAACTATTATTCTTGGTTAGGGAAGTCCTCAGCCTGCAGGAAAAAGAGGACCAAGAATGTTTTGGGTATCCCTGATCATACAAATTACAAGTTAAAAGGCCTTTAGTAATTTTCCTAATTCTTACTGAAATTCATAACTGCCTTTTTTCTGGTCACATAATTAGATTTAGTGTGTAACTGAACATGTTTTATTTAATAAATTAGTTAAATGGATAATCATTATGATTTTGGTCTTAATTGAGTGCTCAAGGCAATAATTGCTGATATAAAAATTTTAGGTAATTTCAAAGAATTATCAGATTAAAATATTAATATGTTCCTCTATTTCAAATTTATATCTCCCTAATTATAATTATCCATCTTTCCTTTTATGTTACTTGTAATTTTAAATTTATAGCACAAGTTTTATAGAAATGTGTGTGTTTATTTGATTGGATGTTTTTATGTCAATAACTTTATCATAATTTTTTAAATAAAGATTTATATGAATGTCTGAAACTGATGCCAGGAAGATAACTGCCACCTAATTCAAATGTAAGATTTAGATTACACAGTCTTTCTCTCACTTTAGTTATTGGACAAGGCTTAACACTTGAATTTAAATCAGATAAAAAGCATTATTTTTAATGCGTACCTATTTAAATGCTTCTTTTTTGGAGACTGTCAGTGATGTGATTAAATATTCTAAAAAATATTCTAAAAAAAAAAATTTATCTCCAGTTAGCCATTTTTGTCACTTGTTATTCTTTCAAGTTTAACTCACTTAAATTTTATTTTGAGGTTTTATCCAGAAAACATTTTCTAACCCAGAACTCAATCATAGTAACACTGCCACCATCTTTCCAGCCCCTCTGCCTTCTGCCCTTTTCCTTTAGTGAGCATGCTTGCTTCTGGAACTTTATACTAGGATAAACACATTTAAAGAGTGGGCTTAAAGTTGTAATTATTTTAACCTATATTAGACAACTCAAAATTTGAAAAATGGCTAGACGATTTTCACTGAATTTGAAAAGTCCATCTTAAAATATGGACTGAGTCGTACATATAAAAAGCTACTCTAACGAGAACTCGTATGGGAGAAATTCAGATGTAAGATGTCATTCTATGGAACACTTTAAACTGAGGTACCAAAAGAGCCTGAGTGACTGTATATTTTTGAGAGAGATGCCATGGTGTACCCTCTTAGTTGATTACCCAAAGTAATTTCTCTATTTTTCGTCCTAACAGAATCCTATTTTGCGTAGGCATCTACTTGTTCCCCATAGGATTATAGAAAAATAATAACTCCATCTCCAGAACCAGGGATCCATTCTGGTGTGAGAACACCAAAAATTAGCAACCCAAAACAGGTTATGATAATTATAGTGCAGTCACTGCTGGAGAGGAACAGTTTCCTACAGCATCTCTGGAAGCTTCCACAATCATCAATTTCTTCATTTGGTCTCACTGTGAATGTGCTGCTATTTGAGTTGGGCTGTTTTCCTTCCTTGCCATTGTCTTTTATGTGCTCATGAGGCAAATTCCTGTATCTTCCTGTAAACATAGTTCTATACATTCCAGAAGATCTGATACATTTCTCTGATGCCACTTTAATGTTAAGCACTGTCTCTGCCCTTTTACTGGCAGCTAGTTATCCCAGTCTATAAAGTTCTCCATCACCTCCTCCCCTCCCCTCCCCTCCTCTCCCCTCCCCTCCCCTCCCCTCCCCTCTCCTTCCTCTCTCTCTCTCTCTCTCTCTCTCTCTATATATATATATATAGATATATATAGATATGTATATATATAATGTAATTACCTAAAATTACCTAAAATTAAAATATATATACATTATTGAGAAACATCACCTAGTCAAGATGTATATATATAATGTAATATATAATGTAATATATAATAATATATTATGTAATTAATATATTACATTATATAATATATTATATAATGTAATATATAATGTAATATATAATATATATTTATATTATTACATTATATATTACATTATATATAATATATAATGTAATATATAATAATATATTATGTAATTAATATATTACATTATATAATATATTATATAATGTAATATATAATGTAATTATATATATAATGTAATATATAATGTAATATATAATAATATATATATATATAATGTAATTACCCTAAAATTACCTAAAATTAAAATATATATACATTACTGAGAAACATCACCTTGTCAAGATGTATACTCAGTTGCAGCAAAAATCAATTTTACAAATTGATCAGAAAATGTCAGCACATTCTTTTTAGCATAGCAGTTCATAGCATACCAGTTTGATCTGCCATATTGGTTGATAACCCCTGACAAACCTCTATAAAGTAAAGGGAGTGGGTAGGTGGATAGGTTTATGAGTAAATGAATAATTAGCTTTAAAAAGAAAACTCAGAGAGATTGTGATAGACTGAATAACAGCCCCCAAATATATCCACATCCTAATTCCTGGAACCTGTCAATGTTGCTTTATGTGGCAGACAGGTCTTTGCACATGTGATTAAATTAAGACTCTTGACAAGGGGACATTATCCTGTATTATCTGGGTGATCCCAGCATAATCACAGGGTCTTTATAAGAGGAAGGCAAGAAAGTTAGCATCAGAGAGAAGGAAATGTGACAACAGAGGCAGAGACTGTAGTGATGCTCTTTGAAGATGTGGAAGGGGCCACAAACCAAGGAATACAGACAGCCACTAGAAGCCGAAAGAGATGGAAATGAATTCTCCCCTTAGAGTCTCCAGAAGGAACCAGGCTGGCCTACGCCTTCCCTCTAGCCCAGTGAAACTGACTTAGGACTGTTGACCTCTAAAACAGTAAGAGAATAAATGTGTTATTTTAAGCCACTAATTCATAATAACTTGTTACAGCAGCAATAGGAAATTAATAGAGATTCATAAACTTTTAAAATGTCAATTAATGAGTAAGTGTAACTAGAGGAGTTAAACACACAGTATAAATATATATATACATATACATATATATATACACATACATATATACATATACATACATATATATACACATACACACACATGTGTGTGTGTGTGTGTGTGTGTGTGTGTACACTTTAACAGTGCCTTACTGTTAAAGTGTATAATTGAAACTTATTGGATTTCGTTAACCAATGCCACCATAAAAAAAAATTAATTAATTAAAAAAACCTAAAATCAAACAGGACTGCACTTATGCTGAGTGGGAATCTAATGCTCTCTTCTCCACATCACATGGTCGGGATACCAGTAATTATGGTTTTGAATCTTCTGATAAGTATATGTGTTATGACAAGACCCAAAGGAACAGAGACTTGGATAGAATTTACTTGGCCTATTTACACTGTTTTCTTAGGTTTGTTTGTTTGTTTTTTAAACATCTGAATTCTTTCTGAGAAGGAACAGTTTCCTCTGCTACTCCCATACCTTTCTCTGCAATTTTTCCCATAGTTTCTTTCTCCGATTTCTATTTTACTTTTGATTCAGTGCTATTTCACAGAAGAAAAATAAAACTATCCGAAATTGAGCTTGACTTTTCTTTTTGCCACTTCCAAAGAAAAGGCCAGGCACTCTTATCCTTATTGTAATTTTAGGGGGCTTATATTCAGTATCTCTCATGCTGAGAAAGTGCTACACTCCTTTGTCACTACATTGTCTCGTGATGTGTTGAGCTTTCCTGAAAAGGAATCTTGAACTAGTAATTCCCAGTATTAATGTTCTGTAGCACCTATGAATCTTTGACAGTTTCTCTTTTGTATTAGTTGTCACATTGGTACAGTGATTCACTAATAGAAAAATAATATTATATTTTAATAATATAATATTTTAATATTTGTATTAGCAGCATTTTTATGAAGTTCCGCACCATACAAACTGTATGTTGGTAGCTTTGTTATAGTTAACTATTACAGTATCATGAAATCTGGGTGTGGAAGGGATCCCTGTGAATAGTAAGCATTAGAAAAATCTAAGGAGCAACAGAGGGGTTTTAATAAAACATCGGATAAAGGAATTGTTTCATTTCTATAATTGCTGCTGTTCACATTTATCAGTTACAAAGATTATCCAGGATAATAAAATCTTCAAAGAAGATTAGTTATGCATGCATTTGTTATGGGGATTGATTTTCAAAAGTCCTTACCTAGATTTTGTTTTATGGGTCTTCATACTTACGTGTAAGGAAAAAAAAAAAAGAAATTTAAGTAGATATAAGCTATTTAATTTTTTTAAATATAAAGTTAAGTAACAAATTGAACTTAAGAATGTAATAATATATATTATTCACATAAAATGATGCTGCTGGACAGTGCTTTGCCTTGAAATTTATTATTATTAGATTCCTATACAGTTGTGGTTTACACATTTTATTGTGAATAAGAATGATTTCGAATTAGTTAATAAAATATTAGTTCTTGGGCCCCTTACCTCAGAGATTTTGTTTCAATCAATTAAGAGTAGACTCTAAAATCCCTGCTTTTAGCCAGCACTATAAATAGTTCAGAAATCCTCAGGCTATACTTGAAGAAACATTGCTATGTATAGTCCATCAATAATGAAAATAGTGAGTTTGTGCTATGAAATTATTTTAAGAAATTCCTTAAAATCTTTTCATGTGTTTTCAGAAAATAGTTGTCAGAAACACTGTTTGCCATATAAGATATGCTGTGCAAGCTACAGAACACTTAAAGGCTGGATCCGTTTTGAGTGAGCCTATGGCAAGGTTCTGGATTTCACTCAAATTTGAGCGATGCAAATGGCATCCTTTAGCTGTGGCTGTAATGCATTTAGCTCAATGACAAGGAAACTGGCAGATATTTCCATAAGGCATACTGACTGAGAAATAGTGCTCACTGCCAGTAGCTTGATCTGCATACATTGAGCATTTAATAGTTTGCATTTTTTTGCTTATGCACTTGTCCTAAATGCTTAATGAATAGGCTCTAAGGCTTTAATTTTCAACCAATCCTAAGTTTATTACTAAAGCTTATCAAGCAATAAACACACTATTGCACTTATACTGTCATGTTTTTATAAAGCAGTTTATAAAAGGTGACATCTGGCAAAGAGGCAGATCTATAAAAATCATGCTGGTGGATGTAGTGTCATTTTTTCTGCTATACTCCCAGAAAGAGTAATATTATTTTGACACACACATACATCCCCACTGTCAAGTTTCTATTTTTATAGTTAGCTTACTGCACATATCCTTAAGCTATACAAAACCTTTGGGCTAATGCGAAAAGTGACATTTCTGCATATTTATTACAATGCTATTTTAGAGGTTGACTTTGCCTGATAGGATTTTTCCAAGAACAGTGTCATTTTCATGACAGTAGACATTGTTGAGAACAATACTATTGTACAGTTAGTCAGGAAAGGTCAAATACGGAAGGACAAATCATAAATAGCTTAATTTAATGCTGGCATGATTATGTCTCAATATTTGCTAGGTATTTGCCTGATGGGCAGTTCCATAAGCATGCAGAATCTGAACTAATACTTTAGTCAACATGCCCATCCTAATCTGTGACCCAGCAAGCCTACCCCTAAGTTTATGCCCAAGAGAAATGAGTATATTTGTCCACCAAAAGATTGTACAAGAATGTTCATAAAAGCTTTATTTATATAGAGTCCCAAACTAGAAGCAACACAAATGTCTATCAACCACTGAATGGATGAATGCAGTAGACGTATAAAATGGAATACTTCACAGCATTAGAAACACAACATCTACTGTTCTGTGCAGCAACATTAATGAATCTCACAGGCAGATGACTGAAGGAAGCTGGATACTGAAAAATGCATCCTGTATGATGTCCAGCACTTTAGAATTCAAGAAGTGATGAGAGAAGTTGGAATCATGGGTGTGTGCGTGTGTGCGTGCGTGTGTGTGTGTGTGTGTGTGTGTGGTGTGTTGGAGGGGAGTTTATTGAGAGTAGTGTCTGGGAAGGGCCGGGGGAATCTTTAGAGTAATGGAAACATTGTGTATCATAATCTGGGTGGCGGTTACATGTGTATATACAAATGCAAAAATGCAGAGGGATGCTCTTTAGATTATCCCACTATACTATATGTTCTGGGTATCTATTGCTGTGTAATGAACCACTCCATAATTCAATAGCTGAAAACAAATCGTCATTATATCTTATAACCATATGGATCAGGGATTTATACAGAGCATTCATTGTAGGGGTGGCTGCTTGGGTGGAGCCTTGGCTGGGATGACTTAGGTTGCTAGAAGTTGATTGGGCATCTAGCTTTCCCTCTCCTTGTGGCTATCTTGGGCTTCCTTCAACATATTTGCCTCAAGATAATCAGACTTCTTACCTGAAAACAATTCATGTCTTTAAGAACCAGTTTTTTAAGACAGTAGAAACACGTTTCTTAAGATGTAGGCATAGTAAATTCTGCTGAATTCTCTGGTGAAAATGCTCACTGATCCCACCAGATTCAAGGAGTGGGAATATAGCTCCCCGACCTCTCACTCGAAGGAATGTAAAGATTTTGTGGCCGTCTCTATTTTGTCTCACCACATATATGCTGTCTCAATTAAAAAGGTTTTTTAAGTTAAGATCAGTCACATTACTCTCAAAACTTTCTTCTCTATTGGAGGGTCTTGTAAAATTTGAATCTGGTTTTGAAAAACACAAACAACGAAAGAAACCCCCATTTGAAATCACAGTTTCCATCAGATCATATATCTCTCCATTTCTTTTTGAGGTTGAAAATTCTGACTTTATTTAAATTTCATTTGAAGTTTCTGGTCTTTGAGTTTCATTTTTTTCTATGCTTGCGTGAACTTAGACTTTTATTTAATCATTTACGGCCTAGAGTTACCTGTCAGACTGAAGTCAGATAAGGCTTATGGTATAACTGAAATCCTTGGCTCCTTTTGATTTATGGATAATGAATTTGCCCTCTTATAGTCAAAATATGATTTTTAAAAAAGAAATTCTGTATCTTTTATTAATCATCTATCAGAAAGATGTTACCCAACAGAACTCTTTGTAAAAATCCTTATTAAGAGACGAGAGTGGGATGGCAACATTTATGCAGCGGGGTTTTATGTGAGATAGATTGGAAATGTTTATTCAAGCTAAATAAAGCTGGTGTGAAAGCAGAGCCTTTTAAACTACCTGGCTTCGTTCGAACATGCCACCGAGGTAGACAGCTTGGGAAAGCAGTGTGTGAGCACAAAAAGCTGCATTATCAAACATACCAAATTCTGTGTCAGCGCATCACAAGTCACTAGCGGAGATAATTTTTACACTTGTGCCTGGCATGGTGGCGGCTGGCATAGTCTGGGTTAAGAGCAGCACTTTGGCCAGATCTGTAAATAACATTGTATATCTTTTTTGAAGAAGTTTTGGGGCAATATCTCAATTTCGTGCCAGTAACTTCAGAATAAATTCCACAGAGTTGAGATTAGAAAGATCTAACTTCCTCCTCTCAGATTTTTTTTTTTTTAATTAATTGCAAAAAGCTATCTTTTTGCTCCCCCTGAGAACCAGGAAGGATTTATGCAGTAATTCCACATCACCATAATTTCAAGACTCTGCTTTCATTTGTCACTTAAAGAGATTTGCAGTGTATAAAGCCATCAGCCCAGCCCTACAGCAGTATCACTTTGTCAAAAGAGAGTTGTTTGCATTTTACATGACAACCTATTTGTATAAAGTGCCAGTTTCAACTAAATATACCACGTGAAGTCTGAGTTATAGATGATAGAATCATGTTTGTAGCGTTTGTCATTCACTGCTCACACTCTTTCCCACCAGCCTTCTAACTCAGCCTTTCTAATCTACTAATGTGACTGTTTTTAAGAGATCCCTTTTTTTATTATTAAGTTTATTTGGATGACATTGCTTAATGAAATTATCTAGATTTCAAGTGTATAATTCTGTAATACATCATCTGCATATTGCATTGTGTGTTCACCACCCAAAGTCAAATCTCCTTCTATCACCATATATTTGATCTCTTCTTGTTTTCTACCTCTTCCCCTCCCCACTTTTTCTCTGGTAACCACCATACTATTGTCCATGTCTATAAGTTTGAGATTCCTTTCATTTAGACGATAAAAATGTTGCTTGAGCCACTTCAGAAGGCACATAATTTTGGAGAGTTTGATTTTGACACAGTAGTATCCTCTCACTGATTCCTAACTCCTGAATATCGTAGACTGTTTATAAAAATTAAAGTCAAGGAAGGTGCTAATGTACATATCTGTATATGAGGTTATATAAATGTAATGTTGAAAGCATGTGTATATGTGTGTGAATAATAGATGTGTGAGCCAGTAAGTATGATGGAATTGGCTGAATTCTAATCTGTGTCCCTCTAGCCTCAAGCGGTATGACCTTGGGCAAAAGAATATGTTAGAATCTGTTTTCTCATCTGTAATTTGTCCCAACCTGCAGGATTATTGATGCATTGGGTCTCATGTGTGGCATATCATGAATACCAGAAAATCCCAATGTTTTTAGGACTGTCACAATTAGCACATTGTCTCTGCTATGTTAGGCTGATTCTCTATGGACGATTTTTTTTTTTTTTTTAGATATTTTAAACATTTACAAGATTTAGTTTATATATTCATATTGTTAGCAAATTAAAGAAATATATCTGATACCTAGTTCATGTAGATATCCTTCACAATGAACTAGGTCCTCAGAGGGATATAGTGTTTTCATCATGCTTCTCAAAGTCCATAGGCCAGCACCACTGGCTTAGATATCACCCACAAGCCTGTTTAAAATGTGGAATCTCAGATCCCATCCCAGACTTTTTGTACAAGAAACATTTCAACCTTTGTTTGTTTTCACCCTAAACTTTAAGAAGCACTTTAGTAGAATGACTACTGGTTTTTCATTTGGGAAACCTAGATTCTCACAGAGTTTTTAAAAAGGTTTTTAACCATGACCTTCAGTAAGAAATACATTTTATGTCATTTCCCAACAGAGAGGAGCATACATACTCATAAACATATATAATTAAAACAAAAAATTCACCAAATGATATTTACCCATGCTATATGCTAAGTACTCCGATTTTTAAAAAAATGTATTTCAATTTAAAACATGCCAGCTATGGACCCTTACATTTTTTAAAGAACTACTGTGTTACGTGACCTTGGTAAAGTCATTTTTTCCTCCCTAGGCCTTAATTTTCTCAACATTGAAAATGTGGGTTGGACCAATTGATGTCAAATTCTCTCAGCTTGAATAGTCTGAAATGCTCTTTGAAATGTGAAAATCCACCCCTAGACCACATTTAAGAAAGGTCATGTTTATTGGTTAGTGTATGTGTCATTTTATTAAGAGGGCCTGCAGGAGCACATACAAACAGAGGCTCACAAACCACAGCTTTTACATAATAAAAGCTTACAGCCCAAAGTGGTAGACACCAGAAAAGTGAACAATTATGTGCACATCCTAAACACTTGTCATTATTTAAAACAAACAAAACACAGTAAGCTTTTTAAAGTGTGCATACTTTGTCAGTATGTAACTAAAACATAATGAACTAAATCCTTTTCCTGTCTAATACACAATCAGAATATTAAGCAGTTTTCTGTTTAGAAGAAAAATAGTAACAATACAGTGGAGAAACCTGACAACATCTTGACCAGTGATCAGAACTGAAATCACCAATGAGGGGCAAACAGACATTGTGTGCCTCCCGATGTGGTGTCCTGAGAAGAACACTACATAAGCAACGTGGTTATTTGGGCCAGGAATATATAACATGAATCTAGTCTTCAGGACACATCAGAGAAACAAACTCCACGTAAGAAATAGTTCTATTTAAGAAAACCGTGTGTGGGAGTGGTGGGGGAGTATGAGTGGGGATGTATTGTGAAACAAAACAACAAAAAAAAATCAAAGACAAATAAGGAAATGTTTGAAATCAGAGGAAACTAAAGATATATAGACACTAAATAAGATCCTACTGGAAAGGGGAAATTGCCATAAGGGACATCATTGGGTCAACTGACAAAATTGGGAAAGAGAAGATGGTAGATTAGATAAAATAGTGTACCAATGTTAACTTACTGAAGTTGGTTACCGTACTCTGGTGCTAGGAGAGAATATCCTTATCATTAAATATACTCTGAATGCAACTTATTTTCAAAATGATGGCAGGAAAAGGTGTGTCTATAGGGAGAGAGAATGCAAATGATAAGCAGATGGGGAAAATATTAACAATAGATGAATCTGGGGGTTTACACAGGTGCTCCTGGTACTATTATAGTTCTTGGAACTTGTAGATAAGTTTGAAATTAATTCCAATTAAAAGTTTAAAAATTAGCCCTTTGTTTTCTGTCTCTCCTCTAATCTCTTCCTGTGTATTTCCAGGATGTCTGCGATGTTTTTCCCTTGGGTGTTGTGCACATTGAAGGTTGATCCTCAGCAGCTGACAGGAGAGGTCTGGAGTGTCCGCCACCTGCCTCTGCCCTTATCTCTCAGGCATTTGGTCTGTTCTTCCGTCACTACCTACCCCTGTCCCAATGCCTGAACATATTATTGATTAGCGGGCTCCTTTGCTTCTTTTTGTCTTTGTCACTTGGTCTTTGGCTGACCTTGACTTCTACCTAGTTCTTGTCTGGCTTCTTGCCCCAGGTGACTAAACCTTCACACATTTCAGCACTAATCTCTCTGAGAGAGCAGTCCTCTCTTTTGATCTTTGAACAGTCTAGGATCTTCTTTTGAAAAACACTATAGAAGAGGAACTCATATCAACAGATGTTCGTCCATACCAGAGAATCCAGAGCCTTTAAATTATAGGTTTCGGATTCTACTGAAACCAAAAATCCACAGAGTACCTTTAAAAAAATTTAAAGCTATGATCTCCCTTTCCTGTGGTGGGGGAGTGCTAAGGGGTAAATAGAGGTGGCTCTTGCTTACTTGTCGGCTCTGCCAAGTGCCCACATGACTGGCTCTCAGACCAGTGGCACTCTGTAATTGTTAATTATCCTTTGAATATGTGCCTTTATCTTCAAGGAGTTGAAGTTTAATGATAAGGTAATACACCTGAATGTGAAACCTACTGAAAGCTTATGTGATTAAGAACATCCAAAAAATTTTAGTAAGTCATGTGAGGCAGGAATCTGGGGAACCAAGAGACCACTGAGGCTGTGGGGACGACTTGAGCTGATAGAAGAATTGGAGAGCAGAGGAGATATGTGTCATAGCAGAAAGAGCCCCCTTTGGCTCTATAGTGAACGAACAAACAAGCAGAAAAGAGATCAGCCACTGAGGCACAGGATATCAGATGAAAAA
>NW_011888822.1:1089042-1093811 GCF_000151845.1 Pteropus vampyrus | reverse complement strand
AAAAAAAATCAAAGACAAATAAGGAAATGTTTGAAATCAGAGGAAACTAAAGATATATAGACACTAAATAAGATCCTACTGGAAAGGGGAAATTGCCATAAGGGACATCATTGGGTCAACTGACAAAATTGGGAAAGAGAAGATGGTAGATTAGATAAAATAGTGTACCAATGTTAACTTACTGAAGTTGGTTACCGTACTCTGGTGCTAGGAGAGAATATCCTTATCATTAAATATACTCTGAATGCAACTTATTTTCAAAATGATGGCAGGAAAAGGTGTGTCTATAGGGAGAGAGAATGCAAATGATAAGCAGATGGGGAAAATATTAACAATAGATGAATCTGGGGGTTTACACAGGTGCTCCTGGTACTATTATAGTTCTTGGAACTTGTAGATAAGTTTGAAATTAATTCCAATTAAAAGTTTAAAAATTAGCCCTTTGTTTTCTGTCTCTCCTCTAATCTCTTCCTGTGTATTTCCAGGATGTCTGCGATGTTTTTCCCTTGGGTGTTGTGCACATTGAAGGTTGATCCTCAGCAGCTGACAGGAGAGGTCTGGAGTGTCCGCCACCTGCCTCTGCCCTTATCTCTCAGGCATTTGGTCTGTTCTTCCGTCACTACCTACCCCTGTCCCAATGCCTGAACATATTATTGATTAGCGGGCTCCTTTGCTTCTTTTTGTCTTTGTCACTTGGTCTTTGGCTGACCTTGACTTCTACCTAGTTCTTGTCTGGCTTCTTGCCCCAGGTGACTAAACCTTCACACATTTCAGCACTAATCTCTCTGAGAGAGCAGTCCTCTCTTTTGATCTTTGAACAGTCTAGGATCTTCTTTTGAAAAACACTATAGAAGAGGAACTCATATCAACAGATGTTCGTCCATACCAGAGAATCCAGAGCCTTTAAATTATAGGTTTCGGATTCTACTGAAACCAAAAATCCACAGAGTACCTTTAAAAAAATTTAAAGCTATGATCTCCCTTTCCTGTGGTGGGGGAGTGCTAAGGGGTAAATAGAGGTGGCTCTTGCTTACTTGTCGGCTCTGCCAAGTGCCCACATGACTGGCTCTCAGACCAGTGGCACTCTGTAATTGTTAATTATCCTTTGAATATGTGCCTTTATCTTCAAGGAGTTGAAGTTTAATGATAAGGTAATACACCTGAATGTGAAACCTACTGAAAGCTTATGTGATTAAGAACATCCAAAAAATTTTAGTAAGTCATGTGAGGCAGGAATCTGGGGAACCAAGAGACCACGAGGCTGTGGGGACGACTTGAGCTGATAGAAGAATTGGAGAGCAGAGGAGATATGTGTCATAGCAGAAAGAGCCCCCTTTGGCTCTATAGTGAACGAACAAACAAGCAGAAAAGAGATCAGCCACTGAGGCACAGGATATCAGATGAAAAATGAGATACTCTGATTTACTTAAAAATTAGTCTGAGTCTGAGGAATGAGGGGAGAGGGTGCAATCCTTGGACCTCAGGCTGCATGTTCATAAGAAAAATCCTCAGTTTAGACTTAGATATTATTTCCAAAAAGGAGAGTTACAGAAATATTCTAGCAGAGATGCAAAAAGCCCTCTATCATACCACCTGACCACTCACCTTACCTGCAATTTGAATTTTCTAAAAAATTGGTTGTCATTATCTTATGACTATTTTAATTATTCTGCTTTTTTTTTTAGAATTCAAAATATCTTTAAAAACTAGAACATACTTTTTGGACCATTGATTTGAGATTAATTCCTAATTTGTTTTTAAATACACCAGGAGCCTTAAAAGTACAAGTGGAGGTTTCTTCCTCCCAGAGGCTCTTTCCTTCCTCCTTCATCCCTGTAATAACTTCTTACAGTGCATTTCATGCACCTGGTGAGGTGGACTTCCTCTGCTCCCTGCCGCCTTACCCTGTTCCCGAGATAAATGGATCCAAACCTTGCACTGCAAGCAAAATTGGTGTTTAGTTTATCAGTAATTAATTACTAGCACGTCCTTGACAGACATAATGGAACTACAGAGCAATCACTTAGAAGGGGAAACAACTGTCAATTATCACTCTAATGAATCCTGTTTAACAGAGGTGATGGCAGCCTGGCTGAGGCACAACCTTCTGTGCATAGAAAGTGGATCTCTGAAAAATGCCATTTCTGTACTGAACGTGTGATTTGCGAGATAACCATTCTCAAGACCAGATTCTAAAGTGGCTTCAGCTGTGGGTAATGTTGTGGCATTCGAGAACTATTCACAGACATAGTGATTACTTCTCCCCTGTTAGTATTTGAATATGAGTAAACAGAAACAACCATTTCTAACATTAAACATTTTAAATTATGTGGTAGTGGTGGTAATATTTACTGAGATGATCACAGCAGTGATATAATAGATGACATTTGTTGAATCATATGTGACATGCCCCATACTGAACATTATATATGAACCGTTTCACTTAATTCATGAGACAATCCAGTGGCTAAAATAGACAATTTGCAGAAAGGCAAATGCATGGCTCTTGTGCAAATATGAAATAAACAAGGTTCAAGATCTTATTCAGCTCATTAATTGATGAGAGACCTAGTAAGATGTTAAAATCAGTTCAAAGATGATCATTTGACTATACGCAAACACACACACACACACACACAAACATATATGTTCTATATATATGTTTATGTGTATATACACAGTTAATTATATAATTTGATAGATTGTTGGGTTATATGCAGAATAGAATGTCTTGCTGGTTTCAAAGAACTTACCCAAGTCACTATCTTCCATAAGAGTTGTAAAATAACCCTATAAACAAAATGTTATGCCCAGAAGTGGGAACACTACACTAAAGGAATCCAGTAATTTCATTGGGTTACTTCCAAGTTACAAATGATTTTTCTGATGCCCGTAAGGTAGGCATCATTACAAATGAATAAACTGAAGGTTTGTGAGGTTAAGTAACTTGTTCAAGGTTATAGTAAGAGATGGAGCTGGGACAGACTCAAGTCTGAGTCCTTACACAGCTTGCACTGTGGTATAAACAACGTGAGCTCAGTAAACACATGGATTTGAGTCTAACTTCCAATGACCTTGGGCAAAGTAACTACTGTGCCTTTATTTTTGCACCTGTGACGTAGTGTTGCTAATAGTTTTAAATTCACAAGGTGTTGCGAGGATACAGTGAGGTGACACGTTAAAATACTGTGCATATTGTGCAGCACATAACACTCTCTCAGTTCATGTTGGCAGCTGTTGTCATCATTCGTAATGATCATCACAATCATGTACCACCTGCGTGTGCTGAACCTGTATGTGTCTTGAAAATAGCAGTGCCCCCACTTTCTCTACTTTGATTGGCCCTGGTTACCCTAAGAGTCTGGCCACATCCAACACATGAGCTCCAGGAATCACCATGGCAGGGAACCAGCTCTCTGTCACAGTCTTATCCCAAGATCATGACAGCTTCAGCTGACCCCAGGAATAGATCGGTAGTACAGTACTTGAAAAAGTACCTCTTTTCCCTGGGAACAAAACAACAACAGTGTAATGTGGCTCGTAAAAATATTTAGCCCTACTATTTATACCCTGCAAGACTTTAAGGATGCATGAATCCATGATACTTATAGCAGTTGTCATTTAAAAAATAAACTCAAAGTAAGTATCAGTGTCATACAACATATGCTAGAGTAGGTTTTCCTCAGTGGCAAAAATCCAAGCATGACATTTAATTCTTCTGGAACTCATATTCCTTTTATTAGTAAAAATGGATTTTAAATGTTTAGATATTGTTGTATTGATATTATTTCACCGTCTTGCTTTAAGCAGTTGTAATATTGGAGAGAGTCCTATGAATCTTTTCTTTTGGTATTAGGGTGTACTGAACAACAGAAATCAAAGGTCAAATGACAAAATGGTGTGTGGCTAGTGAATTTACTGAATTTTTATATGACTTCCCTATAGATGTTAGAATTTGTTAAAGTAATTACTTTATTGGAGACACAGTTGTACACTGGCTCCTTATCTCTGAGATGTGGGCCTTATCGAAGTCAGCCTGTCTGCATTTAGTTACTCAGGTATATCAATAATTTCTCTTCATGCTCTCATTTTTGTTGTGTAGGGTAGAAGGAAGTATTTATGTCAAAAAAGGAACATGGTTTCTTGATTTATAATTTTTTAAGAACAAATAAACTTGACTAGCTTTGCCTTCCCAGGATTCATGTGTCAGATTTTTGCCAAATTACAAAATAAATCAGCATGTAGTTCTTATTATTGTGATTAGGATGAAGCAAAAACACTCTCGTAATCAATGCTTCATGATTTTCTTGTTATTGATAACACAAACAATATGTCTGAATTCTTTGGGAGTTGACAAGCATCAAGTATATTTTTAAACATGCCAAGTACATTTAATTCTCCACCTACATATTTCCTTAAATTTGTAAAATCATGTAACATTTGTTTGTTTTATATTTAGAATTATTGCCTTATAAACTCTCTTACCATACTGTAGATAGTACCAAGAAACTCAATTTAATTTTGCACACGTATTGTTATGAAAAATTGTTATGAAGATCTATTATCAAAGATTGAAACAGTTGCTCCTAGTGGAAATAAAGTAGACTGAAAGAAAAAGGCACCGAGGAACCTCTCAGTCTAGACACATTTAAGAGGAATGCAAATGACATCTTAGTAACTCTTACCAGGATTCCCCCCAAATCGGCTTTTACAATTTCTATTCTTCTCGAGAAGGCTGCTGACTGGGTTAAGTATTTTAGTTCAAATTT
>NW_011888822.1:1081949-1088992 GCF_000151845.1 Pteropus vampyrus | reverse complement strand
TCTTGCTTTAAGCAGTTGTAATATTGGAGAGAGTCCTATGAATCTTTTCTTTTGGTATTAGGGTGTACTGAACAACAGAAATCAAAGGTCAAATGACAAAATGGTGTGTGGCTAGTGAATTTACTGATTTTTTATATGACTTCCCTATAGATGTTAGAATTTGTTAAAGTAATTACTTTATTGGAGACACAGTTGTACACTGGCTCCTTATCTCTGAGATGTGGGCCTTATCGAAGTCAGCCTGTCTGCATTTAGTTACTCAGGTATATCAATAATTTCTCTTCATGCTCTCATTTTTGTTGTGTAGGGTAGAAGGAAGTATTTATGTCAAAAAAGGAACATGGTTTCTTGATTTATAATTTTTTAAGAACAAATAAACTTGACTAGCTTTGCCTTCCCAGGATTCATGTGTCAGATTTTTGCCAAATTACAAAATAAATCAGCATGTAGTTCTTATTATTGTGATTAGGATGAAGCAAAAACACTCTCGTAATCAATGCTTCATGATTTTCTTGTTATTGATAACACAAACAATATGTCTGAATTCTTTGGGAGTTGACAAGCATCAAGTATATTTTTAAACATGCCAAGTACATTTAATTCTCCACCTACATATTTCCTTAAATTTGTAAAATCATGTAACATTTGTTTGTTTTATATTTAGAATTATTGCCTTATAAACTCTCTTACCATACTGTAGATAGTACCAAGAAACTCAATTTAATTTTGCACACATATTGTTATGAAAAATTGTTATGAAGATCTATTATCAAAGATTCAAACAGTTGCTCCTAGTGGAAATAAAGTAGACTGAAAGAAAAAGGCACCGAGGAACCTCTCAGTCTAGACACATTTAAGAGGAATGCAAATGACATCTTAGTAACTCTTACCAGGATTCCCCCCAAATCGGCTTTTACAATTTCTATTCTTCTCGAGAAGGCTGCTGACTGGGTTAAGTATTTTAGTTCAAATTTGTATTCCACACAACTTTGACACCCTTAAAGCAAATATATTTTCTATTTTATTCTAAGTTTTCTTAAGTAAAATGGACCTTAAGTCACCAGTGAAATCTTACAGAATGTTTTGACTTGGGGGGAGATATGTTTTGTAAGTTTAACTTCTTTGGAAGTTCGGTTGATGTAAATATTCATCACTATACTTTGCCAAGTGCTTTTCTCTCTGGTTCTAATCAAAAGTTAGACTAAGTCAAGGAGAGAACTGGAGTTAGCAAAATTCTTCTCTCATGTATGTCTTTTCTGTTTCGTAACAATGATATGTCCTAAATTTTTAAAGTGTAAAACCTCTCGAAGACATGCCACATTACTAAATGTGAGTTCCTTTAGAAAGTAGTGGAATTATGTTTTAATTGTATAGTCATTAACTGACTGAATTTGCTTTTTCCAAAATACAGCCTTTTAAATTAGCCTTCGTGACCTTTATAAGCATTCTGAATTAAGGTAGAATGTAAGCAATGCAGTCTCATTACTTTAATAAAGTTCAATAAAAATTCTAAATTTAAAAAACTGTTATTGCCAAAACATTAAATGGCACATCTCAGTATAAAATTATTAAAAATTACTAAGTATCCATTTAGCATAAGATTTATTTTATGACTGCAGACATCTCTAAAACAAATAGACAGTCGATTGCAATGCATTTTGAGATGTAAAAGCACCATTAATTACTGTTAATAGTACTTCTCTAATGTACGTAAATACATCATCTGCACCCAAGCTCTTGGCAGTTTTTTCATCTTTCTAGACAGTTTAAAGATCTTAATTTATTAATATTCATAACAGCGGAAAGATAAACACATTGTTTTGAAGCTCTTGACGAATGATGGTTGGAGACACACTGTGCTTGGGCTGAGAGTAAATATTAGCTCATTGGCAGTAACTCATAGCCCTACGTGAAACAGAAACTGGAAGAGAGACCAAGAGTTTCAAATGATGTTATTAAGAGTCTCTGGAAGCACTTCATTCCAAGGTTCCTTAGATCTGAAAATTTCATTTGTCTCTCCCTATACCAATTTCGTTATTTGTCCATAGTAAGTTAAACTCAGCATGTGCTCCTGCCATGGTAAGCACTGTTTTTGATTGACTTTACTGAATAGGACTGACAATGGCTTTTTTGGGAATACACAGTGAGAGCAGTGTTTCCTGTGTATTATGTCCTTTTATCTCTGCCTGAGTTAGAATATTCATGTTGCTGTTTTAACAAGCTTCATGTTGTAAAAATAATAATAATAATAACTAATAATAATAGAATATTCTGTTTTCTTACAAACTCCATTCCCCAATTTGAATGAAGTGAATGCCTTAGAGATTCACAGGTAGGATTTTCATCAATTTACATATAAAATGTGACAGTTGGCAGACTGACATATCATCTGGATCCTGCTGAAAGGCCACAGGCTGTGTAGTACGAAATAAAAGCCAAGGTTTCTTTTTTTTTTTGTACTGAAATGTATTTTTTTTTTGCACTTTATTTTTATAATAGACTAGATTCAGAGGTTTTTTTTTCCCCTCATATCCCTTTAATTTACTTTGATAGAGACATGCACAATCAGTTTAGCCTGCTTACTTAATAAAGTTAAAACTATTTCACAAATAAGTTAGGGAGCCAGTTAAATTTGAATTTCAGATAAACAGTGAAGTTTTTTGTTTTTTTTTTTTAGTATGAAAATGAGATAGGTGGCACATACTTTTACTAGAAGTTTTTTGTTGTTTATCTGAGATTTGACTACTTATCCAATGTTTCATCTGGAAATTCTAGTTTACGATGATAAAAGCAGTGCTTTTCGTTAGGATGTGAACTCACACATTAGTTGTCTCATCTATAAAATGGCAATAAGAGGAGCAATGATCCCTCAAAACTGTGGAAAGGTTTAAACACATTGATATGTGTCAAGCTCATGGAATAATTCCTGGCATCTGGTAAGCACTGTGAAAGCATAAACTTTGGTACCTACGGTGCTGGTCATTTGTTCCATTGTTATAGACACCTTGTCTGCTGGAATCCTGCTGACACAGATCTGTTAAAAAGTAAAGGCAGCAATTGTAGTTTATCTGCCAAAATAGAGGCTGGCCCAAGTGACCCCTTTACTGAAATACTTAATCTTTAATTGTGCTAGAGTGTTCACAGACGTTGAAAAGAGCCACGACAATGGCAACTTCTGCTTTTCATAGGGACACTTACAGTATTTATAATTATGGTATATCAAGTCTTCTCTGAACATGTTTGCTTAAGTAAAGAAGTAAAGGGTAAAGGAGCCAAGGTGCAAGTCACAGTTGGTAGTAATCAAAATGAAGATAAGCAATGCGATCGTACAAGAATTCCCATTACATCAGATGGAAATTCACCATGGTGTTGGTGTGTGTTTCAAATGCAAGATCAACCAGGGTTCCTGATGGTTAATTTGTGATCTTCTAAGAAATGCCAAGTACTGGACACTCCTGCCTCCTGTTCCTGCTCTGGACGTCAATGTAGAATTCAGAGTAGGCCGGGTTATAATACAGTAACAAACAATACCAAAATCTGCATGGCTTAATCAACTGTGATTGATTTCTCATCCTTGCAAGGCCCACAATAGTTCCAGGTGGCTCTCCAGGGCTGCTCTCCAACAAGCAGGGCTCAGCATTTTAGTCCACTGCTGTCTTGAGGCACCTTTGTCAAGGGGCTACAAGGTTCACCACAATTGGGGAAGAGAGGCACGGTCAAGTGCACATAATCACCGATCGATCACAGCTTGTGGGCTAGAATTGGTCATGTGGCCCTGTCCGGCTGCAAAGGGGGTTCTGAAACATAGCCTCCCATGTGTCCAGCAACATACATTCTGAGAGAGGACCCAGAACAATTAGCAGTAGTTTGCCACACTGGCAAACATCGCTGTTTAATTGTGCCATTACCTTCTACAAGGCCCGGAATCAAGTTTAGAATTTCTCTCTACTATGTGACAGGCAGCAGTTGGCAATCAATGCTGGCAAGGGAGCTGAAACTCATTAGTCATCACTGCATTGCTCTCATAAGCCAGTGAAAACACCTATTGCGGTTGGAATTTGGATGTCGTGCATAGTAATTAGTGTTTTAGAAATGAGTGGAAATAGGGTCTTCTGATAGTCTCTACAGTAGGCTGATATAATGATCTGAATTTAGCATCACTCCAGGCTCTGTTTGATTTGGGAGAAAGTGGTTTCCAGTCATGCCAATTATCAGTCTTGATGATAGTATTTTAAAAACCTATCTCCAATTTGCCTGAAATTTAAGTCCTCCCTAGCTTTATTCTCATGCAATAAAAATATTAGAAGATTTTTATAACTGTGACCAAAAGAAGAGAAACTTATTAACAAAACTTGCAATAAAAGTTGAAAATTGTTTTTTGATCCTGGTGTAAAACTGATGGCATCAAAGCCTTTTCTAACTCAAGGCAATCTTGTCTATGATACCTTAAACTACTTGATGAGAAATTCAAATCAGCCCCATTTGAAGCCTGACCGGTTCAGTTTAGTTTTCACTTAGATGGAATTTTCTGATGGGTGACACTTTCTCCCAATTAACTTTGATGAAAGGACATAGCCTCAGAATTTTCTCCAGTCAGGATATGAGTTAGACATCAGTAATATATTCTTGCAAGATTAGAGAATAGTGAAGAAAACCTTTTGAAATAAAAAATTACATTTCAGAATTCTTCTGTAGTGTGGTTGCTCATACCAGTCCTAATCAACAAAATTTGTTGTTTGATTTTCTTTTTAAGTAGCTATTTAGTTCAAGGCACAGTGCTAGAGAGTAGATGAAGAACACCCCACACCGAAGCCACATTTAGTCAGAAGCGTTTTTCTTGTCTCTTTCGATAAATTCTAAGCTTTCCTTGAACTCTTAGTGATTAAAGAAAAGGGAATGACTAGTATCTTCAAAAAGTAGAACACAAGAACAGCATCATTTATTTCCCACAGCATATTGATTCAAAGTGGCCTGCAGTTAATTCCTAATTGGAACCTCCTGCTACTTCTTTTAAAAGGCAATTAAAATAGATGCAAAAAATATCAGTTTGACATTGAATCATCAGCAGTTTAAATACATGTACTCAATGCAGGTATTTAATTGTCTCCTGAGAGCAAGCATTTTTCTTCTTTTATAAGATTATATATAGTTTTTAATTGACAGGCTCTATATTTAGCATTTAATGTAAGTTTATGAACCACAGAGATAAAACACGAGTGCAATTTCATTGTTAAAAATTCAGGTACTACAGAAGAATAAAGAGTAATCTATACCCTCTTTCATCCCCTACTTTCCCCCTCAGCCCTTTCCTCTCAAAAGAGGTAACAACTGTTCAAAGTTAGATGTGAATGCTTTATACCTTTTTCTAAGTTTTTATTTTGCTAAAGCCCAGTTATTAAAGATCATCAGAAACATACTTAAATTTCAAGGTAGGATGATTGGCCTGCTACAGCAAGGGTGAACACACACCAGAAGAACTGTGGGGCATCCAAAAAAGAAGAATTAATGAAGGGTGCTAGAAGTTTTTCGGGACTGGAATTAGTCATGGGATGCTCTTTGTAGCGGTAGGTCAGGCTATATCAACTTGGCAGCTGTTAGAACAGTCAGAGTTTATAAGTCTATGAGGATAACTCATGGCTTTGAATGAGCTAGTGATAAAATAGTTTAAGGTTAGTCTGTAATCTTGTCTTGGTCAGGTGTGGTTTATCTGTTTTGTGAGTCGTAGTGAAGGTTTGCAGGTTATAGTTGATATTTCCATTCTTAAGTAGTACATATGTAAGACTTTCCTGGTAAAACATAATAGCTCTCCTGTACACTTCTAATTTTTCATCTTATAAAGCAATGCTAATGCCTTATTTCACGGAGTTACTTTTTTAAAACACTAATGTTAGTTTTATTTTATTGATCGTAAAGATATTAAAGAATTCGAATAATGCTTTTAGATTAGATTTTTATTTTAGAATATTCATTTAATGGAAAATCATTTCAGTGTTTCGAGTGAATGAACAAATTAAATTCTTGAGAGAGAGCAAGCCTGAATGAGATCCAGGGATCTAAGGAACCCTAGAGATTCTAGAATGCTTTTGGGAGATCTGATTTGGGATCTGGTGATTCTGGTTGCTGTTTAGAGAAGAGGTTGGAACCAAGGAAATCAGTACAGTGACTATTATAACAGAGGTTAGAGAGAATGAGGGCTGTATCTAGGGGCTAAGGGAGTGAGATGGAAAGATTTGAGTGCTATCCAGAAGCACAACAGCGGGAATCTGATATTCTTATTAAGCTGGTATAGAATGAGAGAGTCAGAGATATCCCAAATGCCTCATGTTTCTGACTTGTACTAGTGGATCAATAGTGGCAGGATCAATGCTGAAAAATGAGAAAAAAAAAAACGGAAAAGACTGGGCTTTGTTGAAGAAGGGTGGGCAGTGGGCAGCGAGTTCATCATCAGTATGAAATAATGTGCTTTTTATTTATATCTTGACTAAAAATTGACTAAATATCATTCTATACCCTATGTCATCTTGTACTGACAGCAACTGTGGAAGGGCATTTAGGCAAGTATCATCTCCATCTTGCAGGAAAAAAAAATGAGATTGACTGAATGTTTAAGAGACAGACAAGGTCACAAGTCTATTAACTGACAATCCTTCCATTAGAACTTGAGTCTTTTGACTACAATTCTCCCCATCCCTATTTCTTTCTTTGTTTCTTCTAGAGTAAAACTAAAATCCTCTTGTTATTTCTGTTATTACTCTCCTTTCTCTTAAATCCTCATACATGATAGGGTCTGGTGAGGTAACAGTGAAGAGAAAAACAGTTATTTAAAAACAAAGGTAAAGGGCCTTCCACTTCTGGGAAGATGGAATAGTTATGCTTATCTTTCTTCTCATTATGTACAGCAAAAAAATCCTGGGTATTAAATATAAGATAAAAATATATATATATTCTGAAAGGTAGTGAGAAATCAGACAGAAAACAATACTCTAGTGAGTTTCCTAGATTTTACTTTTGCCTCAGACATTTCAGGCCTAGAACTAAAGAAG
>NW_011888822.1:1075110-1081899 GCF_000151845.1 Pteropus vampyrus | reverse complement strand
AAAAAAAATGAGATTGACTGAATGTTTAAGAGACAGACAAGGTCACAAGTCTATTAACTGACAATCCTTCCATTAGAACTTGAGTCTTTTGACTACAATTCTCCCCATCTCTATTTCTTTCTTTGTTTCTTCTAGAGTAAAACTAAAATCCTCTTGTTATTTCTGTTATTACTCTCCTTTCTCTTAAATCCTCTTACATGATAGGGTCTGGTGAGGTAACAGTGAAGAGAAAAACAGTTATTTAAAAACAAAGGTAAAGGGCCTTCCACTTCTGGGAAGATGGAATAGTTATGCTTATCTTTCTTCTCATTATGTACAGCAAAAAAATCCTGGGTATTAAATATAAGATAAAAATATATATATATTCTGAAAGGTAGTGAGAAATCAGACAGAAAACAATACTCTAGTGAGTTTCCTAGATTTTACTTTTGCCTCAGACATTTCAGGCCTAGAACTAAAGAAGTGAGCAATCCTTAAAGCCAAAGGCCCAGGCAAAAAGGTCATAACAAAAGCCCATTCTCTCTAGTCAAATAATTAGGAAAGGGACAGTCTAGCAATATAGTAAACTTTTAGATAACATTTATTCTACCAAACACCACAAACAGACAAACCGAACTGTGGTCTCGCCTCATTTACAGCAGCAAAAGTCAAGTGTGGGACCCTAGACTTTTACCTGCCCTGGGCTGTAATGAATCACCCAAACCTCTTTTCCAGGTTGGTGTCAAAGAAGGCCAAGTAGGTAGCTTTCATTATCTCCTGGGCTGTAATGATTCCAGTCCACCACCAGAGCCTGAATTTCTACCCTAGCAGTAAAGAAGTAGTGGTACCAGAGGAGGCCTGATGGAGGGTCAGGAATTGCACCAGCAGTAACAAGGCTGACTTATCCCATTCTAGGAGAAGTGGCACCATGTTTTGTAAGTGCCGAAAGAAGAGAATTATTAACTCAGAAATATGTATCCGGTGAAAATGGATACAGAAATGCAGTGGCAGTCAAGACAGTCTCAGATGAAGGAAAGCTATCCATTTACTGATTGATTTTATGAAGTCTAGTATTCCCCAATACCAAAACAATAAGGAAAAAAAGATAACTGCAGACTGATATCCTACAAAAGTATAAATGTAAAGATTTTCAATCAAATGTTAGCAACTATAATTTAATAGTATATAAAAATAACTATATATAATGACCAAATGGACTTATTTGAAAGTGGAATAATGCAATGGACCATATTAACAGGCTAAGGAAGAAAAATCACATGCTCATATCAATTCCTGCAGAAAAAAGCATGTGAAAATTTTCATGATCCGTTCATGATAAAAACCCTCAGAAAATTAGCAAAAGAGGGGAACTTCTTTAACTTGTTAAAGAACATCTACAAAAAATACAGTAGGTAACATCATACCTAATGGTAAAAGACTGAATGGTTTCTTCCTAAAACTGGGAATAAGACAAAAATGTCCACTCTCTCCATTGCCGTTCATCATATTATTGGAGGATCTAACCAGCATAATAAGGGAAGAAAAGGAAACAAAAAGAGTACAGATTATAAAGGAAGAAGTGAAATTTTCCCTATTTGCAGATGATTTGATTGACTACATAGAAAGCCCTAGGGAATCTGATTTTTTTTTTTCTTCTAAAAATAGATGAATTTGGGCAAGGGAAACAAAAGAAAAACAAATGGGATTACATCAAACTAAAAAGTTTTTGTACAGCAAAGGAAACCATCAACAAAACAAAAAGACAACCGACTGTTTGGGAGAAGATATTTGCTAATGATACATCTGATAAGGGGTTAATATGCAAAATTTATAAAGAACTTATACAACTCAACTACAAAAAAGCAAACAATCCAATTAAAAAATGGGCAGAATACTTGAACAGATATTTCTTCAAAGAGGAAATACTGATAGCTAATAGACATATGAAAAGATGCTCAAGGTCACTGACCATCAGAGAAATGCAAACAAAAACCACAACGAGATATCACCTCACACCTGTCAGAAAGGCTATCATCAATAAATCAAAAAACAGCAAGCATTGGCAAAGATGCTGAGAAAAGGGAACCCTCATACATTGTTGGTGGGATTGCAAATTGGTGCAGCCACTATGGAAAACAGTATGGAGGTTTCTCAATAAATTAAAAATGCCTTTTGACCCAGCAATTACACTTCTGGGTATTTATCCAAAGAAAACCAAAACAATAATTCGTAAAGATCTATGCACTCCAATATTCATGCAGCACAATTATAATAGCCAAGATATGGAAGTAACCTAAATGCCCATTAACAGATGATTGGATAAAGAAATTATGGTTCATATATTCAATAGAATATTACTCAGCCCTTAAAAAAATGAAATCCTACCATTTGCAATGACATGGATGGACCTAGAGGTTATTATGCTGAGTGAAATAAGTCAGACACAGAAAGATAAATACCATATGATTTCACTTATATGCGGTATCTAAGGAACAAAAAGAACAAACTAATCAAAAATAGACTCACAAATATAGAGGACAATCTGGTAACGGACTGAGAGGCAGGGAGTTAAGGGGCTGGGAGAATGGGGTGAAGGGTTAAAGAAGTACAAATTAGTAGTTGATAGTTGGTCATAGGGAAGAGGAGCATGGCAGAGGGAATGAATGTGATGGCTAGGTGGAGGGCCAGGGAGGGATGGAGCAATTGGGATCGTCTTATGAACTGTATAGATGTCTAACCAATGTACTGTATACTTGAAACTAATTTAAATAAATAAATTTAGAAAAATAAAAATAAAGACTAAGAATAAATAAAATACTTAATGAATTAAAAAAATTAAAAAAATTAAAATAGATGAATTTAGCAATGCTGCAGGATATTAGATCAGCATATACAAATCAATTATATTTCTTTATACTGGCAATGACATGTGGACACCAAATCAAAAATACAATACCATTATTAAGCACTCAAAAAATAAAATACTTAGATGTAAATCTATTAAAACATGTACAGGGTTTATATGCTGAAAACTTCAGAATGCCGATGAAAGAAATCAAAGATCTAGATAAATAGAGACATACTGTTTTCATAGATTAGAAAACTCATCATAGTAAAGGTGTTATTTCTCCTCAAATTGATTTACAGGCTAAATATAATTACTATCAAAAACCAAGTGAGATTATTTTGTGGATAGAGACAAGATTATTCTAAAATTTATACGTAAAGGCAAAGGAACTAGATTAGCTAAAACAATTTTTATAAAGAAGAAAATGGTAGGGGGCAGTCTATCTAATTTTAAAACTTACAGAAATTATGTCTGTGTGTCATTAACAGAAATGTAACACACAGATCAATACAACAGAATAGAAATTCCAGAAATAGACCTGTACAAGTATGACCAACTGATTTTTTACAAATATGCAAAAGCAATTTAGTAGAGTAAGGTTAGCTTTTTCAACAAATGATCCTGGAGCAATTGGATATGGATAGACCAAAATAAAAAAATAAAATCTTGACCTAAATCTCAATCATTCAACAAAAATTGACACCAGATGCCACCATTTTGGACTTAAATATAACACTATAAATGTTTTAGAAAAAATAGGAGAGATTTTTGGGATCCATGTCTAGGCAAAGAGTTCTTAAACTTTATACCAAAAGTATGAGCCGTAAAAGGAAAACTTGATAAATTGAACTTGATCAAAATTAAAAACCTTTGCTCTCTGATACATACACCCTGTTAAAAGACTGAAAAGATGGGTTACGAACTGTGAGAAAATATTTGCAAACCACATTTCCAACAAAGAACTATTACCCAGAATTTATAACGAATTCTCAAAACTCAACAGGAAAAAAATAACAGTCCAATTAGAAAATGGGCAAAAGATATAGATAGGCATTTCATCAAATAATCACATGAAAAGATGTTCTACATCATTAGCCATGAGGAAAATGAAAATTTAAACCACATGGAAATATATATACCTATCAGAATGACTAAAATAAAAAAAAAAAATAGTGGCAACATTAAATACTAACAAGAATATGGAGAAAATAGGTCACATCTTCATTCTGAGTTAATTTTTGTACAAGCTATAAGGTTTAGGCCATGTTTTGTTCATTTGTTTGTTTTTCTTTTTGCCTGTGAATGTCCAGTTGCTCTAGCACCATTAGTTGAAAAATCTATCCTTCCTCTGTTGACTTACATTTTGTACCAATGCTGGTGAGAATGTGACATGGTACAGTCACTCTGATAAACAGTTTAGTAGTTTCTTAAAAATTAATTATATAAATACCTCTCAACCAAGTATTTGTACTTATGGGCATTTTACCCCTGATAAATGAAAACTTAGATCTACACAAAAATCCACACATGAATGTTCATAGCAGCTTTATTCATAATAGTCAAAAACTGGAAAAAAAAAAAAAAGAACATAGATGTTCAAGCAAATGGTTAAATGAAATGTGGTGTCACATTGAGGAAATTACTCAGTATTAAAAAAAATGAACTATTGATACAAACAATAACCTGCATGGGTCTCTAGAGAATTATGCTAAGTGAAAAAAGCCAATTTCAAAGGGCTACATGTGTGAATTCGTTTAAGTAACATTCTTAAAGTGACAAAAGTATAGAAATGGAGAAAAGATTAGTGGTTACCAGTGGTTAAGGTCAAGGATGGGTTCGGAAGTAGATAAGGAGGGAAATGGGTGTGGCTCCAAAAGGATAACATGAGGGGTCTGTGGTAATGGGAATGTTCTTGGTGAAAAACAAAGGTAAACAAATGAGACTGTTGGTTTATTTTTGTAATTGTATTTTAGGCACAGCATATATTGTAGTCATTGTTTCTACATTCATGCCTATTGGTGTTTAGAAACTAAAAATGTGGTATAATGAAGTTATATATGTATTCTGGTCCAACCTCTGTCCCCAACTAACTTGTGACCTTAGTCACATTTCTTTGTGTTTGCTGGAATTTAGTTTCCTCTGGAGGGCTCCTTTGGAATGATTAATCGCAGGGATCCCTTCCAGCTGTAGAATTTGATGTTTCATGTTTCAATGCATCAAATGCATTTCGGGGTCTCAAAAGTACACTCAGACATGCAAGAGTGGGTCTGTTTTGTTATTTGTCTTATTTCATCAAGCATGTTTTGCATGGGTTATTTTAATGCATGGAACTTAACCAGCATTCTTTTCAACAATGACAAAAATTAAGACTGTAAATTCTCTCCCTTGAAGTTCTTTACTCTTTATTCCCTCTTGTGCCTCTGAAGACATGACTACATTGCTCATAGAAAGTTGTTTAAAAGTATTGATAATGAATGTCGGTTGAAAGGGAATTGGTGGTTTCAGGGTAGAACATATCACTGAGATTGCTTTTAAAAAATGCAATTTGCAGTAGTTTTACCTTCTAGTGAATTCTATGATACCACCTGACATATAGCTTGTACATTTTGAAGTATTTTGTTATTGTTGAGATTTTGGTTTATATCACATGGTGATGGATCCTAGCTCAAAGTAGATCTTAATTCATGTAAAACTTTGTTCACGTGATTTGAAAGCCCAATTTCTGAGTTTTAAAGTGTATTTTGTGAACTCTTAAATCCCGGATCACCCTTCATCTGAGTGGGCTCTCTCATGTGCTCACTATTGATTTTCCCTGAATTCTGGAAAGGGAGTGAACACTAAACTTTCTCAGGATAGTTTTCATGGCATTAAACATGGAACTATCTCATTTCCGATGCCAAATAGCAGGCATAGTGTGGTCTCTTTTCCTGTGACCTATGGAACTGGAAAGAAAACATATGGTTAGATCACTTTGAGATCTATTCCTGATCTCTTTCTCAATTAACAAACATTTATTAAACATTATCTGCTGTCAGGGAAGGTTGATAAAGCATATGCTTGCTTTGCTTCTGTGGAGACCAATCAGTGACTTTGAAGTCAAAGACTAGAGAATCTTTATCCTTTTCTCATCTTTGTTACCACTGGTGTCCTTCTTCCTTAACTTTTGGAGTTCCTAAATTCTGTGGTCTTTGACTTGAGCTTTTTTTGAAAAGTGCCAATTAGACATAAGTAATCTATCACTATGGACATAAAAGCCCCAATGGTCAGAATCTGTGAAATCAAAATTTCTCTTTCCATTATGACAATTAGTGACCTATTATCATGTTTAGACTGCTATTTTCTCATAGAAATGTAATCTTGGAAAAGAAATAATAGCTATAAAACCAAGATGTATAATGTATGTTAGAGTATATGTGAACATCATCTCTAGATTACTTATGTTTTCAAAAGCATTTTTATGCTTTGAAAGCTGCGGGTTTAATGTACTATATGTATTGGCATCAGGGGAACCAAAAAAATATATATCAGTTTGATTTAGGGTTGCTATGGAGAATATTTTAATGTTTCAGTTCAATAGTTTATATTTATGCATGTTTGTACTTATATACTTCAGCAGATTTCTAGTTTGGCGAATGTGTTTTAATTGACTATCAAAATATAATAATAGCCATTTGAAACAAAGCCAATAAGCAAAACAAAAAATACACATTTCAATTTCAGTTTATGACTATGAAAGGGAAAGCATTTTAATATTTGCACACTTTTTTTCTGCATAGAAAGCTTTTCGTGATGTTTTTGATATGTTTATGGATATTATTCAGTATTCATTCTTTGATTTCTGCCCTCATTAGTTGGTATTTATAATTGTTTAGGTATAGGCTATCATGGCCAGCAATTTAATTATATCTAATTATCAAGTCATAGACAGAATTATTTTGCTATAGTCACATCATTTTTTTTTT
>NW_011888822.1:1067996-1075060 GCF_000151845.1 Pteropus vampyrus | reverse complement strand
ATATAGCTTGTACATTTTGAAGTATTTTGTTATTGTTGAGATTTTGGTTTATATCACATGGTGATGGATCCTAGCTCAAAGTAGATCTTAATTCATGTAAAACTTTGTTCACGTGATTTGAAAGCCCAATTTCTGAGTTTTAAAGTGTATTTTGTGAACTCTTAAATCCCGGATCACCCTTCATCTGAGTGGGCTCTCTCATGTGCTCACTATTGATTTTCCCTGAATTCTGGAAAGGGAGTGAACACTAAACTTTCTCAGGATAGTTTTCATGGCATTAAACATGGAACTATCTCATTTCCGATGCCAAATAGCAGGCATAGTGTGTTCTCTTTTCCTGTGACCTATGGAACTGGAAAGAAAACATATGGTTAGATCACTTTGAGATCTATTCCTGATCTCTTTCTCAATTAACAAACATTTATTAAACATTATCTGCTGTCAGGGAAGGTTGATAAAGCATATGCTTGCTTTGCTTCTGTGGAGACCAATCAGTGACTTTGAAGTCAAAGACTAGAGAATCTTTATCCTTTTCTCATCTTTGTTACCACTGGTGTCCTTCTTCCTTAACTTTTGGAGTTCCTAAATTCTGTGGTCTTTGACTTGAGCTTTTTTTGAAAAGTGCCAATTAGACATAAGTAATCTATCACTATGGACATAAAAGCCCCAATGGTCAGAATCTGTGAAATCAAAATTTCTCTTTCCATTATGACAATTAGTGACCTATTATCATGTTTAGACTGCTATTTTCTCATAGAAATGTAATCTTGGAAAAGAAATAATAGCTATAAAACCAAGATGTATAATGTATGTTAGAGTATATGTGAACATCATCTCTAGATTACTTATGTTTTCAAAAGCATTTTTATGCTTTGAAAGCTGCGGGTTTAATGTACTATATGTATTGGCATCAGGGGAACCAAAAAAATATATATCAGTTTGATTTAGGGTTGCTATGGAGAATATTTTAATGTTTCAGTTCAATAGTTTATATTTATGCATGTTTGTACTTATATACTTCAGCAGATTTCTAGTTTGGCGAATGTGTTTTAATTGACTATCAAAATATAATAATAGCCATTTGAAACAAAGCCAATAAGCAAAACAAAAAATACACATTTCAATTTCAGTTTATGACTATGAAAGGGAAAGCATTTTAATATTTGCACACTTTTTTTCTGCATAGAAAGCTTTTCGTGATGTTTTTGATATGTTTATGGATATTATTCAGTATTCATTCTTTGATTTCTGCCCTCATTAGTTGGTATTTATAATTGTTTAGGTATAGGCTATCATGGCCAGCAATTTAATTATATCTAATTATCAAGTCATAGACAGAATTATTTTGCTATAGTCACATCATTTTTTTTTTTGAAATATGATATGTCCTAATACTGTCTTCTAAGACTTTCTTAGAGCAGGACCTACTACTATAAAGGTTTAGTTTTCAAAGTTTTTGAAGAAAAACTCAAGAGCATTAACCAGCAGCTAATATCCAAGTTAGGTTAGGACCACCTGATTGTCTCAGATTTCTCAGCTTTTATTCCTGAAGGGAAAGGTACAGCCCCACTTGTGGAGGATATGCTACGTGTCTGACATTATGCTAATCTGGAGATGATTTTCAACTACAGTGTAATATACATCTTGGTTTATAGTTATTATTTCTAATTAAATCTTTTACAGTGACCTCATAGAAAAAAATTTTTTCACCCATTGACTTTTAAACATTTTCTTTTGAAGGTAAAGTTAACGTCTTGATTATTATTACAGCTGTTCTCACTGCCAGTTGTTACCGTCTGGGTCCTAACTTGACCAAAATAGTGCTTGATCTGGGGAGGCTGACATGACAACTTCAAGTAGCTTTCATCTCTAGCTGGGCATTAGTATTACTTGGGGTTTGTATTAGTTTCCTAGGGCTGCTGTAACAAATACCACAGAATGGTGGCTTAAAACAATAGAAATTTACTCTCTCAACAATTCCGGAGGCCAAAATCAAAATGCAAACAAAGTCACGCTCTTTTTGAAGATTTTAGGAGAGACTCCTTTGCTTCTTCCAGCATCTGGTAGCTCCTAGTATTCTTTGGCTTGCGATACCCTAGCTCCAGTGTTTGCCTCTGTCTTCTCTTCCATGTCTCTGTTTGCAAACTTCCCCCTTATTTCTCTTACAAAAAAAAAAAAAAAAAACAGTCATTGGATTTAAGGCCTGCCCTAAATTCTGGATGATTTCATCTCGATATCTTCAATTAATTATATCTGCAAAGACCCTAGGATCAAGTCAAAGCCAACTCCAAATAAGGAAATATGGGATGAGGCCACTTGGTTTTCTCAGGTTCTTCAGGCATTTATACTTGTCTGCACTCCTCTACCCCTTAACAGCCCCCTGGACCAACATGCTAAGACTTGGAAATTGTTAGTACAGGAGCCTTTGTCAGTGCCTCATCCCTTCTCCCTATGCCTGCATCTTCTCTCCCTTCCCCTCTCTCCTATTGGTAAAGCCCTATTCTTTTCAGTGACATCATTTTGTCTCTAGGAGAATTGTGTTCTAACTTCCAAGCCAGCAATACACAATCTAGTATTTGAAACAGAATTCATTTGGAGAGACAGTATAATGTAGTGAATAAAGTACAGGCTTTGGAGCTAGAAGGAGCCGGCTTCATTTTCCTGTTCTAGACCTTCTCTTGCTCTGTATGAGACAAAAGCAAGTTGTTTTGGATGGCTGATATTGGTGTCTATATCTTGTTGTGAAAATTGGAGATATTCTGCTTCCAAGCTCACTCACATAGTGCTTGGCAAGATTCAGTTTTTCTAGGGTTGTTGGACCGTCGGCCTCAGTTCCTTGCCACATAGGGCTCCCCATAGGGCACGTTGCTTTATCTGATGTAGCAAGTAAGAAGAGCCAGAGAAAATGAGAACGATGGAGTCTCTTATAAACTAATCTCGGAGTTAACATCCTAATATCTGTGCCATGTTTAGTTTGTCAAAAAAAAAAGTTACTAGGTCCAGCCCACACTCAGAAGGAGGGAAGATTACATAAGGGTGTGAATCCCAAAAGGTGGGATCATTACGAGCTGTTGTAGAAGCTTTCAAGAGCAGTATTTCCCCCCAAAATCAATCCTAATGTTTTTCTTTGGAGTATCTTCTCATATTTCTAACTTGGGGTAGTACTGACTCTCGTCTTCTGTCATATCTTCTGAGGACAGAGGGACCAGATGTCAAGCTGGAATACTGAAGCATAAGACTTTAAAGAATTGGCTTGGGAAGTCACACACAGCATCGGGAACAGTATTGTGATAAGAACTTCAGCAGCTGATATCCTGGTGGGTCATTATCTCCTGAATTATTTTGCTACATGATTACACCGAACTATAGAGGTTTAGAAATAAGCCACTGTAGTAGGCCAGAAGGGAACAATATGAGCAGTCATTTAGAATGTGCTGCTGCAGAGAGAATTGCTAAGTGGCAGTTCTTTAAAACCACTTTACCAAACTATAGTTTGTCTATCTGCTGTAACTAGTCCTTATCATAAGCCATAGCAGCTACACTCTCATTCCTTGTTCTAAACACCATGTTCTGAAACCACCATTTCAGGAGGATATTCTTGGGAGAACACTCAACATCATTTCTAGGCATTTCCAATTCTACATAATTAGAATAGAAAGACTTTCAAGTCGGCTTCAGGTTTTAGCTTGTTATATAAATAAGTTCACAGGAATCTCAAATGCTTTACAGAAATCTGACAGCAACTATAAAAGGCTTTTGAACATTTTTGTTGCCAAAGTCCCAGGGATTGCTGGAATCTTAAATAGCCTGTTTTAAGCTCCAATTCAGAAGCTTTTTTGTCATGTTTAATAATGTGGTGAATAATTCCTTTTCTGTTAGTCGTTTCCTCTTTTATAATCCATAAGGATCTTTGAGCCATGGAATGGATATTTTCTGGTGCTGTAAATTAAAGGTCCTTTCAATTCAAAACTTAAAATGGCCTTTTAATGTACCACTTCTGTAAATCCATTTATCTAGGTCTAAAGATTCATTAAAATCCATTTAAATGAAAGCATTACATAGGTACATGTTCAATTCAAGGAGGTGACCATTTTGAAAGGAGAATGCCAGGGGAGACACTACATATGAACAAAATTATATTATTTGTAGAAGATATTAACTATTAGAACTATATCCATTTTCTCATTTCTTTTAAAGTATGAGGATAGTTAGAAGTTTACTGCAGGATCTGGTGAACCCCATTGAGTCCATGGTTAGTGTTCATAAGATCTGTGAGCTTGGATGGGAAAATAATTATATCTTTATTTACAATAACCTCTAACTGGAATTTAGCATTTATTTCAAGTATGAACATAGTCATAGGACCACAGTAACATTGGCAGTACTTGTGACTTTGTCATGAAATAGAACACACAGACTTGTTTAATCACATTATAGTTTTTGCAAATATCTCAAAATATCATTTGCCTTATCACTCTTTTCAAAATATAATAGTTATTAGACCTGCTTTTGGGTCTTATTACTTAAAATCTTAATAAAGTAGCAACTATATCATAAATATGTTTAAAAATATTCTAATTGCTGTATTTTGGTTTAATTTGTATTCTCTGAAATACTGTGCACTTTTTTATTTAAAAATATTACCCCAAGAAATAGTACATAGATTCCATCAGGTGGCCAAGGGGTCCAGGTTCACACACACACACACACACACACACACACACACACACACACACTGCTAGAACCTAGAAGGAGTGAGTACAGAATGAATGAAGAGAACTACATTCAATGATAAAGTGCTGGAAAATAGGCACTTTGAATAGATGATGCCCTTTAATCCTCCCAGTAACCCTGTGAGGTAGAGGTCATTATCATCTGCATTGTATAAATGTTGGATCAGAGACTTAGAAGACATGGTAACCAGCCTCTAAGGATCCTCACCTTTTTGTATTCACCTCCTTGTGAAGCCTCTCCTACACTGTATCAGGTTGATCTGTTATGGGCATAATACAGTGGAGACAATAGTGTATGACTTCTGAGGCTTGGTCATAGTCATAAAAAGATTACTTGCTTTGGGTGAAGCTAGTACCGTATTGAGAACACTTAAGCAGACCTATGGAGAGGTCCATATGGCAAAGAACGAAGTCTTCCAACAGCCAGCACCAACTTCTCAAACTTGTAAATGAGCCATCTTTGAAGTGATCGTCCAGTTCCAATCATGCCTATAGATTATTTCAGACCTGGTGGACATTTTTTTTATTATTAATTTCAAGTATAAAGTACCTTGGTTAGACATTTTTATAGTTTATAAAATGATCCCCGTAATTGCTCTTTCTCTTCTCTGGCTCTCCACTTAGCCATTACATTCTAACTGCATTCTCTACTTCCAGAATTCCTGATCCGCAGTACCTCTGTAAGATGATAATCGTTTCTGGTTGTTTTAAGCGACTGGATTATGGGGATAACTTGTTAAATGGCAATAGATAACTGATACCCAGGGCTTATATAATTTTCCCGGAGTCATATGACTACTGAACGACAGGGGTAGGCTAGAACCCCAAATGACAGAAGTAGGGGGAACCCAGCCGTTGTCGATGAAGTGTATTTTCCTGAGCTTAAGCAGGACGGCAGTGTTCTGAGACAGTCATAGAACCCTGAATCCCTTTTTCTTCTCTCACTCCTTTTCTCTCTTTCTCTCACATACCATATGTATGTAGTACTTGACCATTGATGAAGTAGCGGGTCTTCTGTTTCCTCACTTGATCCAGTTAACTTCTTAGATGAAATCAAGCAGTGTAGCAAAAACACTAGAGAAAATTTCCTGAACAATTACTATGTGTTCTAAACAGAGTACTGAGCGTTGAAATCAATCACAATAACAATCGTGTATGTTTTACTCTTGCCAGCCTAATATGACAGGAAGTAAATGAAATTTCAATTGATTTTCACAATAAACTTGTCAGGTAACATGTCCCCATTTAATAGATGACTTGACTGAGTTTAAGGTTAAAAAGACTTCCTAAGGCAACATGGTTTTTCTGTGTTAGAGGCAAAAGTAGAACCTATTTCTTCTGATTTGAGTTAATCTTCTATTCTGTTTGATATAGAAGTATGAAAAGGTAAAAGAAGAGTAACCAGGCTAATTTGTACAGCATTTATTTGAAGTAAAGCCTTCTTTACTTGTGTAGCTATTAAAATATCTGAGGCCTTTACATATTTTTTGAAGAACTTGGTTAAAAACCATTTTATATTTAAATTTATATTCCCAAATTGGGAGGAAGCAACATCCATTAGATGGTGAATTGACCTTTGGATTATCCCTTGACCCTTCAGTGACATTAAAATGAAAGAAAACTAAATAAAATGATATATCTCTGCACTGTTCTAAGCCTGTCGATATAAAAATGTAACTTAAATACTGAATACTGACTTTCCCTGTTGTTCTTCTGTCAGACGTTTTATTTAACATTTTCATTATTGTTTTTAAAGTAGGTTAGCCTGCTAGTTAGAAGACTCATCAAAATGTATTTAAACTTGCAAATATCTGTTTATTTGAGGAATATTGGGTACTATGAAAATTTTAGTAAATTACTTAGCTGGTATGCACTAATACTGAAAATGTCCTGTATACGTACTTCATTTAAAAATTCTGTTTCACTCAATAAAATGTGCATACCATAAAGGGACTTAGGAAAGAGAAAGATACATAAAAGTAATAACAAAAATACATTCGTACTCAAAATACATACATACTCAATTTGTATTACATTCATCAAGTTAATTTCTCTTATTTATTCAAAATTTCTAGGAGTCATCAATAAAATGACCAGTAATCCCACAGAAAAATAGCCAAAGAATATTGTGGCATATTATATTTTCCAAAAATGACCACAACTTAATTTCCAGTCCCACATCTGCTAGAATCTTACTATGCCTAATCAAAACGTAGAGTCTATTTTACCTTCTCTTGCACCTCGTTGGAACTTTGACTGCTTCTGAATAGGATGTACCTAGTGTGTGCTCTCTCTCCTCTCTGTCTCTGGCTGTCTTGTCTGTCTCTCCTT
>NW_011888822.1:1063296-1067946 GCF_000151845.1 Pteropus vampyrus | reverse complement strand
TGGTTGTTTTAAGCGACTGGATTATGGGGATAACTTGTTAAATGGCAATAGATAACTGATACCCAGGGCTTATATAATTTTCCCGGAGTCATATGACTACTGAACGACAGGGGTAGGCTAGAACCCCAAATGACAGAAGTAGGGGGAACCCAGCCGTTGTCGATGAAGTGTATTTTCCTGAGCTTAAGCAGGACGGCAGTGTTCTGAGACAGTCATAGAACCCTGAATCCCTTTTTCTTCTCTCACTCCTTTTCTCTCTTTCTCTCACATACCATATGTATGTAGTACTTGACCATTGATGAAGTAGCGGGTCTTCTGTTTCCTCACTTGATCCAGTTAACTTCTTAGATGAAATCAAGCAGTGTAGCAAAAACACTAGAGAAAATTTCCTGAACAATTACTATGTGTTCTAAACAGAGTACTGAGCGTTGAAATCAATCACAATAACAATCGTGTATGTTTTACTCTTGCCAGCCTAATATGACAGGAAGTAAATGAAATTTCAATTGATTTTCACAATAAACTTGTCAGGTAACATGTCCCCATTTAATAGATGACTTGACTGAGTTTAAGGTTAAAAAGACTTCCTAAGGCAACATGGTTTTTCTGTGTTAGAGGCAAAAGTAGAACCTATTTCTTCTGATTTGAGTTAATCTTCTATTCTGTTTGATATAGAAGTATGAAAAGGTAAAAGAAGAGTAACCAGGCTAATTTGTACAGCATTTATTTGAAGTAAAGCCTTCTTTACTTGTGTAGCTATTAAAATATCTGAGGCCTTTACATATTTTTTGAAGAACTTGGTTAAAAACCATTTTATATTTAAATTTATATTCCCAAATTGGGAGGAAGCAACATCCATTAGATGGTGAATTGACCTTTGGATTATCCCTTGACCCTTCAGTGACATTAAAATGAAAGAAAACTAAATAAAATGATATATCTCTGCACTGTTCTAAGCCTGTCGATATAAAAATGTAACTTAAATACTGAATACTGACTTTCCCTGTTGTTCTTCTGTCAGACGTTTTATTTAACATTTTCATTATTGTTTTTAAAGTAGGTTAGCCTGCTAGTTAGAAGACTCATCAAAATGTATTTAAACTTGCAAATATCTGTTTATTTGAGGAATATTGGGTACTATGAAAATTTTAGTAAATTACTTAGCTGGTATGCACTAATACTGAAAATGTCCTGTATACGTACTTCATTTAAAAATTCTGTTTCACTCAATAAAATGTGCATACCATAAAGGGACTTAGGAAAGAGAAAGATACATAAAAGTAATAACAAAAATACATTCGTTTGAGAGAAACATACTCAATTTGTATTACATTCATCAAGTTAATTTCTCTTATTTATTCAAAATTTCTAGGAGTCATCAATAAAATGACCAGTAATCCCACAGAAAAATAGCCAAAGAATATTGTGGCATATTATATTTTCCAAAAATGACCACAACTTAATTTCCAGTCCCACATCTGCTAGAATCTTACTATGCCTAATCAAAACGTAGAGTCTATTTTACCTTCTCTTGCACCTCGTTGGAACTTTGACTGCTTCTGAATAGGATGTACCTAGTGTGTGCTCTCTCTCCTCTCTGTCTCTGGCTGTCTTGTCTGTCTCTCCTTTTCCTCCCCTCCCCCTCCTCGATGCCTCTTTTTCTCTCCCTCCCACAACCCTCCTTCTCCCAGTCCCCCTCCTTCTTCCAGACCCCCAACTCCTCTTGACGTGCTTCCTCTTGGAATCCATCTACCACATTATGAGGGAACTCTAACCACATGGAGAGGCTGGCCATGAGGTGTAAGTGTTCTAGTTGACAATTCGAGCCAAGGTCTCAGCTGAAAACTAGCATCTAATATGAGATGTCCTAAGCTCACCCAAAATAATTTCCCCAAACTCAAATGATTGGAAACTTTAATTATATTTGTAAAAGCTTTTCACAGCAGCATCTAGATTAGTGTTTGAATAACTAAGGACTGTAGTTCATCCTTGCTGGTTGACACATTAAAAAGCTTTAACAGGAACCATGAAAATGCAATAATTTATCAATATACCTTGCATTAGGTATATACTTCTCATTCTGTAATGTAATTCAAAGATATACTTCTAGGAATGGTGGGATGGCGGACCTCTGTAATAATAACTTATGGCTAAACCTTTTCAGCATTGTTAATGATACCTTACCTGAGTGAATTTACCTCTCAAAACACTGGCAAAAAAAAAGTGAGGTTTGTTCAGGTTGTTACATTTGGTATTCCACGTGCCTAAATTTGTATTTTTAACGGAAGTCCTTAAATAAAGCTGAAGAGGCTTTTGCTTTATCAGTAAGTGTTGTTATCTGCTGTAAGTTCTACCCCGGCTTGACTGTCACAAGGCAATTCATAAAAACCTTGGTTTGTACAGAGTCATGAGAGAGACGTTGGTTTATTTATAAAAATTCCTACACAGGTGCTTGGTGGAGAACAAAATATCTTTAAAGAGTTAGGAACATGACGCTAATATATATATAGAACAAATATGTACCGAGTTTTAATTGGTTTTTGGAGGAACACAATACAGTGAAGGGATGTTTTAAGGAACTGGCTACTTGGGACTTATAGGCATTTTGTTAAAAGAAAGAAAAGGGGGAAAGAATATTTGAATAATATTGCTAGGTTACATAAAAGACTGGTTAATATTCTACAAAGCATTAAAACCATAACTTTGGTGATTATCTTTGGTAGTAGATAAAAATTTATAAGTTAATCTGTAACTTTATAATAGCTGTACAATAATAAAAAAGTACATAGTAATGTCAGACACAGGTATATCCTTTTAGACAATTAAATCCTTAGGTAGGCTTCTTAAATGATATCCTAGTATGATTTTGGAAGAATGTGCCACTCACCACTACCACCAGCCTTGTCTAATTTTTAAGTTTATGATAATTTTTCTTAACAAGGGCCATATTATTTTTTTATGTCATGATAACTGCCACAAATTCTTGCAAAAGTCCATGTGTTATTGTCCTAGAAACACGATGTCAAATAAATCTTAAATTAATCTCAATCCTTTAGATTATTCTAAAGCAATGGATATAAGCAAAGATGATGAGAAAAATGTTATAAAAATGTAATTAAATATATAAGTATCAACACCATAGTTTTTCTAACATGATTTCACGCTCTGAACAGCGAAAGCTGATGGTAAAACTAACAAAACTTTGGTTATTTTGTAGATATAAATATAGTCAAGTTGAATAGATTCCAGAATAAACCCAATAGGGACATCTGAAATTAGACCTTCCAATAATCTCAGTTCTGCTTCTATCACATACACTTGGAACTGTATCCGGTGAGATTATTCTGGTTCCATTAACATTTTATCTAATTCTACCTGAACATCTACTTCTCATTTATCTTTGCATTTACCATTTGCCAATGTCACACTTTGAATGGCTAGATTCTTAAATGTAATTGACACTCATTTTCAAGAATAAGTGTTTCGTCATGAAGGGTATTTTTAGGTTTATGGTAAATTTGTTCTCATTTTTAGTTTGTTCTTCAGACAAATAGTGTAATATATACTATTCTTCCTTATTCTTATTGAATATTTTCTACTAAATCTATCTTTTTATGATTCAGAAATGCCAGCTTCAGTTTTTTTATTAATTCATACTGACCCTGTGCAGAGCTGTCTATCTTGACTTAATGGCCATTTATAATATATGGATGGCATTCCCCTGCCATTAATGTTTAATGAATTGGCTTCTGATCCAATAGAGGCTAATAAAAGTAATTACTAGAATACATTGTCTTTCTACAGTGCCCTAGGAACTTTTTTTCTAATCCCTATTGTGTACCTTTGGCCTATAGTCTCCTTTTTTCCCTCTTCCAGTGTACTTTCTTTCAACCTCTTTTTCATTATTTAGTCCAAATGTATACATTTGCACACTTATTTTTGTCCGAGTCAAGATGTGTAGAAACTTTAATAAGCATCACCCTACATGATTGCTAGAGAGAAAAGAAACTTTCCTAAAGATTTGAAGAATATAGATGTATGTGCAGAATAAATAAATATATGAAAAAAAAATCATGGATTCTTCTTATAAGATCTATCTCTAGCTGAGATACTCTGAATTTGAAGCATATGTTGGAAACAAAACTTGGGTTTTGGAGTTAGGTAGTGGTGATAGATGCACTACTTTGTGAATATACTAAAAACCATTGAATTTTATAATTTAAAGGAGTAAATTTTAAGATGTGTGAATTTTATATGTATAGATACATATATGTATATATGTGTGTATCACAGTAAAAATAACTATTGGGACTGAATGAGTTGAAGGAGCAAAGCTGAGTATCTCCTGACAAAGCTGAGTATTACAAACACATGCACACATATTTCCCCTGTTATTCTCTCTCATGAATCAATTTTTCCATATTTCTAGTAAAGGGGCTTTTGGCATGCTCATGAAATCCTTCGAATCTGTACATTTCTTTATTACCGAAGAACCTAAACGAGGCCGTATTTATGCCAGTGTGTGCTTTTGAAAGACTTTCTTCATTCGAGATGATTTAATCCTGAGGGAATTTGGCTCTGCCAGCCACTACCTCTAAACAGCTAGCCAGCTACACTCTATTCTTTCAAATTCAAGCCCTATTCTTGCAA
>NW_011888822.1:1059518-1063246 GCF_000151845.1 Pteropus vampyrus | reverse complement strand
CGGTGAGATTATTCTGGTTCCATTAACATTTTATCTAATTCTACCTGAACATCTACTTCTCATTTATCTTTGCATTTACCATTTGCCAATGTCACACTTTGAATGGCTAGATTCTTAAATGTAATCGACACTCATTTTCAAGAAATAAGTGTTTCGTCATGAAGGGTATTTTTAGGTTTATGGTAAATTTGTTCTCATTTTTAGTTTGTTCTTCAGACAAATAGTGTAATATATACTATTCTTCCTTATTCTTATTGAATATTTTCTACTAAATCTATCTTTTTATGATTCAGAAATGCCAGCTTCAGTTTTTTTATTAATTCATACTGACCCTGTGCAGAGCTGTCTATCTTGACTTAATGGCCATTTATAATATATGGATGGCATTCCCCTGCCATTAATGTTTAATGAATTGGCTTCTGATCCAATAGAGGCTAATAAAAGTAATTACTAGAATACATTGTCTTTCTACAGTGCCCTAGGAACTTTTTTTCTAATCCCTATTGTGTACCTTTGGCCTATAGTCTCCTTTTTTCCCTCTTCCAGTGTACTTTCTTTCAACCTCTTTTTCATTATTTAGTCCAAATGTATACATTTGCACACTTATTTTTGTCCGAGTCAAGATGTGTAGAAACTTTAATAAGCATCACCCTACATGATTGCTAGAGAGAAAAGAAACTTTCCTAAAGATTTGAAGAATATAGATGTATGTGCAGAATAAATAAATATATGAAAAAAAAATCATGGATTCTTCTTATAAGATCTATCTCTAGCTGAGATACTCTGAATTTGAAGCATATGTTGGAAACAAAACTTGGGTTTTGGAGTTAGGTAGTGGTGATAGATGCACTACTTTGTGAATATACTAAAAACCATTGAATTTTATAATTTAAAGGAGTAAATTTTAAGATGTGTGAATTTTATATGTATAGATACATATATGTATATATGTGTGTATCACAGTAAAAATAACTATTGGGACTGAATGAGTTGAAGGAGCAAAGCTGAGTATCTCCTGACAAAGCTGAGTATTACAAACACATGCACACATATTTCCCCTGTTATTCTCTCTCATGAATCAATTTTTCCATATTTTTAGTAAAGGGGCTTTTGGCATGCTCATGAAATCCTTCGAATCTGTACATTTCTTTATTACTGAAGAATCTAAACGAGGCCGTATTTATGCCAGTGTGTGCTTTTGAAAGACTTTCTTCATTCGAGATGATTTAATCCTGAGGGAATTTGGCTCTGCCAGCCACTACCTCTAAACAGCTAGCCAGCTACACTCTATTCTTTCAAATTCAAGCCCTATTCTTGCAACTAAACCTGTTTCAAAGTGACTGTTGTATCCACTTCAGAGTTCTGCATACTTAAAGCCGTGGACTGAAATTTTAACAGCCATAAAAATCTTCATAGCTGCTTGAAATAAGGGTTTCTGGTTTCTGGATCCTGCTCCCGGAGTAGCCTGACTGCCTGCCTGCCTGCCTGCCTTTCTCCTTCCTCTCTCCTACCTTTCCTTCCTGTCTTTTTTTTTTCCTCCTTTTTCTTTCTTTTCTTTTTTATCTTTAAAAATTAATCAACTTTATTTTTAGAACACTTTTAAATTTACAGAAAAATGGAACAAATAGTAGGAGTTCTCATAGCCTCCCCACAACCTCACATGTAGTTTCTCTTATTAATGTCTTACGTTAATGTGGTATGTTTGTTATAATTAATGAACCAATGAATACATTATTAATAACTAAAATCTGTAGTTTACATTAAGGTTCACTCTGCATTGTACAATTCTGTGGATTTAGAAAAATGCATGTTGTCATGTATTCGGCCATTTACAGTATTATACAGAATAGATTTACTGCCCTAAAAATTCCCTGCATTTCATCTATTTGTCTCCTTTTCAGTTCCCCGGAACCTCTGGTAACCACTGATCTTTTTATATAGTTTTTATATAGTTTTGTCTTTTCTAGAATGTCATATAGTTGGAACCATGTAGTATGTAGCCTTTTCAGACTTTATTTCACTTAGCAATATACATTTAATGTTCTACCATGTCTGTTCATGAGTTGATAGCTCATTTCTTTTTATCACAGAAACATACTCCTTTGTATGGATGTGCCACAGTTTATTTCTATATTCACCTGTTGAAGAACATCTCAGCTGCTTCAATTTTTGAGCAATTATTAATAAAGTTGCTAGATAAATATTCCTGAGTAGGATTTTGTGTGGAAATAAGCTTTCAATGCAATTGAGTAAATTTCTAGGAATGTGATTATTGGATTCTGTGGTAAGACTATGTTTAGATTCATGAGAAACTGTCAAGCTGTCTTCCAAAGTGTCTGTGTCACTTCGCATTTCTGCTAGCAATGAATGAGAGTTCATTTCACTATGCTTCCTCACCAGTATTTGGTTGTGTCAGTTTTTTGGATTTCAGCCATTCAAATAGTTGTCTAATGATATTGCATTGTTGTTTTAGTTTGCAGCTTCCCTAATGACATATGATGTTGTGTGTATCTTTTGCTATGCATATTTTCCATCTGTTTATCTTCTTAGGAGAGGTGTCTTCAGATTTTCTACCCATTTTTTGAGTTCTTATTGTTGAGTTTTAAGAGTTCTTTGTATATTTTGGATGCAAGTCCTTTATTAGGTATGTGTTTTATAAATATTTTCTCCCAGTCTGTGGCTTGTCTTTTTGTTCTATTAACTGCGTCTTTTGTAGAGCAGACATTTTTCATTTTAATAAAATCCAAATTATCAATTTTTCTTTCACGGATCATTCTTTTGGTGTTGTATCAATAAATTCATTGCCAAACCAAGCCTAGAGTTTCTTCTAGGTTATCTTCTGGAAGTTTTACAGATGTTATTGTACATTTTATTTCATGATATATTTGGAGTTAAGTTTTTAAAAGTGTAAGGTCTGTGTCTAGGTTCTTTTTTCTGCAATTGGATGCCCATTTGTTCCAGCCTATTTGTTGATGATACTGTTCTTTCTCTATTGAATTGGCTTTGATTTTTTTTTGTCAAAAAATAAGTTACCTGCATTTGCGTTGGTCTCTTTCTAGTCTGTCTTTTACGTTTCATTGATTTGTCTATTTTTTCAGTAACACCATGTCGTCTTGATCACTGTAGCTTTATAGAAAATCTTGAAGTTGATTAGTGTCTGTTGTCTACTTTTGTTCTTCAATATTGTGTTGGCTATTCTGGATCTTGTGCCTTTCCACATGAACTTTAGAGGCAAATAGTTGATATCCATAGAATAACTTGCTGGGGTTTTGATTGGGATTACATTGGATCTATAAATAAAATTGGGAAGAACTGACATCTTAATATTGAGTCTTCCTCTTCATGAACATGAAATGTCATTGATTTATTTAGATCTTTTATTTCTTTCATCAGAATTTTGTCTTATTTCTCATGAAGATCCTGCATGTATTTTGTTAGAATTATACCTATGTATTTCATTTATTTTTATTTATACGAATGTCATTGTGTTTTAAATACAGCTTCAAATTGTTCTTTGCCATGAGGGAAACCAGTTGACTCTTTATGTTAAATTTTATCCTGTAACATTACTATAGTCACTTATTGGTTTCAGAATTTTTTTCCCCAATTTTTAGGGATTTCTACATAGATAATCACGTCATCTGAGCACAAAGTCAGTTCTATTTCTTTCTTCCCAGTATGTATACCTTTTCTTGTCTTATGGCATTAGCTAGGACTTCCAGTATAAT
>NW_011888822.1:1057477-1059468 GCF_000151845.1 Pteropus vampyrus | reverse complement strand
TTGTCTTATTTCTCATGAAGATTCTGCATGTATTTTGTTAGAATTATACCTATGTATTTCATTTATTTTTATTAATACGAATGTCATTGTGTTTTAAATACAGCTTCAAATTGTTCTTTGCCATGAGGGAAACCAGTTGACTCTTTATGTTAAATTTTATCCTGTAACATTACTATAGTCACTTATTGGTTTCAGAATTTTTTTCCCCAATTTTTAGGGATTTCTACATAGATAATCACGTCATCTGAGCACAAAGTCAGTTCTATTTCTTTCTTCCCAGTATGTATACCTTTTCTTGTCTTATGGCATTAGCTAGGACTTCCAGTATAATGTTGAACAGAGGAAGTGAGAGGGGGCAACCTTGCCTTTTCCCCAATAATATTAGTTTCTGTGGCTGTTGTAACAAATTACCATAAACTGGTGGTTTAAAACAACAGAAATTTGTTGTCTTACAGTTTTGGAAGTGAGAAGTCAAAAATCAAAGTGTCATCAGGTTCACATACCCACAAAGGCTCTAAGAGAAACTTCATTTCTTATCTCTTCCAGATTCTTGTGGCTCTTGGAGTGTCTTGGATTGTAACTGTAGCATTTCAATCTCTGTCTCCCTGATCACACTGGCTTCTCCTCTGTGTGTCTGTTATTTCCTTTATTTCTTTCTTATAAGAACATTTTGAATGGTATTTTGGGCCTACTCAAATAATCCAAGATAATCTCATCTAAAAAATTTCAATCTAGTTATAACTCCAAAGATTCTTGTTTCAAATAAGCTAATATTTACAAATATTAACAATTTTGACTTGATATATTTGGGTGGCCATTATTCAACCTACCACCATGATGTTAAGGGGAAAGCATATAATTTCTCACCATTTAGTATAATGTTATGTTAGCTGTATCGTTTTGTAGATTCCTTTATCTAGTAGAGGAAATTAACTCTATTCCTAGTTTGCTGTGAGTTTTTATCATGAATAAGGGTAGAGCTTTCTCAAATGCTTTTTTCTATATCTATGGATATCATAGGATTTTTTTTCTTTAGCCTGTTGATATGATGGATTACATTAATTTTTGAATGTTCAACCAGTCTTGTGTAACTGGAGTAAAACCTACTTAGTCATGATATATAATTATTTTTATACATTGTTGGATTGGATCTTTATCTGGTTTAGATATTAGAGTAATGCTAGTATTGAAGTATGACTTAGAAGGTATTCCCTTTGTTTCATTTTTCTGAGACTCTAGAGAATTTATATCATTTCTCCTGTTAAGTGTTTGATAGAATTTACCATTGAAACTATCTGGGCCGGACACTTTCTGTTTTGAGAAGTTATGATTTATTGATTTGATTTCTTTAATTGACACAGAACTATTGAATTGGTGAATTTTTGTGTGTGTGAGTTTTGGTAGTTTGTTTCTTTCAAGGAGTCGATCCAACTTATCTATCAAATTTGAGATCATAAAGTTGTTCATAATGTTTTATTATCTTTTTAATGTCCATGAGATCAGTAGTGATGACCTCTCTAATATTATTAATATGTGTCTTTTTTTTTTTCTTGGTTAGTTTGGCTAGAAGTTTATCAATTTTATTAATCTTTTTAAAGAACCAGCTTTTGGTTTTTTAAGTTGTCTCTAATTGATACCTTGTTTTTAATTCAATTGATTTCTGCTCTAATTTTCATTATTTCTTTTCTTCTGATTGCTTTAGGTTTAAATTGCTCTTCTACCTCTGGTTTTCTAAGATGAGATATTTCTTCTCTTCAAATATATATATTCAGTGCTATAAATTTTTTGCTAAGCACTGTTTTCCTTGCTTAGCAAAAAATTTATAGCACTGAATACATATATTTGAAAATCCCACAAATTTTGAGTTGTATTTTCATTTAGATTTTCTTCAAAATATTTTTTTTTAAATTGAGACTTATTTTAAATTAAAACTGAAGTTTAATTTCTAATTACTTTAGAGTTTTCCAGGTATCTTTTATTATTGATTTCTA
>NW_011888822.1:1032610-1057007 GCF_000151845.1 Pteropus vampyrus | reverse complement strand
ATGTTCAACCAGTCTTGTGTAACTGGAGTAAAACCTACTTAGTCATGATATATAATTATTTTTATACGTTGTTGGATTGGATTTGCTAACATTTTGTTTAAAATTTTTACATCTATATTCATGAGTGATATTGATTTCTAGTTTATATTTCTGCTAATTTATCTGGTTTAGGTATTAGAGTAATGCTGGTATTGAAGAATGACTTAAAAGGTGTTCCCTTTGTTTCATTTTTCTGAGACTCTAGAGAATTTATATAATTTCTCCTGTTAAGTGTTTGATAGAATTTACCATTGAAACTATCTGGGCTGGATACTTTCTGTTTTGAGAAGTTATGATTTATTGATTTGATTTCTTTAATTGACACAGAACTATTGAATTGGTGAATTTTTGTGCGTGTGAGTTTTGGTAGTTTGTTTCTTTCAGGGAGTTGATCCAACTTATCTATCAAATTTGAGATCATAGAGTTGTTCATAATGTTTTATTATCTTTTTAATGTCCATGAGATCAGTAGTGATGACCTCTCTAATATTATTAATATGTGTCTTTTTTTTTTCTTGGTTAGTTTGGCTAGAAGTTTATCAATTTTATTAATCTTTTTAAAGAACCAGCTTTTGGTTTTTAAGTTGTCTCTAATTGATACCTTGTTTTTAATTCAATTGATTTCTGCTCTAATTTTCATTATTTCTTTTCTTCTGATTGCTTTATGTTTAAATTGCTCTTCTACCTCTGGTTTTCTAAGATGAGATATTTCTTCTCTTCAAATATATATATTCAGTGCTATAAATTTTTTGCTAAGCAAGGAAAACAGTGCTTAGCAAAAAATTTATAGCACTCAATACATATATTTGAAAATCCCACAAATTTTGAGTTGTATTTTCATTTATATTTTCTTCAAAATTTTTTTTTTAAATTGAGACTTATTTTAAATTAAAACTGAAGTTTAATTTCTAATTACTTTAGAGTTTTCCAGGTATCTTTTATTATTGATTTCTAGTTTAATTCAAGTGTAATATAAGAGCAGATGTATGATTCCTATTCTTTTAAATTTAATAAAATGATTTAAGGCACAGGATGTGATCTGTCTTGGTGGATGTGCCATATGAGTTTTAGAAAAATGTGTAATTCTGTTCATAATGAAGTATTCTGTATATATCCTTTAGATCCAGTTGATTGATGGTGCTGGTCCGTTTAACTGTATACTTATTGACTTTCTGCCTGCTGAATCTATCAGGTTTTGATAGAGAATTGTTTAAGTCTCTAACCATAAAAGTAAATTTTTCTATTTCTATTCACAGTTCTATTAGTTTTGCTTCATTTATTTTGATGCTATATTTTTAGGTGCACACATTAAGGATCTCTTTGTTTTTTCAATATATGGACAACTGACCTCTTTATCATTATGTAGTTCTGCTATTTGTGAAAATTTTCCTTGTTTTGAAGTCTGCTTTGTTTGACATTAATACAGCTATACCAGCTTTCTTAGATGTTAGGATGGTATATCTAGCTACATCCCTTTAATTTTAATATATATCATTATTTTTAAAGTGGATTACTTTTAGACAACATATAGTTGACCCTAGTTTTTCAATTCACTCTTGCATTCTGTATCCTTTATTTGTATCTCTAGAACATTTACATTTGAAGTTATTATTGATTTGGTTAGAGTAACATCTGCCAGATTCGTAATTGTTTTCTTGTCTTTGCACTTGTTCTCTGTTTCTTTTTAAATCTTCTCTAGTCTTAACTGACAATTTTGTATGATTCCATTTTTTATCTTATATTAGCATATAATTATATATTTTAAAGTATCAGTGTTTACCCTGATAATGTTTTAATTATACACTTACAATTAAATTAAACCCTCTTTCAAATAACATCATACTGTTTCATAGATCATACATGTACTTTATAACCAGGAATTCTCTAGTTCTCCCTCCTGTCCCTTATAAAATTGCTCTTATTCATTTCTTTTATGCATATGCTATAACCATCCAATTTAATGTTTTTATTATTTTGAATAATTTCACATTAGATTAACTAGTAATAAGAGAAACAAAATGTTTTATATTACTTTCCTTTATTTTTTCCCCTGATAGTCTTTCTTTATGCAGATAAGGTTTCTAACCTGGGTCGTTATTCATCTGTCCGAAGAACTTCTTTTAACATTTACAGGGCAACTTTTGGTGACAAATTCCTTCAGTTTTTGTTCATCTTAGAAAGTTCTTATTTCTTCTTCCAGTTTTAATGATAATTTTGATAGATACAGAATTCAGTTGGTGAATATTTTTTTCAATATTGTAAATGTTTCACTCCATTGCCTTCTTGATTGCAACATTTATAGTAAGAAGTCTCTCTAGTCCTCTACAAATAAGGAATATTTTTCCTCTCAATGCTTTTAAGGTTTTCTCGTTGTCTTTTGTTTTCAGTGGAACATGATATGCCTAGGTATAGATATTTTGGAAATTATTATGCTTGGTATTCTTGTATTCTCTAGGCTTTTTAGATTTCTGGTTCGACATATGATTAATTTTGAAAAACTCTCAGCAATGATTATATCAAATATTTCTTCTACTTTTTTCTTTTCTTTTTGGTATTTTCATTACACCTTTTTAATTGGTCCAACAATTTTTGGATGTTGTGCTCTATTTTTTCCTCTCTGCATTTCAGTTAGGGATATTTCTCTTGATATGTCTTAAACTCACTGATTCTTGGTCATGTTCTGTTTATGATGAGACCATCGGAGACATTCTTCACTTCCGTAATGGTGCTTTTTATATCTGTCATTTCCTTTTGATTATTTGAGTTTCTGTCTTTGTGCTTACATAACCCATCTGTTTTTGCTTGTTCCCTATTTTTCTAGTGGAGTTGTTAACATATTTACCATAATTTAATTCCTTACATGATAATTCCAAAATCTTTGTCATATCTGAGTCCAGTTCTGGTACTTCCTTTGTCTCCTCACATTGTTTTTTTTTTTTTTTCCTTTTTAGCATGTCCTGTAAAAATTTTTTTTTTTTTTTTTGAAAGCCAGAAATGATATCTCAAGTAATAAAAACAGATCAGTAGGCTTTTATTGTGAGGTATTATATTAATCTAGGATCTGGACAGTGTTTGTTTTTTGTAGCTGTAAATTTGTTTTTTCTCCCCTGTCTTCTTTAGATTTCCCTAAGAACTCCTTTGTAAGTAGAATCTGTATCTTTCAAATGTTAATTATAATTCATTGTTATTATACTAAAGCCCTATTCACGTGATGATAAGGTATTAAGAATGGTTACTCTTCCATAATGGAATAATTAGATCTCAGTTTGTTTTAGTGGGTGTTACTCCCACTAAACCTTTCATAACCTTTTGAATGTGTGTGTGTGTGTATGTGAAGGGATGATGTCTCCTATGCTGCTGATTCAGGAAAATTAGAAGGGGCTTGAAATGACTGACTGCCCTTCCTCAAAGTCAGATAAAGCTATGATAAAAATAGATTCCCTAGGATGACAGGTCTCCATTATAAGAATAATCTGGGAAATTTTCAGATTTCCCCTCCTTGGGAGGTATTTTCTCCAGTCTTCACCATGACTGAGAACATGGTGAGATTCCTTGAGGTAAAACCCACAAAAGTGTGAAGCCTGCCCTAAAGCTAGTACTCATGACTAGCTCCTTCTACTTTAGCGTCAAGTGAGATGATCTTGGCTGTTTTCTTTATATTTACCTGTCTTTCCAGATTGTGAGGGTGGTGGTTTGCCCTGTAACCTCAATTCTCTGATGGATCTAAGAAAACAGCATTTTTTTTTTTAGTTGGTTTGCCTTTTTTTGTTGTTGTTTTGAGGATGAGGTTGATGGCTTCCAACTTCTTTACATGTCCATCCCAAGAAATTGTTATGCAAGTGGTTGGTTGATAGAAAAAACCTGACCCAGAATGTGTTTAATCCTATTAATATATAAATTGACATTTTCTTATGTTATTACTAATTTCTTACCACCGTGACTTTGGCAAATGATTAAAATGTCACTAAATATTTTTTTTAAGTAAATAAAAATTCTAGATGCTGTACCTTTTGTACTTTGAATCAGGAATTTAAAAATTATTTTGAAATTCACCCCGTTCAGTTGTTATATAAACATTGTTGGGGCATCTTTACCACTTTTACATCTTGTGGGCTCTCAGACCTGGTTGGGTTCTGACTGAGTACTTTTTTGTAGCTTTATTCTCCTTTTTCTTACATCTAAAGAAAATGTTTGTGTGAATGTCTGGTCTTTTCACAAAATAAGCAAATTGTATTAGAACGCATTTCCTGGGCTGCTTCTGTCTCTATAAAGGGACACTGGGGTGTTTGAAAAACAAACAAACAAACAAAAAACACCCCCCAAAACCTCTCCAAACTATTGTTTAAACGTACCCTAATGTTATCTTGGAGAAGAACGATAATTACTGCCTAATTCTTTAATTCGTAGGGACTAACTTAATTTGTCCAATTTCAAAACCACAGGTTGCAAGCAAGGCCTTTTTCATGGAAACCTTAGAAGAGATACAACATGCCGACAGAATATGTCTGTTTAATTCTGTTTAGTTTTATTTACTGGTTTTCCTTTATAAGCACTTTGACTTTCTATTATCCGACAGGACAAGATTTCTCAAATTCAACCTTCCTTTTTAGTGTGAATTTATTAATCAAGTACTACGTGCCAGCAACTATCCTGGTCACAGGTATATGACAGTGACAAGGCAACACGTGACTTCAAAGAACTTTCTGTTTAGTGAGGCTTAAGTCAAATGTCTACTGTCAATTTTGCACAAGACCACCAAAAAAAACCTGTTAATGAAACAAGTTATGCTTTTAGACCTAAAGCCATAAGGGATAAACCACTTCGACAGAATCTGAGCAGTTTCTCAAAATAGGGAAATCAGGGGAGCACATTTATGGAGTTTAGGGTTTGCGCTGGGTGATTTTTAAAGCAAGTGTTGCAGATCAGAGAACTGTTTGGAGTTGGGCAGAGTTTAGGACAAAATAGTTTTGTGTTGATGCCACAAAAAGTTGAAGCACCCTTGACAATCTGATCACCTTGCTAAATGATCTGTTTTAGTTAGCTCATAGTTTCTGTTCCAGCAGACAGAATTTTCCAGAGCAGGTAGGATTTGCTTGGTATTAGTAATAATGAACATGGTAATAAAAATATGCCTAGTTTCAGAATTTTCACAAAAGGACAATATATTATTAGTTTTAGTTGTCACATATAAGTGAACATTAAATTCTTAAAGTGTAGCCATAAAGAAGATTTAAGTAAAAGAGAAAATCTTTACCTTGTTAAATGGAAGAAAAAAAAACTTTCTCTTCCTTGCTACTGTTATTTTTTAAAAATAATCAGATGGCTGTGGTGAAATATTTTCTTGTTATTCTAAGATAATTCTGTTTGGGAATGCAAATTAAAATATAATTTTTTTCCTAAATTAAAGTTATAGACTTTTCTAATGAAAGCAATTTTTTTTTAAAAAAAATTTATTTATTTAAACTAGTTTCATGTATACAGTACATTGGTTAGACATCTATAATGTCCATAAAACGATCCCCCCAATTGCTCCCTCCCTCCCCTAGCCCTCCACTTAGCCGTCATATTAATGCTAACTGCATTTCCTGTGCCATGCTCACCGTGCCCAACTAATTTGTACTTCTTTAACCCTCACCCCATTCTCCCAGCTTCCCAATCCTCCTCCCCTCTATCATCAAATTGTCCACTCTATTTGTGAGTCTGTTTTTGATTAGTTTGTTCTTTTTGTTCTTTAGATACCACATATAAGTGAAATCATATGGTATCTATCTTTCTCTATCTGACTTATCAAATGAAAGCAATTTTTAAGCCTATTACAATTGCAATCATCCATGCTAAATTCATAGAGATAAGTATTTTTACTTACGTTTTCAATTCTTACTCTAGGCTGGGCCACATCCGCTGGCTGGGCACTTAGGGTTGCTGTATGCATACTTCTAATGGCTCTCTTTTAAAGACGTCTGTGCTGGACCTCAACAGAGTAAAATTCCTAGAGTCATTCCAATGGATTCCAAGAGACTGCTTGTTCTCAGTTTTCATAGATTTCTGCTCTTTTCAAATTATTTGTAATGGCTGGGTTATTATTTTAATTGTGGAACCATTTGTTTATTACTATTGTTGTTATACATGTATTAGTAATACATGTATTACTATTGTTGTAAATATATTTTTGTTTCCATACAATTCAACCATAGTAAGCATAGCTTATGACCACTATTCTCAAGTGTACAAAGAGAAATGTAACATTTAATTAGATATAAACACATAATAAATGTTAAATTTATTTCAGTCATCTTATGTATGATACATTCTTAGGCAAATATTCAGGTAAAAGATTTCTGTTTGCTTCTTCCTCAAATATTTATTGAGCGATTGACATGTAGATGGAAATATATATTCCAGATTCTGGCGATTTAGAGCTGGGGAATCAGTGGTAAACAGAATAGAACCAATGCCTGCCCTCAGGGAGCTTACAATCTAGTGATGGAGAAAAATGTTAAACCAAAAATGAGATACACAAGTATAGTATCTGAGCTCTGAATGAGTGGCATGAAAGAGCGATCCGATGTTATAACCATAATAATGTACCAGGTTAAGAAAAGAGATGAAAGTTGAACTGAGAGTGGAAAGAAGATAAGGAGAGTGGAAAGAATAGAAGATAATGAGGCAAAGAGTAGTCTAGGTAGAGAAAAGACTTGCCAGAACCCTAAGGAAGAAAGAATTAAAACTCAAGCACCTATCAGGAAAGCCAAAATGTAATTTGTCATTGTTGTGTTCTTTAAGTTGTATTCTTTGGATGTTAATTATCTTAATACAATTATATAAGCACTTTTTAATACTTAATCTATACAAAGTTGAAATACTTTTATTAATTTCTCTAAATGTTTTAGAATTTTACTCTGTGATTTTAAACACTTATGAAAGATCTTTTAACATGTCCTTCATCAGGACTGAGCTCATCTAACAGAAATAGTGCTTTCATATTAAATAAACAAACCTAAAACTTAGGAGGTACCATTATGTTAATTGCTGCCTTGAAGTGGTTATTTTCTGTCATTTTGTTTATTGACAGTGACTAGAATTACACCAGCACTATAATCATCACTAAGAATAGTGAGGCTTTTCTTTTAATCAGAAGAATTATACTTCTAATTTAATAAAATTTGTTCTAAAAGAAAATTGGATATTAATTCAAAGAAATATGAAGGTTTTTTTTTGTTTTTGTTTTTTTTTACCCTGTGCTTATGCAGGACACTAGACAAATGCCAAAATCTCTAAATCTTTGTTTTCCAACTAAATGAAAGGCAGTAATAAAATTGCCTGTGTAAGGAAATTATTTTTTACCATTGAAATTCTCTTTATCTAAAATTTGCATGTTGAGTATAGTGCTTTATCAGGTCTGATGAGTGTAGTTTTTACCTCAATCCATTGTTTATCTTCTTAAAAAAAATAGTGGACAGATTAGCTACATACAGGTGAGTCAGTTAAATTCAAACTGAATTCTTAGTCATCCATTATTTTGATAGTACCTCCAAGGACCAGTTCAAAGGATACCACTTGATTTCCCATCATTGTCAGTCCTCTGCTTTTGATAGTGGTGAATTGATGGAGATGCAGATCAAAATCACTATTTATTTTCACCTGACATAGCGGGAGAAAGGCACTACAGAGGTGTATGTTAAGGCATTTGCAGTTGGAGATGACTGTCTTGATTGGTAGGTCCATCCACTTCTCTACTGCGCTTAGGAACTATAGTTCTAAAATCTGTCTTTTTGACATCGTATTCAGTTAGTACAAAAGTGACCATTTAGTGATGCTCTCATCCTCACTAAAGTTCAGAGTGTCATAGTATCCTTTGATTTGTTTTTGGAGTCCTCAGTCTATCACATTCTCTATACCTTAGTATTTGATGAGTAGACTTTGGAAGAATTGGTAGAGTATGTATAAAAGGGAACTCTTCATTACCACTTCCTACAGGTTCCCTGTGCCCCAGGTCATCCCACACACATTGCTTTCCTAATATGTTATGATTTTGCTGAATATCATCTGGTCCCCAAGTCTGCAAATCTTTGCAAATCTCTGTCGTTAAGAGCCAAGTCCATGTGTCCCTGGTCCATACAGCCTCTCCTCACTCTCCCATCCTAGCTAAGAGCTGTCTTACTATCTTCTGCACTTTGACCCTCATTTCTATGATTACTTGTGAGATTATGCCTCATATTAGGATTAAGTATATAAACACCTCCTAATTCTCTCTTCCTTAAGAGCAAAGTTATAATCTTGTTTGTTTTTGCAACCCTCAGCACTTACCATCTGCCAGACCATCAGCCAAGCATCCTTAAATTAACTAGAATATGAAAGACGGTATTGCAGAAGGTTCTAGATCTTGAGCTCTGGAGCCAGGCTGACTGGATCTAGAGCTTGGCTCCACCAATTAGTGACCTGTATGACCTTAGCTTGTTGTGAGGATTTAATGAAAGAATACACATGAAATAGTACTACACCACCAGTTTAGTAATTGCTCACAAAATGTTAACAAGTGTGATGGAAAGGAATTCAGAATGTGCACGAAGCTTAAACATCTTAAATGTCTATTCTTGTATGCATTCTCAGATGTTTATCAGTTTTGTGCTAGACACTATGCCTAGTATTGAGACTTCAAAAATGAATGCTCAATATCTTCATAACATGGGATGGGAGCATCAGTACTACCAATAAAACCTCAGCATGGTTTATCATAGGACTTTTTTGTGGAACTGATGTGGTAAAGTAACTTCCTTGGTAATAGAGAGCATATGTACCATAAAAGAAGTATCTTTTGATCCTGATATTTACTAAGCATTTAATAATAGATAAGGACTCAAATTCTAATATGAATAAGTGTGATTAGTTTTAGAAAATTTATAATCTCTAGTTTAACCAAATTCTAATTCCTTGAAGAACAAGCCTGTTATCAGAGATACTAATAGGGAGTAACATAAACTAATATTCCTTGTCAGTGATAATAAGCTAATATTGACCTGAAAAGTGGGCAGGAGAAGGTAACCCCCAAACAGCAATTGTCTACTGTATCATTCCATAAATTCTTGATCATAGCAATAGGAAGAAAATCCCCCGCAGATCAGATATGAGGCCCATCTGCTGATTTTGGTAGAGCATCCTGCTTTGTCTTGTTGGAGACTTTTGAAAGTTGTCTTTTGAAGCTCTTTGTGTCTCCTGTTGAAAGAAGAGCATTGTTTGTACAGTCTGCTCTGCAACATGGCTTAATAGCAAGATAGCCTTTCTCTGAGAAGATAAAATCCTTTCCAGTGTTCATCCCCACGCTTCTGTGTGGATTTTCTCTATTTCTGCTTTCTCCTTCTCTCCTATCTCTCCTCTATACTTTGAAATGGCTAAAGAACTAATCTCTGAAGTCGAATATAGAACCTTGCTTTGAATCATGGCCCATTTTAATTTGAGCTTTTTCCTACCTCATTTTTGCTAAAAAATCCTTCCATTTGACTTTTAATAGAGGTCATTCTGTGAACAATATTTTATAACCAGTTACAGTGTTCAAAGTTTTGCATTTATATGATCATTTGTAGTCCAATTGCTGATGTATTTGCACATCCATTGTGATGAGTTCTGCTGCCTGTTCCCCGAAAGGGCAAACTGCTTCCCTCTCCCCATATTGCATGTGGAGACGTTGAGGCACATGCCCAGGCTGGCGAAAATGCAGAATTTGTTTCATGAAGATAGAACTACTTCACTTAGCAAGCAACAGACACTCAAAGTAACTCTAACCAAAATAGAGATGTTATGTTAAGGATGTATGTTTCTCTCAGTGAAACAGAAAATAGAGAGTGTAGCAATGCCTCCCAGGGAAAGGCAGGGCAAAACTGCAGTCCTGGTCTGAATCCTTGCTTCACTATTCTTTTTCTCCTTGTGCCAGCCTTCTCTGTTTCTCTTGGCCTCAGGCCCCACATTCCTCCATGACATGGCCTCCTAGGCCACCTGGTCTCTAGAACCTGAGTTCATTAGGTGAGCAGAGGCAAATTTATCCCTTGCATTCTAATTTTCAATTCTCTAAATGGGGGAATCTGATTGGCTAGCCCAGTGTGGGTCAGATGTAGACCTGTCACTTCAGTTCTTTGTCGGTAAATCCTGGTCAAGTAAAGATATAGATAAAAAGTTAATCGTCTCTATCAAAAGGTATCTTTTTGTCCTCCCAAATTCATAAAATTTGTTTTGTGCTTAAATCATAAACAACTAAAAGATAACTTAGACCAAAGTCTAAGTTCTGAGGAGCAGAAGCACTTTTTTGGGGATGTTTTTGGGATGTACTGGCCTATAATGCAGTCATGGAACACTAGTAAAACACCGAGACCCTCACGGGAACAGCCAGTAAGGTGAACCCCAAGGAGGTTTCACCCCATTGGTGGCTGAGAGAAAACTATTTCCAATTCTAGGAAGCTGTAGATCTCAAATGAGTAGACAATAAAATTCCGGTGATTGAATATGCCAACTTAAGGTTTCAAATAATTTGAAGATGTGCCAAACTGAAAAAAATCTTGAATATTCACATTTTTTAAGATGTCTTTTAAAATTTTTTTTGCAAGTATTTATTGCTTAAAACTATATTAGTTTTCTATTGCTGCCATAACAGATTACCGAAAACTTAGTGACTTAAATCAACAAAAATTTATTTTATAGTTCCAGAGGTTAGAAATCTGAAATAAGCCTCATTGGGCTAAAATCAAAGTGTTGGCAGTGCTGTGTTCCTTTCTGCAGGCTCTAGGAGAAAATCCATTTCTTTGCCTTTTTCCAGCTTCTAGATGCTGTTAGAATTCCTTGGCTTATGGCTCTTCCTCCACTTTCAATGCCGACCAGTTCATGTTAGGTCCTTCTCACTTATCATCACTGTGACTTCTTCATCCTCCCTCTTAAATCTTTTAAGGACCCTTGCTATTATACTGGACCCACCTAGGTGATACAGGATAATCTCTCTACTTTAAGGTCAGCTGATAAGCAACTCAAACTTCATCTACAAACTTAATGCCATTTGCCATTTAAAACAGCATATTCAAAGGTTCCAGAGATTAGGAGATGGGCATCTTTAGGGGGTCATTTTTCTGCCGACCATACCTAATTATGGATATAGTCAGGTACTATAGAGGATATAAAGATAAACATTATGTTACAGTCAAAGAGGTTCACTGTCCAGTGGAAAAAATGCCAATTACAGATAATGTTTATATCTGGTGACAAATTCTCTGTCTCAGAATTTCTCTCACCACTTAAGCAAATGTCCAGCTTCTCAGTCCCGAGTGTGCCAATCCTCGGTCATGTTTTCTAGTCTTATCTTTAGGGTCTATCGAGCATCTTGTATATGTTAAAACTTATAGTCATTGCATTAGGGTATATTGCTGTAAACAAAACATCACTTTTTGCCTAGAAAAATGATTGTAAATAAATTACGAAATAATTTCTCCTAAAACTATTAGTGATGTACTCAGAATGAGAAGCAAATATTGCAAATTATCCCAAAGTTAAGTTATATTTAACATTGTCACTCTAAATGTTGTAAGAGATATGGATTTTTAAACATAAGAATATGCTAAAAACCTTAAAGTTTGGACTCATTTTTAAAGAGTTAAAGCAATATAGTGTTAATGGCAGGTTTTTTTTTTTTTTTTTATCTTCTCTGCCCATTTAGCTTTCAAGGACAGACAGGTTTGAGGATCAATGAGTGATATCTGTAGTTTGCATTTAAATTTGAAGATTATTTATTAAGTGACATTTTCAGTGAGATACAAAACCTTCCTCCTGGTTAGTGATTGCATGAAGACATTTTTAGTATGTGTGAAAGAGAAGCGAATCAGAATATTTATAGTTTAGCACTTTAAAAAATGTCCTTCAAATATGTGAATGTGTGTGCATATAATAGTTTCATAGGATATCAAGTCCAGGTTTTACAGGACTTAGGCTAAGTATCAAATTCAGCTTCAGTAAGTGGTTTTGCACACATGTTTCTGGTGGTTGACAATCTAGAAAAAATATATAGTAGAAAAATAATGTGTTAGGATCAGTCTGGATCAGATGTTTTACCTGAACTATTACTAATCTTAAATATTTGCTGAGTGAATGAATTAATGATATGTAAAGACAGAAAGTGCTAAGTATAGAAGAAAAGTTAAAAGCTAGTCAGTGCAGCTCAAACTGGGACTTTGTGGGAGTCATCGGCGTTGTGTTAGGAGGCCCAAGGAGGCATCGGATAGACATTGTGCATCTTCTTAGCAAGGAATTGTTCTTGAACATTTGAAGGAACAAAGTTAAACATTTTACCTGCTGAGTAATTTAGAATATTTTTTATATTATTATAAAAATCATTGTATAAAAAAAATCATTGGGAACAAAATTTGCACAAAATTTTCTGTAATAGCATTTTTTCATCTTATTTTTACCAAGTGTTTGAAAATTTTTATCACATTAAACAACTTGCAATCATTTCCCATTGATCGTACGTGCATGTGTGTATGAAATCAAATAGCTCTATACTTATTCTAGAAAGAGAAACTCTGCAATATCCTTCTTTCTTTTCCCTTACTTCCCCATCCCTTTTTTAAACTGATTATTTTAGTATTTATTTCCATATCTCTAAATAATGTTTTTATCTTGCTACTTTTATTTTTAATTTCGAGTCTTTTTTTTTTTTAATTGATTTTCCACTATAGAAGCAGAGGACCTCACTATCCTTCAACCCTCCGCTTGTATTTCACATGGTTCCCTTCCTTTCCCTCTTCTTCCCAATAGAGTTTTACTCTACCTTTTATGAAATCAATATTCAGCATTTACATTAGTGTATTATTTAAATGCCACCGCAGGTAAACCACAGAGTTCTTCCCATCACAGTTTCTTTCTGGCCTATTGTTTTCTTTGGAAGTAATAATTGTCTTGTTTTTTAATTTGTTTGTTCTCGGAATACTTATCACTATCTCAGCCTCAAATTCTTCACCAGTCGTCTCAATACCTTCCCAAAATGTTCACATGCTTATGGTGTTCTATCTGATTCATAGTCCTGAAGAAGTTTCTTCACGGAGCTTTGCTTTCTGCTGTGCCTGGGTATATTCCATGACCAAAGACTGACTCTCTGTTTTACACTTTACAGGAACAAAGTTTAAGTCATGGCAAGGGCAGGGGCAAGGCAGTCTCCTGGCTACAGGTAGTGGGAGAGAGGATCTGGGCATCTGATAGTTTCTTATTCCTTTGTTTCTATTTTTTTGTAACACTATTGAAATATAACTCGTATATCATACATTTGTCTGTTTAGTATGTGCCATTCCATAATTTTTGTGTATTCATAGAGTTGTGCAACCATCAGAAACTTTATAATATTTTTAATATTTAATACTAATATCTGTATTGCTAATAATCCATTTTATCTTTTTATAATTGATGGTTCTTTGCGTTCTTTCTACTTTGGGGCAACTATGAATTTGCTGTTATATCATTCATGTACAAGCTTTTGTTGTGGACATATATTTTCATTTCTCTTGGGTGTATATGTAGGAATGAAATTGCTGGTCATATAGTAAATCTGTGTTTAACCTTTTGAGGAAATGTTTTCCAAAATGGATGCACCATTTTATATTGCCACCAACAAACAGTATGTGAAGGTTCTAATTTCTCCCCATTGTCACCACTTGTTATTAACTGTGCTTTCAATTATAGACATCCTTGTGGGTATGATGTGTTATCGCATTGTGGTTTTGATTTGCATTTCTCTTATAGCTGACCTTTACATGTGATTATTGGCCATGTGTTTGGAGAAAGGGCTATTTAGATCCTTTACCCATTTTTAAAATGTGGGTCATTTATTTATTGAGTTGTAAGAATTTTATATGCAGTCCTACCTTGTTTTATTGTACTTCACGTTATTGTGTTTCATAGATGAGTGTTTTACAGATTGAAGTCAAGAAACTCCACCAGCAAAAAAGATTATGACTTGCCTTATTGTGGTGCTTTAGAACCCACAAAATCTCTGAAGTATGCCTGTATGCCACTTACAAGTCTCTTAGCAGTTATATGATTTACAGATATTTTCTCTCATTCTTTTAGTTGTCTTCATTTTCTTGATCATCAAGGTGTCTTTGAAGCATAAACTTTTCAATTTTGAGGAAATCCATTTTATTTATTTTTGTTGTTGCTGTTGCTTATGCTTTTGGTTTCATATCTAAGAAACTATTGCTTGATCTGTGGTCACAAACATTTATACCTATGTTTTTCTCTAAGTTTTAAACTTAGAACTCTTGCGTTTCAATCTTTGATCCATTTTGAATTAATTTTTATATATGGTATGAGATAGGAGCCAGACTTCATTCTTTTACATGTGGATATCCACTTGTCCTGGAACCATTGTTAAAAATACTATTTTTCCCCAATTCACATAATTTTTTAAGATATCAAAAGCTCAAATATATTTCCTTCTTTGTTGGGTATGCACATATGTGTTTTTCATCTTTAGAATGGGCCTTCTTTCTTCACAATCATTGTGTGCTTCAGTAGAAAACTTTGGAAAGAAGTGGTGTAAAAAAACCAAACTTTAATAGCTATGCCCTAAAAAGAAGGTTCTTGAAAGTAGACTTTTCATTGAAAGAAACCATTGAAGATTTGCAAGGAAGTTACATATTAAGCTAGAGGTCACCTTAGGTCATTTATTCTCAGAGGAGGTGATATTGCCCCCAAGTGGATGAAAATTAGTTCTTGGGAACAGTAAAAATCTTAGTCTTTTCTCGTATAAAGCACAGATATACATATAATACATAAACAGATATATAGGAAATGTGTGGTAGGTATTAAAACTTCAAGGAGCAATTGGGAAAATAATGTCTAAAAAGCCTCATTTGGGAGACAATAATAAAAACAAAAAGTTGAGAAACTCTAGGTTAGGTGAAAATCACACTTCTTCAAAATTTTCTTGGAAATTATTTAAGTGGCCTGTTATGTGTACATGTTTTTTATATATGACACTGTACAGTAATTCTTACACACTTGAACATTTGAGAACCACCTAAATAAAGGAAAGAAGAAACGGGAAGTCTATATACAACTGCCTGGGTATTGAAGCCATTCCTAAGTAAAGGCTTTGCAGTGGATTCTAAATGGTTCATCTGCGGTGTTTTCTTTGTGCTTCTATATGAACTATCTATTAACTTAATATCTTTCAATGAATTTTTCTTAATTCTATGAGGATTACATAAGACAATAGAGCCTGAATCATATAGTGATGAGGTGTGATGTGTACACGATAAGTTTTCAAACCTTTCCTTAAATTGAATATTCCTTATGATAACTCTCCAACTGTCATACTTTTTTTTTTTTTCATTTTTGAAAGCTGTAAATTTTCTGGCCACTGGTTTTAATATGTTTAATGTAAACTAAGTTATTTTTAGAAAGGCTTTATTAATAAATGTACAGTTAAATGGATTGAAAGTCCCTTTACCACTTGAATCTATCTAGCCCTGCTTTTGATTTTGTTGCTTTATCAAATCTGCACAGGAGAGTGTTATATTTGCCTGCTAGGGTACCAATACCTATAAGGTTTGCGGGAACATTTCTCCCCAAGAATTTAAGTATCAAAAAGTAAGTATAAATGGGGGGTTTGCAGGAAGGTTTTCTCTTCGAGTCCATCTCTATTATCTTTCTTCCTCACTTTGGTGAATACAATGGGAGATAATGGTGCATATTTTGTTGGTGGTATCGTTAGCCGACTAATACAGGACATAACAAGTTTAATTTTAACAGATCAAAATGATTCAAAAGAAAAATATTTTAGATAATTGGTAGAGTTCCCAAAATAAATCTATAATGTCTTCAATTAAAGAAGAAAAAAAAAAAGAAGAAGAAGGAAGAAAGGAAGGAACTCACTTTTTCCCAGACCAGTTTCCTGAGAGGTTACAAATTATCCCAGCGTGATCTTTTAGATTGTAAAGGAATAACGTGGTGAAAAATGTGTTAAAGCCTTGCACTTTATTTCTTTAGTTTTTATTTTTGAAGTAATTTATATACACTCATTTTAAGTACATCATGCATTGAATTTTGTTAAATGTATACACCTGTGTAATCACAGAAGCTATAGAATAGTTTCATCAGATCAAATATTTCCTGTTTATCCTTTCACAGTGCACCTCCTCCCTACCACCCCTAACCTCAGGCTTCCACTGATGTGCTTTCTATCCCTATAGTTTAGGTCTGGCTTTTCTAGAATTTCATATAATCATGTACCTTTTTGTGCCTGGCTTCTTTTCTCATTCTTGGTATTGAATATGTCAATAGTTTATTTCTTTTTATTGATGAGTAGTATTGTATAATTATACCACAATTTGTTTTTCTAGTCATCTGGTAATGGACATTTGAGTTATTTCTACTTTATGGCTGTTATGGAGAAAACTATTATGATTTTTCATGTGCAAGTCTTTTCGGAGAATGTGTTTACATTTCTCTTCGGCAAATAATATCCAAAAATGGAAGTACAGAATCAAGTTATATATTTATAATTAAATTTATAAGAACTTGTCAACTGTTTTCTAAAGTGGTCGTATCAATTTATACTCCATCAGCTACATACAGAAGTTCCAGTTGCTGCTTAGCCTTGTCAATGCTTAATATTGTCAGACTTTTTAATTTTACCTTTTCTTTTGGTTGTAGTTATCTCATTTTGGGTTTTAATTTGCAGTTCCCTAATGACTAAGGATAAGCATCTTTTCTTGTGGTTATGTCTTATTTTGTGCAATGTCATTTAAACTCCTTTGCCCATTTTTTAATCAGGCTTTCTATTGAGTTGTAAGAGTTATGTTATTCTGGATATAAGTCCTCTATCATATCATTCATATATATATATATATATATATATGCACTATTTAAAAAAAAAAAAGTATCCATTAAATACCTTGCCACCTTTGCTGAATGTGTTGTCCATAAATGTGCGGGTCTCTGTTGTGTTTTTGTTGAGTTATTTGTCTATCCTGACACAATAATCGTACTGTCTGAGTACTATATGAAGGTATGAAATTAGGTAGTATAAGTCTTCAAACTTAGTTTTTCTTTTTCAAAATTATTTTGGCCATTTCCTTTGTGATATCATATAAATTTTATAATTAGTCAATTTTTAAGATTCAAGGTAAGGAATCTTAGTAGCAATAAAGAGAGTCCTTTCATGGTGATAAAGGGGTCAGTTCATCAAAAGGACCTAACAATCCTAAACATTAGGTAAGGGCATTTACAGTTTGGATTGTTTTGCAGAGGGAGTTGCAATTAGTGAGCTGAAAAGGAAATGTGTATCTCTGTGTCTAGGTAGTTTGAGAGTTCCACAACGTTTTAATCTTAGCTAACCACTCATAAGGTGAAGAATGGGGTCGTTGTAAAAGGGAAATGGTCTGTGTCTGGCCTTGTATCAGGTAAACATCTACAATCTTATGGGAGTTACGGGAGAGTCAGAATAGCAAGTCTTATCTAAGTCATGCTAGGAAGGGTGTATTTTTTTTTCAGTAAGCTATTTCCCAGAACACAAAACAAATAGGTGTGGAGGTTTTGAAAAGAAAGCTGAGGAGATTTCTTAACTATCATTATTTTCCAGGAACATAGGGCTCAGATAAAGTTGGACACCTTCAGTGCCTACTTTTATTTGACTTTTTAATTCTCTTTGAACCAGTATTACCATTGTTGAGGAGGAAAAAATATTTTCCTTTCTCAATCTTAGGTTTTCCAGCTGGGGCCCGATAAATGAGACTAGCAAAAGAGAAAAATAAACAGGTCATTAACATATGCATTGTGTATTTACCCATGGGAGCACTTAATGATGAGTAAACCAAAGGGGTGGTTAGAACTTGGGTTTATACATCATCTTAGGCTAAAACCAACAAAAAGGAGTTTTGGGCTTCTGGTCAGGGGAAGCAAGTTATGAGAAGGTGACCAGGAAAAGTATGGTAGACGCAGGTAGTTTAATGAGGTTTGTTATGCATATTTAAGTCAGTGCCTTCTCCGTTGATAGTAATTAAGTATCCTCCTCCTAGTAGGAGAGAAGGAGATACCTTGACAAATAGAACTTTCCCTTATAAATGTAAATTTCCTTTGCAAAAGGAAAACCTGTATCCAGTTTATAGAGCTTTTTGAGCCTGTTCCTTCTCATTGGCCTTTAGCTCCAAATAATCCATATGCCAGAAAACCATATTTTGGAGTGAGATATTTTGATACTCTTCACCATCTTATTCTTTCCCTCATTACTAAAATTAACTAATATTGCCACATGTTCACTTTATATTTGTATGAAAGCCATGTTCTTAACTTTTAAAAAACTAATCTTTGGCATGCCTTAGATCTTAGGGTGTACCATGTATATTATGTAGGTACATTTATATAACAAAGTTTGTCCCTTAAAAATATCTTCTCAATTTAATTTACCACGAAGGCAGTTTTTATTCTGAACACTACCTAATATTAGCTGGTTTCCTTCTATATATCTTGAAGTTTGTTCTTGCTTGACTCCTGAAAGATCAACAGGGTCTTTTACATATAAATAGACTACCATACTATAAAATCCTGCATTTGATGACAGTGAAAGAACTTTTTCATTGACAAGACTGATGACTGTGATCATTGTATTGTATTTTGTTGATTCTAAGATGCACAGTTCTTTTCATTTTTACCCTCTTTGGAAAGACTGTATTTCTTAAAGTTAATGCCACTTTAGTGTGGACGAATAAAAGGGGTTCTATGGAAAATAACCTCACAAAGTGATCTGATCATAAATTCCTAACTGAGCAGGTCATGTTGCATAGTCATGCCCCAGGCCTATAACTTTTTTAATGAAAGGTTTTAAGCTAGCCCTGTCCATCATTCTTGTGCATCTAGATTTACTCACGTTTGAAATGCCAGAAGTAATACTCTTTGAAGGGAGTATTAACCAAGAGCACGTGGTCTTGTTAACCATCCTGTAATCTAATCCCTGCTTTGCTTTCTCTAATCTTTTTTACTTCCCCTTCTCAATCTGAAAAGCATAAAAGAAGCTGCAAAAAATAAAAAAGAAAAAAAAATTATTCTTGAGAGCATTTGAGATTTTGCTCCCTTGCGTATGTCATCAATTTGGCTCAAATAAACTCATAAAAATTCTCTCCAGGTTTGGACATTTCTTATGTCGACATTAGATATGATGGAATATGGTATATATTATTTACCTTTCTCTGTTCTGGACATAAGAGAAAAGTGGTATAAATAATTTCATTAGAATTTATTATGGTTCTAGAAGCATTTATTTGCAAAGCATTGTGTTAAATCTAAAGCCATAATAAGTTTTATTTTGGTAGTCTATTCTTTTGTTAAAATTTTTCAAAACTTCTAAATAAAAGTTAATATGCCAGGTTTCTTGACACTTTCACCTTGGGGGAAGAAAAACTTCTGTGTTCTACACTTTGTCTCTCCTGACACCACGTTTTATTTTTTTTTTAAGAGAGAAAAGTCTCTTGCAGTGGCAGTAATCCCATAACCAAGATATTTAAATATCTCACTGTGTCACCCACTAGTTTGCAGTAGTCATCATATTTAATTAGTACACCCCGAAGTGTGAACCAATTTCCCATACCTCAATGGCCCTTAAAGCTGGTAGCATGTTTTTGCTAGGTCTTCCCTAGGAACACTATTTTTTTTTCTCAGGTAACCATAGTATCAAATGCACAGAATTCAGAGTTGATGTTTCACAGGTACTTAAAGATGTTTTGAATATTACCATATCTTAAAGCTTAGGGGAGGGAAAACCTTTTCCTTTATACTCATCTTAAGTTTCTCTAGCTGGGGTCCTGTAAATGAGGCTGTCCAAAGACAGACTAATGAGAGAAAAACAAGTTTATTAATATGTGCAGTGTACATATAACATGTGAGAGTACACAGAGATGAATAACTCAAAAAGATGGTTAGAACTTGGGCTTATATATTTTCTTGGACTCAAGGAAAAAGGGATTTTAGATTTTTGAGTGGGAGAGACAAGTTACAGGAGGGTGACCAGGAAAAGTTTAGTAAACAGAGGTTGTTAAATAAGGTTTGCTATATGGATTTAAGTCTGTGCTTTTTCTGTTGTTAAGAGTCCTCTTCTTCCTGGTGTGGGAGAGAGAGACACTTTTAGAAATGAAAATTTTCCTTTACCAAAGAAAAGCTTAGAGCTTTTCTGTTCTCAATGGAGTTGACTCTAATTAATCCATATGTCAAGAGGCATATTTTGGGGTGGCATATTCTGGTACCCCTTAAAATAAATTCTTACTTTGTGCTTATAGAAGAATCAAGGCCATGGTTGTATTCTGTTCTCATTCATTTTGATGCCCAGTGGTTAGTTCTTCCAGTGCTTAAGTATCCATTGCTAAGTCCCCACCTTATTCTTTGCCTCTCCTTGAAGACTTTTTTTGTCTTTCCATCACCTCAGGATGAAGTTCAGAATCCCTGGGTTGACCTAGGAGATCTGACCTCCTGTTTACTTTTTCTCTTCCTTCCCACTCCAGATTCCAATTTATATTGGATACTTTTCCCAGAAGATCTTTGGGAGGCTTTGTTGCAATATGGTTTTGAGTTGGACAGCTTAGCTTCTTACTATCTATAGGACCCTGGGCAAGTTAATTAACCCCTCTGAGATATGTTACTTTTTATGTTATCTGGAGATAATAATAGTACTTAGCTTCTGGAGTTACTTTAAGGATTTAGTAAGGTAATGAATGTAAATTACTTAGTCCAATTTAAGCTTTTTAGAAAAATTCCAACCATTATTATTTGCTGTTTCCATAACTTAAGCTCTTTCCGTCTTGTGCACAGAACGTTTTGATGTTTTGGGGCAGCCCTGTAGCATCTCTTCATAACCCACCCCATTTGGCTTCATTCTTTGAACCTTATCTTTGGTTTGAATTTCAAAGCTTTAATCAAGATTCCATAGCTTCCCTTGAACAAATTATATCTCCAGTTCCCAGTCTCTCATCTGCTATATCCTAGCAATATTTGTTGAAAAAAGAGGGAATGAAAACTAACGTGTCCATTTCTGGCAGTCTTAATTTTAAGAAATCTTAAAGATGTTTGGAAGAATCACTGCCCACTTCTTCCTATTTCTCCAGCCTCAGCAAATGCCTGGCCTGCCGTGGTGATTCTTACATAATTCTTATGACTGTAACCTAGGCCATCACTTTTCCAACCAGCTTAATTGAGCTCTAACTGACAAATGAAAATTGTATAATTGTATATATTTTAGGTATACAGCATGATACTATGATATCATGTACAATGTGAGATGATTATCATAATCACGCTAATTAATATATCCATCACTTCACATAGTTATGTTTTTTTGTGCATGTAGTAAGAATATTTAAATACTCTTGGAGGATTTCAAGTGTACGATACATTATTTTTAAGTATACTCATCTCAATGTATGTTAGGTGTCCAGAACTTATTCATATTATATTTGAAATTTTGTATTCTTTATCCATTGTCTCCCATTTCCTCCACCTCCCGGTCCTCTGGTAACCACTTTTCTACTCTCTCTTTCTGTGAGTGTGGCTTTTTTAGATTCCACGTATAAGTGATGTCATGTGGTATTTGTCTTTCTGTGTCTGGCTTATTTTTTAAGGATGAATAATGTATATATGTATATACCTAACATTTTTTTATGCATCATGTATATACCACATTTTCTTTATTCATCTGTTGACAGATACTAGGCTGTTACCGTATCTTGGCTATTCTGAATAATGCTGCAATAAACATGGGAGTTCAGGTATCTCTTTGGAACAGTGATTTAATTTCCTTTAGATATATATCCAGAATTGAGATTGCTGGATCATATGGTAATTCTACAGTTAATTTTTTGAGGAACCTCTGTATTGTTTTCCATAATGGATATACCAGATTACATTCCCATCAACAGTGCACAAGGGTTCCCTTTTACCACATTTTTCACAATATTTATCTCTTGCCTTTTTGGTAATAGCCATCCTAACAGGTGTGAGGTGATATCTCATCATGATTTGCATTCTCTGTGGATTAGTGATGTTGAGCACCTTTTCATATATCTGTATGTCATCTTTGGAAAAATGTTTATTCAGAGCCTTTGCTTCTTTTTCAATTGAGATATTTGATTTTTTACTATTGAGTTGTATGAGTTCCTTTTATAGTTTAGATATTAGCCTCTTATCAGATATATAGTTTGCAAATTTTCTCCCATTAAATAGATTGTCTTTTTATTTGATTGATTTCCTTTGCTGTGCACTATCTTTTTAGTTTGATGAAGTCTCACTTCTTTATTTTTGCTTTTGTTGCTTGTGTTTTTAGTATTATATCTAAAAAAGTCATTGTTAAGACCAACGTCATGGAGATTTCCCCCTGTTTTCTTCAATGAGTTTTATGGTTTCAGGTATACCATTTAAGTCTTTAATCCATTTGGAGTTGATTTTTGTGTATGGTGTAGAATAAGGATCCAATTTTATTTTTATTAATTTTAGTGGAGACAGGAGTGAGAAAAATCTTTCAGAACCACAAGAAGTTAGAAAATTTTTTTCAACCATAGTAATTTAATAAAAAATTTTTCGACCATAGTAATTTAATATACCATTAAGCATAAAAGAGTCCCTGGTTATAATCTTGAGAGGTACGACTTAAAGTCATGAGCTTTTCAAACTGGGGTTTGAAACTGGGGTTTACTCTTGGAATGTCATGTGTCAAAGATATAATATACTGGACAATTAAGGAAATAGTTTCATTCAGACTGTTGCAATTGGGAGAACTTCATTAATGAAGATTATCTCAAAGAAAATGAAGGGGTCATGGGGCTTTTATAGAGGCAGATAAATAAGGGAATCCTGGTGAAGCATGAATCTTTCATAAAAGGGTTGGGGGAGGTTTCTTAACCATCTCTGTTTTTTGGGAGTACGGCTTAGGTAAAATTCAACACTACCACATAATATTATATGGGTTATACAAAGCCCACAAGGTAAGTCATCTTCTTGGAATGTCGATATTACTATAATATTTGTGGCTAGAAATACTTTTAATGGAAATCCACAATGTATTTTGGATTAAAAAATCTACATACATTTTTAAGATAAAATATGAGACTTTATAAAAATTTCTGCTAGTAGTTCACTTTATTTCCTCCTTCTCCCTTTCTTCCACCCCAGTGAAGCAAATAGTAATTCTTTTTGCCTGTGTTATTTCCATGGAAAGGTTTGGGTAGTATGGGCTTGAAGCATCCACAGTAGCTGTTAATATTGAACAGCATATGAATAGCCAGATTCTAGGTTAGGTGGATTAACATTAGCAAAGGAAGAAAATTGGGGAGCAAAATGTGTATCTGGGACCTGAGTTGTTCCTTTTGGCCCATATCTATATATGAATCAGTGAGAAATAGAGTGAATTTACAACCGACAATAGAGCAGGTTATAGAGTTGGATTCGAACTGCAGGATGAGGTCTCTTAACTCATTTGGCAAGTGGTGCCCATTTGAAAGCTTTTGAGCAAGAGATGGATCTGTTAGGAGCTGGACATGTTAGGAAATAATTTTCAATAAAAGGTAAAGTCATAAATCTTATACAGATATAAAAATAAATAGTGTATTAAAGATTTTAGTTAATTCACAAGGGACCCAGCAGATGTTATACCGATTCGAAAGAGAATTTAAAAAAAAAATTCACATTTATAGAACAAGAATATTGAAATGAACGTGCAAATGGATGCAAAACTTTTTTTCTGCAGGTGGTGAGATTGGAGGTGGGGAAGGGAAGAAGTCAATTAAACCTCTACTAGACAGGAAACAATTTTCATGTCTAATATTTTGCATTACTATCAGTTATCTATAACTTACAAAGCTGTAAAATAGCTCAATGAACGGAGATAGGTAATACATAGTTTTCCACTGAAGCATGTATTTTTTTTTTCTGTAGTATGTATTAGAAGCTGGATATTAGTAAGATCATAACAGTGAACATTTGGAATTAAGAGAAAGAAACTAGAGGCATTAAGGGCAGTTAAGAGATGATTACAATGTCCAAAGGGGAGAGTTCTGAGGGGAGTGATTAAGGTGACGGTGCTGGGATGGAACAGAGGGGAAAAAGCAAGTTGCTAAGCCAAGAGCAATCTACCAAAATTATCGATTCATTCAAAGTAGGAGGTAAGAAGAACCTAGTGGCTAATAAAGGTTAATAAACACTAGTCATCCACCTGTTTTTCTGCTCACTTCTTCTTGCCTACTAGATGGGATCTTCTAGGCTTAGGCTAGACTAGACTAGACCAGAATGTGGATTCTGGATCTACACAATTAGTAAGCTCATACAAGTGTGAGAGAGATATTTGACCTCTATC
>NW_011888822.1:1025887-1032560 GCF_000151845.1 Pteropus vampyrus | reverse complement strand
GTTAAGATCAATGTCATGGAGATTTCCCCCTGTTTTCTTCAATGAGTTTTATGGTTTCAGGTATACCATTTAAGTCTTTAATCCATTTGGAGTTGATTTTTGTGTATGGTGTAGAATAAGGATCCAATTTTATTTTTATTAATTTCAGTGGAGATAGGAGTGAGAAAAATCTTTCAGAACCACAAGAAGTTAGAAAATTTTTTTCAACCATAGTAATTTAATAAAAAATTTTTCGACCATAGTAATTTAATATACCATTAAGCATAAAAGAGTCCCTGGTTATAATCTTGAGAGGTACGACTTAAAGTCATGAGCTTTTCAAACTGGGGTTTGAAACTGGGGTTTACTCTTGGAATGTCATGTGTCAAAGATATAATATACTGGACAATTAAGGAAATAGTTTCATTCAGACTGTTGCAATTGGGAGAACTTCATTAATGAAGATTATCTCAAAGAAAATGAAGGGGTCATGGGGCTTTTATAGAGGCAGATAAATAAGGGAATCCTGGTGAAGCATGAATCTTTCATAAAAGGGTTGGGGGAGGTTTCTTAACCATCTCTGTTTTTTGGGAGTACGGCTTAGGTAAAATTCAACACTACCACATAATATTATATGGGTTATACAAAGCCCACAAGGTAAGTCATCTTCTTGGAATGTCGATATTACTATAATATTTGTGGCTAGAAATACTTTTAATGGAAATCCACAATGTATTTTGGATTAAAAAATCTACATACATTTTTAAGATAAAATATGAGACTTTATAAAAATTTCTGCTAGTAGTTCACTTTATTTCCTCCTTCTCCCTTTCTTCCACCCCAGTGAAGCAAATAGTAATTCTTTTTGCCTGTGTTATTTCCATGGAAAGGTTTGGGTAGTATGGGCTTGAAGCATCCACAGTAGCTGTTAATATTGAACAGCATATGAATAGCCAGATTCTAGGTTAGGTGGATTAACATTAGCAAAGGAAGAAAATTGGGGAGCAAAATGTGTATCTGGGACCTGAGTTGTTCCTTTTGGCCCATATCTATATATGAATCAGTGAGAAATAGAGTGAATTTACAACCGACAATAGAGCAGGTTATAGAGTTGGATTCGAACTGCAGGATGAGGTCTCTTAACTCATTTGGCAAGTGGTGCCCATTTGAAAGCTTTTGAGCAAGAGATGGATCTGTTAGGAGCTGGACATGTTAGGAAATAATTTTCAATAAAAGGTAAAGTCATAAATCTTATACAGATATAAAAATAAATAGTGTATTAAAGATTTTAGTTAATTCACAAGGGACCCAGCAGATGTTATACCGATTCGAAAGAGAATTTAAAAAAAAAATTCACATTTATAGAACAAGAATATTGAAATGAACGTGCAAATGGATGCAAAACTTTTTTTCTGCAGGTGGTGAGATTGGAGGTGGGGAAGGGAAGAAGTCAATTAAACCTCTACTAGACAGGAAACAATTTTCATGTCTAATATTTTGCATTACTATCAGTTATCTATAACTTACAAAGCTGTAAAATAGCTCAATGAACGGGGATAGGTAATACATAGTTTTCCACTGAAGCATGTATTTTTTTTTCTGTAGTATGTATTAGAAGCTGGATATTAGTAAGATCATAACAGTGAACATTTGGAATTAAGAGAAAGAAACTAGAGGCATTAAGGGCAGTTAAGAGATGATTACAATGTCCAAAGGGGAGAGTTCTGAGGGGAGTGATTAAGGTGATGGGATGAAACAGAGGGGACAAGGTGCTGGGATGGAACAGAGGGGAAAAAGCAAGTTGCTAAGCCAAGAGCAATCTACCAAAATTATTGATTCATTCAAAGTAGGAGGTAAGAAGAACCTAGTGGCTAATAAAGGTTAATAAACACTAGTCATCCACCTGTTTTTCTGCTCACTTCTTCTTGCCTACTAGATGGGATCTTCTAGGCTTAGGCTAGGCTAGACTAGACCAGAATTTGGATTCTGGATCTACACAATTAGTGAGCTCATACAAGTGTGAGAGAGATATTTGACCTCTATCAGCCTGAGTTTGTTCTCTGTTAAATGGCATAAAAATACCATCTATCTTCTAATTTTGTAGTATTATAAAAATTAAATAAGGTATTGCACATTAAGTACACTTGGCTCATGGTAAAAAGTCAATAAATTTTAGCTTTTTAGCTGCTCTTGTTACTATTATTCTCCCTCCACTTCTTCCTCATTTGTCTCCCCCTTATTAAAGCTTTATTCCTGGAGTGAAAACAAAAGGAACAAATGGAATTACTGCCTGATAAGGAGAGACTAAGGCTCATTCCATCTAGTAGGCAAGAGGAAATGAACAGAAGAATAGGTGGATGAATAATGTTCATTAACATTTATTATCAAGTCCCAGGGTAAGGAGGGAGTTGATCTAGGAAAAGTCAGAGACGTAGGAAATTAACCTAGTAATAGCATAGAAGTCAGGAAGAGACGGTTCAAGAAAGAAGGGTGAATTTAGTTGGACCAAGAAAATTTGGGGAGCTCGATGTTGATAAGAGACTTGGGGACATGAGATATGCAATGCTTCCATTAAATTAAAGCATACAAAGGCTAGGAAAAGGCACAAGTTTTCATAATTTGCTAATTTCAGTTACTAATGACTTTTAAGAGGCATGGGGTGAGAGTTTAGAATAAGCATTATAGGAATTTTAACATCTAGGAAGAATGAAACGAAGTCAGAATTTCGCTGAGTGCTGGTAAGAACATTGGAGGTCACAGAGCTCAAGTTCATCTTGTGTAGGTATCATGGTGATCTACTCATTAGGATTCATGCAGTTTCACTATTCATTTTTGAAAACAAGGCTATAAAACAGATCCAGTGTACTGACTTTAAGTGTTTCGCTCAAGGGCTGAGTTCCCTGCATGGGCAGGGCATGAGATAAGTCATAGCATTAACCATGAACCCCAATTACAGAGCCCCCTCTCTCCCATCCAGGGATGCAGACTGATGTCTCCACAGCCAGTTGGAGGCCACGGACTGCTTTCTTTGTTCTTCTTGGCTTTTTATTTTTTTAATGAAATATGAAATAGTTGTCAAAATTTTAATTGGGAGATTTCCCATACAATATTTATATTTTGTTCTTTTTAAAAAGAGGCTGTTCTGGTTGCATAGGGTCTGCATTCCATACCTGAAAGCAGTTGGTGGGAGGCCAGTGTCTGTAGCCTTTGAGGATGCTTGCTCTGTCCAGTTTGTTGTAGTCCCCACTACTTCCTGTTGGCCTTAGATCAAGTCAACAACTCATTTATCTTACCTTCCAGGACCCTATAGACATCTATCTTTCAACCTTTGGTCCATCTTCCATAGTTGTTATTCAGGGTTTGGAGTTGTTTCTATGTGGTTTTATGTTTAAACCCTGGAATATCCCATTACTCTACTTAGACGGTACTGAAAAGCTCATTGTATCCGTAAAGCTCATTGTATTTATCTAAGGTGAGATAGAGTTGTTTATACCTCAGTGAGTAAAAACAATACATCATATTTATTAAATGCATTAACTTTATGGAAAAGTTAGACAGGAGAATTCTCAAGACACTTTATTCTTAACCTAAATCATATGGAAAAGTTATTATAATTCTGCCATCTGTTCAAGTTTTTAAAGCCATTTTGGTAAACTTAATGCTAATGCAAAAAAACATGCCTTTGCACTAATTAACCAAAAAAATCTGTTTCATTCTTCTCCTATAATGAAAAAATATGTCAAGGACATGATTTCTTAAAGAAAATCTAATTTATGACGCTTAGGTCTTTAAACGGCCCTTGTGATGTGCTTATAAACCAAGCATAAGAATAACAAAAAATCTCATTGGATATTCCCATTAGGAAAATCCCCAGACTACAAGCTTTAGAAATTTACAGTTGTAATTTAGACTGCTATTTCCACTTAAATAGTACTGTCCATTTTGGCTGCTGAAAGGTTTTTGTATTGATTTTGGGGAGGGAGGGGATGGGCCAAGGAACATGGAGGACTGTCTGTAAAGCCAATATTGATTTAATATTCAAGTCCAGATACCACATTACTCTTCGAGAAACCAAATTAATTGAGTATATGCTATTTGAGTACATTATATTAAATTTTGTTGGCCAATGACTTTTCAAAACTCTTTAGTTGTATTTTGTTATAGGAATGAATAGATTCATTTTCATTATGTTTTTGCTAATACTCTCTGTATTTTGAACTTGCTTCATTTTCCAGTCACTATTCCCTTGTTTCTGCTGTGTCTTTGGAATATCATCCTAAATTATCTTAGAAAAATATCACTTTTATTTGATCACAAGCCCACTCAAAAATCATAAGATGATTCTTCATTTTCTATTAAATAATATCTAGACTCCATAGGGTCCTTACCACTTGTCTATTCAGTTGTATTTTCCAATGTCCACTGTACTAAACTCTTCACTTCTGAGATATTATTTTACTCAAGATACTGAATACACCTCACACAAAGGTTAGGTCTCACTCTATTCTGCAGAGGTAATAAAACCTTTCATCCTTCTTTTCTGAAATACTCAAGCCATCCTGCCATAAGAAGCAGCTAGACAAATGATGATGATAGCAACCATGAGTGTGTGCGAGTGTGATAGAGAGAAAGCAGATATGACAAAAATGTGACAATTGATGAAGAAATACAGGAATTTCTTGTATTAGTAATGCAACTTGCTATGAATTTGAACTATTTTAAAATAAAAAGTTGTAAAGAAAAGAAGCAGCTGAGACCAAATCAGTCAGTCACAAGTGAAATTTGTCTGGTTTGGGAATATACACCAATCAAAGTTGGCAATATTTATAGGCTCCCTATGTTCTCTGGAGAAAGAAAGTATGTTTTGTCCTAGTCTTTTATTTCACCAGTTCTTCCATTGTTGCTCCTTGAGGGAGAACATATTGGTCAATAGAAGTTGGATTTAGTAATATATTAATTTTCACTATGAAATTGTGACTCCTTTCTTGTTTCCAGAGATAACAGTCACATGTTAAGTGCTGGACAATAGGCTTTTGTCTAGAGATCTAGCGAGGAACATCACACTGTTTGTCCTGGGGAGCTCACAGGATTGGAGAAGACAAATGAGAAAGTCAGCAAGATAGCAAAACAGGGAAAAAGGTGTGATGATTCCTGTGTATTTCATTTTTACTTAAGTTTATTCCCCACGCCATCTACAATTTGATTCTACAGATATATCACATCTTTAGTGCAATGCTTTTATAGAATGTTGCCTACTGATTGCCACACTGACTATAATAAGTAATATCTTTTGTCTCCTTTCACATCATTCTGAAATGCCATTGAAAACATTGTCCTTAGTAACTGAAACAGGTTGGAATATTTCTCATCCATGTATTTTGGTCTTTTTTATAATATTTACTCATAATACCATGAACAATCTTCTTTTTTCTGACAGTCTTTGATGATTTGCTAATGATAGCCTTCCTTTAAGTAAAATTTGTATTAATTATGATTAGCCTTTTATTTGGGGGGAGCAGTTTTTTTGGTTGCTAAATTGATTGTAAATGGAAATAAAAACTTAGAAATGAAGTAGTTTTAATACTTCAACATTCTGTGCTTCTTTAGCAGTTTGCTGGACTAGAAAGTCCCACAGTATGTACATTTTATTTCAGTTTTTATTAAGAAACTGTTATTTTCCAGGTGCATTGCTGGTTGCTGGGATAGAGATGTCCACCACCATCCAAATCTTACCATGGGGGATCTTTCAAACTTCACCGAATATAGACTTTTAGGGCTGAAGAGATCCTTACAAGTCATCTCTCTTCACTATCCAAAAGCAAATGACATTAAAATACCTTCATCTTTTTTTTTTTTTTAATTCCCCAAGATAAAGCACTGCTTTGACCATTTGTGGAAACTATTTCCTGTGGCCTGATTCATCTTTGTGTTGCATCAAGTGTCTAACACAGCTTCTTAAACAGAGTAGTTGTTGCAAAGATATTTTCTTTGAATACATTAATACATTAATGTAATGAATACATTAATATGCTTACATTCAGATTTTGTCATATTGCTGATGATTAAGTTAGGTACATTTGGAAACACCTGGTACATCTTTGGCACTTGTGAAATAAAAGTTTTCTCTTTATTCTACTTAGTTGTATTTTGAATGCATTTTCTATAGTTAGTTCGAATTTTCATTGTTCTTGGAATTCATTGAAAAGCCTTCATAAATTTGCAAACATTATTACCTGCTCTGTATTATTATGGGGTATTTAGGGAAGGAGTCATGCAATGCTTGTCATGTCTGGCACACAGTTGGCACATTATAAATACTTGTGGAATGAAGTAGTAACAGGGCTCTGAAGTATAAGAAAGTTTTCTGTAGATAGAAATGGGAAGGGAAGAAAGTTTATGCCATATAGAAGAAATGGCATGAGCAGTGACCCAGAGGCTGGACAAGGATAAGACTAGTTGAAGGAATCTCTAACTAGAAAAGTCTGGACTTGATCGAGGATGGTTTTAGAGATGCCTAGAGCATACATGGATTATATCTTCTACAGAATTAGGAACTAGAATGACTACTATTATATCCAGGTTTTAACACTTGAAATACAATTTAGAATGCAGTCTTTGGAATCAGAGAGATACGGTTTCAATCTTGGTACTTTCACTCGTGAGACAGATGATTACAGGCAAGACAACAATTTTT
>NW_011888822.1:1013382-1025837 GCF_000151845.1 Pteropus vampyrus | reverse complement strand
TGCAAAGATATTTTCTTTGAATACATTAATACATTAATGTAATGAATACATTAATATGCTTACATTCAGATTTTGTCATATTGCTGATGATTAAGTTAGGTACATTTGGAAACACCTGGTACATCTTTGGCACTTGTGAAATAAAAGTTTTCTCTTTATTCTACTTAGTTGTATTTTGAATGCATTTTCTATAGTTAGTTCGAATTTTCATTGTTCTTGGAATTCATTGAAAAGCCTTCATAAATTTGCAAACATTATTACCTGCTCTGTATTATTATGGGGTATTTAGGGAAGGAGTCATGCAATGCTTGTCATGTCTGGCACACAGTTGGCACATTATAAATACTTGTGGAATGAAGTAGTAACAGGGCTCTGAAGTATAAGAAAGTTTTCTGTAGATAGAAATGGGAAGGGAAGAAAGTTTATGCCATATAGAAGAAATGGCATGAGCAGTGACCCAGAGGCTGGACAAGGATAAGACTAGTTGAAGGAATCTCTAACTAGAAAAGTCTGGACTTGATCGAGGATGGTTTTAGAGATGCCTAGAGCATACATGGATTATATCTTCTACAGAATTAGGAACTAGAATGACTACTATTATATCCAGGTTTTAACACTTGAAATACAATTTAGAATGCAGTCTTTGGAATCAGAGAGATACGGTTTCAATCTTGGTACTTTCACTCGTGAGACAGATGATTACAGGCAAGACAACAATTTTTAAAAAATTTTTTCTCATTTTTTTTTTTTACTGGAGCTGATAGTACCTTTCTTTAAGAAGGCTGAGTGCGTGGATGGAGTGAATCCTCACTTAATGGTAGTTAATGAAAATTGGTGTTACCATGATCATCATTCCCTACCTACTCACTCCTTGCAAAGAGCTGAATATTCTGCAACATCAACACAACCTGTTGTAGCTTCTCTTAGAAACACATAATAGTCAAGTGCTATTGACCTAAAATTTAAAGGCCTCTGGCTGTTTTTTTTTTATGGATGCAATGTACTTTGTTGCTAGAAGTAAATGTAATTGGAATAGCTTGATCCAATGAAAGCTATCTTTCCTCTCTATTATATAAAGCTCAAAAGGTATGTCTTCATAAAACCTGGACTGGTGAGGCATATATAAAACCCACAGGCAAATAACAGGCTTTGTTTGCACATTTCCCTGAAGCTACTTAAAACTCTACCTCTTCTGTGAAAGATGCTGAATAATTATAATGTCAGGTTTCACTTTTTGTTTTGGTTTTGATTTACCCACTTAGACCACTTAATAATTTCCTGAGAGGCTCTGGGTTTGGGTGTGTAGGGGGTGGAGCTTAAAAATCTCGTTGGAGCAACTCTTTTGGAGGTTGCTGTACACATAAGCATTCATCACTCAGCAGGCAGCAAAACCTAGTCTAAGCATTGGTTGAAAATCAGAGGGGCTTTTATTTTCCTTTTTCCTCTAAAGGAAGGTACCCTGGAGTAGTGGGTAATTGCCAAGCCTGAAGAAGAAAATTATAATAAAAATGAAAAGAATAAAATTACTTAATTATAACATAGTTACTCCAGAAATATTCAAGATGAATGGGAAAATTTAGCAGAGCTCTTAAATGTCACTATAATTTAGCCCCATGCCCCAGAAATTTTAAATTGTAATTGACCCTAATTATATAAATACCCACTGGTGAGAAAATATCTGTTTTGTAGAAGGCCTTACTGCTGCTGAACTTCACTAACAAGTCACTCATGACTTCAACAGATGTTTTGTACTTTTTTGGTCGAGGGGGTCCTTAGGAGCCAACTTTCCTCTCCATTTGGCAGCAAATGATACAATAATGCTCCTAGAATGTCAGTATGTGAGGTAAAAAATGGGCTCTCTTAGTCATTGCTCAGACTATTTTTCCTTGCCTGTTATTATGTTAGGATAATTTCATTTGTAAACAACAACAAAACAAACCCACTCTAGCTTATGCAAACAATGGAATTTATTGACTCAAATAATTTAAAAGTGCTGTGTTAGGTTGGGCTTTTTGTGTAACTTACCTAGTGCCTTGGTGCCTCTACCTCTCTCTTCCCCCCACATTCTTCTCCCTTTTCCTCTTTCCCTTCTTCCCAACCTGTTGCTGTGTGTGTGTGTGTGTGTGTGTGTGTGTGTGTGTGTGTGTGTGTGTGTCCGTCTGTCTCTCTCTCTCTCTTTCTGTTTCCTTGATAATGAGCTTGGTTTCTACTAATTTCTTTAATCAGGTCCTAACACAGTCACTCTCAGCTGTGGGCCTTTCTCTTTCATCCCATAATTGTTGAACAAAAATCGTAGGCTTCATTTTGATTGGTTCACCTTTAGTTTCTTGCCTATCTCTGGGGCATTATTATGTAAATTGTCCAAAGGGAGAGCTGTGGAGGCCCAAGTGATAGAGTCAGCCTCCCCCAGGGAGTGTGGCTTTTGTGGGGAAGGAGAAGGTGCTATACCCAAGAATACAGTAAATAGCTACTTGGTGCGTCAAATGAGAAAACTATACAGAATTTTGTTCTTCCACCTTTTTTAACAACAGGTTTCCCCCAACTTTGTGTTATAAAAATTGTCAAACATATGGAAAGTAAAACGAGCACCTGAACACCAACCATTCTGACTGAACAATTATTAATGTTTGTTAAGCAATCTATCTTAAGTGGCAAGCTGTATCATATTTCGAACCGACTCTAAATAAATTTCTCAGAATTTCTTCAGAGGAAGATTTTTAAAAGTTCAACACTTTAGAACTCATATGGAAACTAAATGTCATTTCCATGGTGCTGTGTCCTTTACCTACCATCTCTCTTTTGTTCTCTTCCTGAATATAGCCAGGAACCATTCTGTTTTCCCCGGGCTGTCTTGTATTACCCTGAAGAGAATATTCTAAGATTAAATGCAGAGTAGCATTCCTCTAGCAAGGTGAATGCCTCTCATTAAAGAGATCCCAGTTTATCTCCTCAATATGATAATATGAAACTTCTGAATTATTTATTATCTCATATTAGATCAGGAACATTCCTGAAAATAAATATGTTATCAGCAAATCAGCTTTCAAAAGTTTTCCTATGTCAAAGAATAAGCCAGGGAGTATATTTTGGACTCTTAAGGGGAAAAACGGAAATTATTTATTTTGAGGCCATCTCATAGATAGGTGGCTTCAAATGTGGATAAAGAACCATACACTGAAGAATTACAATTTCTAGATATGGTTATAAGTGATTTATCTAGCGGTGAATAATAATAGCTGAATAAGTCTGACTACAATTCTAAAACCCCATATAAATTCTACATTGAAGTAATGAATTACAAACATTGCCTATTCATTCTTGAAGGTGCCATATTTTCTCCTCTGATTACTCCATGTACTATTGGTAAAAATAGGAGATTTACTGGCATTAAGTTGTAGTTAATAATAAGAAAAAGAGTTAGCATTTCTTAAGTCCCTATTATGTGCTAAGCACTTCACTGAGCCCCTAACTACTTTCTTTCATTTAATTTTTCTAATAAGCCAGTGAAGTAGGTAGTGATGTAGGTACTACTATTTCTCCAATTTTATAGATGAGGAAACTGAGACATGGATAGTATGGAACTTGCCCAAGGTCAAACAGGTAGTAAGTTATGGCACTTGGACCTGAACCTGTGTTAATGTTAAATCCTGTTTGCTTAATCCACAAAAATTTGTCCAGATGTGACAGAATTGTACAATCAGGAATCCGAGGCTGTATATAAATGATCATCATGAAATTTAAGATATGCTGTTTTTCAACATGTAAGCCATAATGTCTGACTTTATAAACCAAAGTCTTTTCATTGCAGAAAAGATTTAATAAGTTTCGATTTACATGTAAATATTTTAATAGACTATCTTTAGAGCATTTTTAGGTTCACATTAAAATTAAGCAGAAGGTGCAAAGATTTTCCCACACATATCCTGCCTCCACACATGCATAACCTCCCCCATTATCAACACCCCCACCAGAGTGGTGCAGTTGTTACAGTCGATGAACTTATACCGACACATCATTATCATCACCCCGTCTGTAGTTTACCTTAGGGTTCACTTTTGGCGTTATCCCTTCTATGGTTTGGACAAATGTACAGTGACATGTGTCCACCATTATAGTATCATAGAGAGTAGTTTTACTGCTCTGAAAATCCTCAGTGTTCTACCTGTACAAGTATTTTTATGCCATCTATTAAGTCATTCTAATTCCAAAATATTCATTAAACAGTTTAGGAGAATTATTTCCAAACCCCCAAAAAGGGAAACAGAACCATTTAGCAGGTCAAGAATTGGCCTTAACTGCAGCAAAGATGATTGTGGGCTATGTGAACAATTTTAATTATTTACAAATTGGTAAATTCCAAACAAGGCTGAAGAGCAAACCAATTGACATTAAATGGAGTAAGCACAATTTAGCAAACCTGGGCACGAAGCTTGAATTCCATGTAAGTGATTACTACTTGAAGACAGCTAACTCTCACCCTTAATACTCTTTCTGTAGTTAAAGTCCATAATTTGGGACACTAGCCAGAGATGTGGCCAACATTCACCTGTAGTTCTCAGCCACCTGGTCTGCCTAATTAAGGGCTCCCATTTTCTGCTCTGCTGGCCCCATAATTTACAAATAAACAAAATCCACAGAACATTTGATAGAATGTTAAAAACGAAACAAAACAAAACACCAAACCTGTGAGCTATTTATCGTTTTCATTTGTAAAGTAGAGGAAGAACCCTTCCATGTTTTCTCCCTTGCCATTTTTTTCTTTCTCTCTAGAATTAAAGGAACATTTTAGAAATGATTTGTCTTTTCTCTTTTAAATACAACTATTTATTTTATTTTATTTTTTTAGTGGAGGTACATTTTTTATTTCAGTGTAATTATTCCAAAAAAAATATTTCTGTGCCTTTTATAATTTTCTACTTCCTTTCATTTCTATTTCTACCTCACTTGCCTATGTTAATGCAGTGCCTTGTACCTGGTCTGTCCAATTGCATACTTTTCAGTATGTTTTCTAAAGAACAGCATATCTATAGTTAAGTTAAATATAAAATAAACATTTTAAGCAGAAATTTACGAGATGAATTAATGTAATTTACTTTAGCCTAAGTACAAAATTTAAAAAGTCTTTATTTTTTGCCTTTTGATTTTACAGTTATTTCATAAAAATGCATTAATTGACTAATAATTTGCTTTTTGGCACATAGACTATAATACATACACATAGTTAAGGATTAGACAATCCTTAATGGCCATATAATAATACATTGTGTCAGTTTAACGTAATTTCTTGATGAATTCCCAGCAATGAGATTTATTTTTTTCTATTGTTTCCTGATTTTTAAAACAATTCTGTAGTAAACTTATTTGAGTGTAAAGTTATGCCCAGATATGTTATTGTTTCAGAAGAAAATTGACTGGACAATTCCAGCCAGAATGCCAATCATTCTGGATCAAGGGATGGGAACATTATGCATGTTACTTAATTATCATCCTAGAGAGTTACATCATTCTCACTATTTACTAGTTTCTTTTTTTCAGTTACCAAAGAGTTTTCCCTCTAATATAGTAAATGAAAAAACTTTCTCAACGAAGTCGTAAAGTTCAAGTAATTAGTTGTTGGTGAGTTGGTTAATTCTATGTGTTTATTGGCTATTGGTATTTCTCCAGGTTAAAGGATAGTTATGAGCAAGTATGCTGAATAGTGAGCCTGGAGTTTAGAACTTTGAGAGGATCAATGGTTCTGAGAATTTTTCTAGACTCCTAATAGGCTGAGCTTAAGCTATGGGCCCTCTCTTAAACCTTGGGAGCACTGATGGTTAACAGTATGTGCATTAAATGACTTTTTGCTACATTAAAATGCAAAGTTATTAGCCGCAAAGATATTAAAAGTGATGCAACATTCAGAAAATCTTTGATATAAAATACATTTCTGTACAGATTTATTGTAGTTATTTTCATTATATTCATTAAATGAATTTCATGACTTCTTGAATTCATATCCATATTCTATATCCTAGGGGATCTCACTACTGATATAGGCTGTATTTCTGTCAACCATCATGGATTAGTTGCAGTTTTTACCTTTTAATTAAACAGCTGCTGCTACTAAATAAGATTCTGAATTATTTAATAGTCCATATTACTTTAGTCAATGCACACTACTTGAATTTTTTAATTATGTGAAACTATACATTTTTTATGATATAGCTTTTCTAGAAATGAGTTGACAGACAATAACAATTTGTTCTTTTGAGATGTCAGGAATATCCTAGCATATTTTAAAATAGTTATAATTAAAATTAAAAGCCAAGCTGATCAAATACAATATCTTTTGCTTTAAAAAATAAATGTGACCAGAGGGGAGAGGAGTGAGGGGAGGTATAAGCGGGGGGGAAAATTTCAATCATTTCTTCAATTAAAAAGTGATCCAAAAGGCCTTTGAATGGTTCACTAACAAAACAAACAAACAAACAAATTAATTAATTAAATAATGTGTAATATATAGAATTTTAAACAAAACTCTCATTCAAGATGTTGTTTATATCTTCTGCTTTATAAATAAGCCTCACATATAGTAAATACTGTTGTGCACAATTCAGGACCCTGGGGATGATCCTAAAGATTAAACTTTTCATTGAGCCCTTATTGCAGAATGAATCGCTTTGTAATTTTGTGGCTTTCTTGGCAAAAATGTTTGCTTAGATGATGCTGTCATTTATAAACAAGAATCAGTCAGTCAGTCCAAAAGCTTTTCGTTATTAATCAACATGAATTTTTTGATGGGCTCATGATTATCATGTTACATTATTCCGAGTTATATTCGGAGGTATTACTTAAAATTCTAGTATTAATAATATTAAATTAATAATTCAGTATCGTTTTGAAGATTCTAGATCTGGGAAATTATTTTTAGAAAGTAACAACGATGTGACCTTTCTTCTCATCTCTATTAAGAAAAACAAACAAACAGAAATCTCTTTCTCCACACACACACACACACACACACACACACACACACACGTGTGTGTGTGTGTATAGCTCCTATAGACAGTGTCTCTTCCTTACTGTTTTATTGGGTGAAGTATGAAGCATAATAATTGAAGTATTGAACATTGGAATGAAGAGCTGAAAATATGTCAGATTCGAACTTTCTGAAAACTGCTATGATCATAAAAGCTACCTTCAATATCTCTACCTGACAAGAACTGGTATCCTTAACTTCAAATTTTGATTGAATTTCCTAAGTTGTGGAAGTAAAGGGGAATTATATAAGATCCATCCAAGTGTTTAAGCAATGCAAACCAATTAGAAGAGTGTAGATGATGATAACTCTCAGGATTCCTAGAATAAAATTTTTCTGCCCTCATTGCTGACTCCTGCTGAAAATTATTTATAGACTACATATGGTTCTGTGTATATGCTCTGTGGTTGACACCTCACTGATTCTTTATCTCCTTTCCTGGCTTAAAAATGTTTATTGTACAACTGGGTGGTGGAGTGATACTGTAAAAGAATGCAAAGTATCTCCTGCCACTGTTTTAAGTTTATGTCTTCAGAGTATAAGAAAGTGGTTATCATTCCTCATAGTTATAAATGTTACCCTGTTCAAGATAAGAGTTTCTGCCATTGAAATGGTATTTGTAGATTAAATAAGAGATGTTGATTCTGTCTTCTAAAGAAGTTTAGAGTACCGGGTGAAATTAAGTCAAAAGACATAGCCATTTGTTGAGCTTAAAAAGGTCATGATTTTAACCACAGTCATGCAAGCACAGCGTATGCAAGCATAGGCCAAGTACTACCCCTCACCTTTAATCCTCTCTACAAGCAGTTCTTGGCTGTACTGTTTTGTTTGCCAGTGGTGTCGAATTCTATGAAGAAAATGATTGTATTGTTTGTTTGTTTGTTTTTTTTTTTCCCATTAGAATATAAACTGTGTGTGCAGGGACCATGTCACACATGACTATAGGACATGCCTGGTAGTAATGTGCACTTTGATGTAAAATAAACACTCAGATTTTGTGAAAATTTAATTGAAAAAAGCTCTGAAGTACTCAGAAATGATTTAGGAGTGATACACAGAATTTCAAGCCAACAAGAAATATTGTATGCTTTTAAATAAATTTGCTGTGAAAATAAGTAAAGTACCTATTTTATTTGAAATACTCAACATAAGATAGGAAAAATTGACCAGAAGTTTTCTTTGGTTTTGATTACATGCCCTTATATACATTCATATTCATATTATGGAAGAAGAGAGGATAGAAAATGTGAAATAGGAAAATGTAAAATGTGTCCATGTTTATTTTTTTTAGTTGCTCTCAATATTAATGACTAATTAATAAATTTTAATGTAATTACATATCTTCCTTTTATGATTACATTGTGATTTGTAATTTCCTTACCAGTAATTATGATGAGTCTTGATTGTTACCAAAATTCTTTTCTACCCAAAAGCAAGGAACATATTAAAATCCTTTGGAAACTTAGATAAATAACAATATATAATTATAAAATTACTGGAGGCGATAATGATCAAGAGAATAATAAAATGTAATTACATCTTTTTTTAATAATCCCTTTTGTTCTGAAAATAAAATTTAAAAACAAAAGAAAAATTAACTCCATATTTAATTTTACCATTGGATAAATTTTCAAATACATGCGAACCTTGTTATGTTTCCTTGGCTTCTAATAAAGGATGAGAATCTCACTGATATTACCTTCAAGAACGATTACACAGAATGTAGGAAGAAGTTGCAAGAAAGTCCTTCAAGAAACAGAATGCATGGACAGATGTACATCTAATCTTTGGTGAAGTGACTTCTGCCCCCTTGTTTTCTTAAAATGTGTTACTAGTGCATAACTAGCTTCAGTGTTAAAAAAATCCTCTCTGAGGTGAGTTTGCATTAAGAAATATTTGCTTCTAGATTCTTACAAATAAGTCTGTTTTGTAGTAAGAGGTCCTCACATGTCCTGAAATAATTTGCTTCCTTAATTCCTCCTGTGTGAGAAAACCCTGGCATATTTTAACCATTTTAAACTGTTTTTTTTTTTTCCAAGAGAGATAACTTTATTACCCACTGTTTATTTCAAGGGAATTATAACTTTTGGATCCAAGGATTGCTAATAGGTTTTGAAGCAAATTGCAGTGGCATCAATTTACTTCTTCCTACCAGCTGTTTGGGACTTTGTTTCCACAAACAAAGGAGTGGGGGATGTGCTGTCCTTTCCCATCTCACTTAATGCAGAGCTGGCTTCTCTCCCCAAAGCTCCGCTTTTATCATCCCTCTTTCTTCCAGTTCTTTGTTGCATGGTATTTGAATTGGATACAAATGAAGGTATACTTGGACCAAGACAAAGTGCTCTTTTATGGGATGGTTTATTTGTGCTCCCATGGTGTTTTCTCTCATTATGCAGGAGCTCTAAACAGTGCCCATTCCTATTGAAATTAAGGGTCATAATCCTGATATTGAAGTCTTCATTAGTTACTTTGCATCTTTTAGCATGTGTTTTAGACTGATCTTCTATTTTGATGATGGAATTTAAAGGGTTTAGTTAACAGTTTATTTTTTTTTTAATTGCCAGTTGCTTAATAGCTACATAACTGGTTTTTAGTAAGTATCAGCAACAGAAGTATAAATTTGAAACAAAGACCTTTTTTCCCCCTTTCTCTTCAATTAAGGCTCTGATTTTTCTTTTAGGAGAATCAGAAAGCAACTGAATGGCTTCTGTTGATCAGAATTTATTTTAAAGTTTGCAGTGCTCTGTACCTTGTCTCTGACCTGCTGTGGTAGATAAATGCTTAATAATACCGAAAATCTAACTTCATAAACTAGAACTAGTAATTATAACACCATTTGCTTATTTACATAATATTATGTAGTTTTCAAAACCTTTTCATTTTTGTTTTACCTAGTCCTTATGTTAGCAGTATTAGGAGTTTGCTGTGTCATATGCTAATATTCTCATTTTACCCATGAGAAATGGAGGCTTGCATTGGTTAACTAAAAATATAACTAAAGGCTCAGATTGGTATAAGGTCCAGGTAATGGGCATAAAGCCAATAAGAGAGAGAGAGAGTGGTATAGAGCAAGAATCCCCAACCGCTGGGTGGAAGGATTACCAGTCAGTGGCCTGTGAGGAACCTGGCCACACAGCAGGAGGTGAGTGGCAGGCAACCAGCTAAGAGTCATCTGTATTTGCAGCCGCTCCCCAGCACTAGCATCACTGCCTCAGCTCCACTTCACATTTTGATTACATTATCAAACACTAGATTCTCATAGGTGCACCAGTACCTGGTGCCAAAAAGTTTGGGGACCCTTGGTGTAGAGAACCAACACCTCAGGTTCTTGGATATGATCTCTATGAACTTGCCTTCCCTTCTGGGCTCTAAATAAACTAAAATCAGTTTATTCAAGTCTGAGAACAAGGTGATTTTTGATTTCCTTAAATATTCAACCTTTATTCATTAGTGGGAATTGGGCAACGGTGAACTTTCTGAATCATTTTACTTTAAATAAAATTAAATCTGTATGTTTCCATGCTTTGGAAAACTTGCTCTCAAGAAATCCAGTGGAAATCCTAGGGACTTTAAAGCCACTTCATATATTTGTCATATCCAAAACAAAATGTTACGTTTTAAATGAAGTATTAATTGTTAATTTGACTAACAGATCCTTGTGAAGCAGATACAAATATAGAATCTCCCTCTTTTTAGGTCTTCCATTTCAAAATGTAAATATGTTTAAGAGAGAAACGAAGGGCAAAAACTCTGGAAATGTAGTCTTTTAAAAATGTCTCTCAAGTTAAGATGACCTTTTGCTTACAAATAATCATGCCTGGAATGGCTGCAGAGTAGAACAGACATGTGTTAATATGTACATACTTAGAAAAATGCCAGGGATGTTTCTAAATGTTTTCTTCAGTTATCTGTGAAACTCCTTGGACCATGTTTTAGAAAATGGTTTTAATTTTCTTTGAGGGATTATCATAATTGAAAAGGTCACAGGAATCAACTCCATTACTAATGCATTTGTACTTGCCAAGGCTCAGTCACAGGGAGTCTCTTTGGTTTTCATATCCAATACTTGTCTTTATGCTTTGTTGTATAAAAAAAGGAGAAGAAAGGGTTGGCATGAAGGGGATGTGAATCTGGTGCCAATTTTTTTTGTTACTGTTCCTGCAATTCTGATCTTTGCCTTTCCTGAGACTTGTCATCTGTCAGGCAAAGTAAGAGTGCATTAGGGTTTTTTTTTTTTTTAAATGAATCGATCATTCCATACTTTTAGAATACACATTCAAGTAACCTTTCAAGTACCATTCTCATATAAGCAATAGCTTCAAGGTTCCAGCCTACTGTATGCATAGTGAAATATTGTAACCTTTCATTTCATGCTTTCAACATTTTAGAAAGCATTTTCCTGTTCATTTTACTTGGTGCTAAAAGATGTGGCTATTTTTTGCTTCAGTAGAGATAGTTAGGTGATGTGGACATTATTTTGTTTCCTCAGTACAAATTTTTGTTTGTATGTTAGGGCAAATTTCTTAAATTAATGGTTTATTTTATTTATTTTGAGTTTATTTTATTTATTTTTAGCCAGGATAGAATTTTTAAATATTTAATATTATTAAATAGTGCCAAGATATAGTAAGTGCAATACCCATTCTCATATACTTTACATTAGTCATCGAGGGCTTTTTTTCTCTGCCATTCATGCCTTCAATATTAGTTCTGGGGGAAAAAATCTGAGGAACTCATTAAAAAAAGGGTGGGTATACAATGAAGTTAATTTTTGTCACTGCTGTATAAATATTTGTCTTACAGCATCCATCCTGCTAAGAGTGTTTTTAAGGCAAAAATATTTGTTAAAATAATAGGTGGAGGCATTTTCACGTTGGCATGGATAATGATGTTCAAAAGCAAGATCTTAGGTACCAAAGAAGAAGAACAACCTGGAAAAGTTTAAACCAAATCTAACTCTGGTACAATTTTCTAATTCTTGGGCTATTTAGCACTTTGTGTATGGAGTAGAGCTTGAGACTCTTGAGAAGCTAGCCTCAGTGTGATAATTTATAAAACAAGGATAAAAGTTTCTATCTTATTGGATGTTAAGAAGATGAAACCAAGATAGTTTATATGAAGACATTAATCATAGTCTCTCCCTCCTTCCCTCCTGATGTTTAAGCATGAACTGATTTTGGATCCATGTTAATGTTGCTGGGATATGAGCTGAAAGGAGTTGAGTAGACCATTGGTATCTATGTTGTGTACTTCAGTTGAACATGTGCGCCAATGACAATACACTGTAGTGGTTTGAATGTAGGCATTTCCATATTGGGTTAGGTCAAGTAGAAAACAGTTGGTATCATCAGATTGACCAAAAACAAAAAAACAAAAACTGTCAATGTTCACTATACATATAAGTCTTATACTCTGGGCAGCTTGTCTATGCATACAA
>NW_011888822.1:1012032-1012492 GCF_000151845.1 Pteropus vampyrus | reverse complement strand
TTATCATCAGATTGACCAAAAACAAAAAAACAAAAACTGTCAATGTTCACTATACATATAAGTCTTATACTCTGGGCAGCTTGTCTATGCATACACTTTAACCCAGTAATTCCTGGCACCTTTATATGAAGAGACATGTTCAGATCCATTCATGTTGTCGGACCTAGAGGGTATTATGCTAAGTGAAATAAGTCAGACATAGAAAGACAAATATCATATGATTTTGCTTATATGTGGCATCTAAAAAACAAAATAAAACAGAAACAAACTCAGATACAGAGAACAAATTGATAGTCACTAGATGGGGGGGTTTGGGGGGATGCGTGAAAAAGGTGAAAAAGATTAAGAAGCACAAATTGTCAGTTAAAAAAAAACAGTCATGTAAAATACAGCAAAGGGAATATAGTACGTAACATTGTAATGAGTACGTATGGTGCCAGAGTGGTACTGGACTTCATCA
>NW_011888822.1:1003333-1011982 GCF_000151845.1 Pteropus vampyrus | reverse complement strand
AAAAAAAAACAGTCATGTAAAATACAGCAAAGGGAATATAGTACGTAACATTGTAATGAGTACGTATGGTGCCAGAGTGGTACTGGACTTCATCAGGGTGATCACTCCATAAGGTATATAAATGTCTAATCACTATGTTGTAATTGAAAAACGAAATTTTTAAAAAGGAGACATGTTCAGGAATTGTTAAAAGTAAAAAATTGAAAACTATATATTTTTGACTAACATTGGAATGGTTAAAGAAACTTTGGTATACCCAAAGTATAGAATGCTAGTAGTTAAAAAGAATGAGGTACATTTCTGACATGAGAATATCTCTGTGATAATTGAACAGAGAAGTTTGCCAAATCTTTTGATTCCATATATGTACAAGACTCCCACCCAAACAATACAAAACATGTATATATGTGCATAGAGCTAAATGCATAGATAAAGGTATAAAATTTATAATAAAGGATGCCTCTGAAGAGGGAAGCAGATTCCGTGAAGTAGTAAGGGAGAGTTTTCAAGTTTTTCTATTTTGTTTGAATTTTTTTACAATTATTTTCATGTATTATATATATAACTAAAAAAGGAAATAAAATTTTGAAAAATCAGTGGCTTCTAATTGATGGAACATCTCTATTCACAGAGAAGGACAACTACTATTTAAAAAATACATAAATATAAATCACTCGTTAAAAAAGCCACAACAATAAATCACTCAGTTGTAAACCTGTTGTGCCAGGACACTTCATCAAACTTTAGTGATCACAAACTTCGAAGTTTAACACAACGTTTAAGGCTGAAAATGTAAGTAGATGATAAAGTCTACCAGGCGTGGAGTAGAAGCATAGTGGTGGGCACTGGACACAAACTAGGAGTTTAAAGAGATAGAGCTTGTTTTATTCATTCAATCTTCTGTTTATTCTTTTATTCTTTCATTCATTGTTTTCTGAGAAAGTACTCTGTGCCAGGCCCTAAGCAAGCCTCTGGGACACAGAACCAAGTAAGGTGCCATCTTTGTCCTCAAGGGCCTCATCCAGTAGATGTGACATTTAGAAAATAAATTTAAATTAATTATGAAAAATCCCAGAAATTAAAGCATAGACTCAATAAGATCAGAGCATCTAGAAGAGTGGGACTGGCTTAAAAATGAGATGTCACTCAGCAAGGTTTTCTGAAAGAGGTAGCCTCCAACTTGGGTTTTGAAATAATCAGGAAGTATTTGGGCAGATAGCAAGCTTATGGATGTGGAGAGAGCTGTGTGTAGTTGAAGAGTGTGTTTGGAGAATTATATGCAGACTGGAATTGCTAAAGGCAAAATGCAAGGGCTCCTCCGGGTTTCTCAGAAAAGGGGTTCTAGTCTAGCACTACTCAATGAAGCAAGTGATGAATTGATTCTTTTTTAAATCATACACTGCGATGATCTCTGTAGTGAGTTTTGCTTTTTGCTTCTATTTCTTGTACCTTCCCATTGGAATGAACTTGTTTATGAGACATACGTAGCCTCTTTAGTCCAAGTAAGAGTGATAGCTTCCTGTTGTGCTGTTTTCCAAGCTTCTCTTTATAAAATTGGAGTCAGACTGGGCCACCATTGTCATTTAAATTACTTGATTGTACACTGTCAAGGGTGTTGCTGTGTATGTTAAATTTGAGGTTAAATACGAGTCTTTATACAATGTTCTCTTCTTGAGTTTCTCGGATTCCTGGAAAGGAAAACAATATTTATTACCATATATATTTAAAAACTCCTTAACAGAGAAGGGTCTTGGCAGCTGTTTAAAGATTTAAGTATGTGATGTTTTAATTGTCTCGTGAGAGAGGAAAATGGAGAAGTGCCTTAGAAGGTTACTGAATAATTAGGATCTAGGTTAGTCTGGTTTTAGGGAAACGGACACATTTGAGATGCTGTTCTTTATTACTCTTCCTGCCTCATTAGGGTTTACTAGTTAGAAAACCAAATTGCTTTATATGTAGTTTGAGTGGGTTTGTATATTTTTAGAATCTCTCTTTCATTTCCTCAGTCTACCATCTAAGAAACCACATGTTATTTAACATTACTCCTGGTGCTCTTAGGTCCCTTATATAGTCCCCAAATAAATGTATATTTGGGAATGTAGGTATATGAAAATTCCAAATATACTTTATTATATCTATGACAACTGGGTACAGTTATCCTCAAATGAATGATATTGAACCATCATTATTAAAACAACATTTCGACGAGGGTTTAAAACCTACCAGTCAGTTTCCTATCACTAATACATTTATATTTCTCTGAAGACACACAAAGAGGCAGGCTCTGAATGACATCTGAACAATGGAGAGAGAATGTAAGCTCAGCTTGGATCTTTGAGATTAAGAAGAGCTATCTCTTCACAACCTTCTAGGTCAATGGGAAAAATCTTAAAAATCAATTCTTTCAGCAGCCAGGAACATCTGAAAGGAAATCAAAACTTACTTATTATGCTGATATGGTTTAACACCAAGTAAGAGTCTTAGAAATGAATTTTAAAGTCTGAGGTCTCACAACAATACATTTAGCAAAATCTCTTGCTAGAAATGTAGCAATCATAAATTGTCATATTCTTTCTATATGAACCAGTAATCTTATCATATATTTGCTATCAAAATAATGACTGTGCGTATATGCATGTATATATTCATACATTGTATATAATTCATAGATAGTTAATTAATCATTAATTTTATTAATGTGTAAGTATTTAATTATTCATTATGTTGATATATATTTAATTAAAAAGAAGTCCATAGAGATTAACTATTCATGACTACTACAGATAAATACATGTAAGGATGATTTAACTTTCCAAGACATTAGTTAGTCTTTTCAATGTTCATGTGCTATGTGTGAAACCTAATGGTCAGGTCTAATAAAGGATTCATTTAATGTGTCTTCACTGAAATCCTGCTTTTGTGTTCCACACTACTGTAAACACAGGGAGTATGCGAGTGAACTAGATAGACAAGGTTCCAGTTTTGTCTGAGCATGTATTCTGGAGGTGGAGGAGACACTGACAACAAATGACTTATTTTAAAGATGACTTATTCAAGAAATAAGATGATTTCAAAAATGATAAGCATTATGAAGAGAGTAAAGCAAAAGAATGAAAGAAAATAAGAGGTCCGGTGAGAGTATGTAGCAGAAGGTGGGGAGGAGAAGAACAATGAGGGAAGATGTGTTTGGATAGATAGTGTGGTCAGAGAAGGCTCTCCTGAGGAGTGATGACACTTAAAGGCGAAGGGGCCATGCATGAGAATAGCTGGGGCGAGCCCTCTAGGCTGATGGAAGAGCATATGAAATTCCCCGAAGTGTCAGAGCTTGGCATGATTCAGGCACAGGGATAGCCCTTGTAGCTCGTTGTTAGTCAGTGGGCAGATCTGGGTACTGGAGGCGACAGGAGGGTGGTGAGCAGCAGTCAGATCATAAAGGGCCTTTTGGACTGAAGCAAGTTCTTAAAATTTTAATCTAAATGTAGTTAGGAGCCACTGTGGATTTAAAAACTTTTTATTACAAAAATTTCAAACATATACAAAAATGAGAAAGTGTAATGACTCCCCATATACCCATTACCCAGCTTCAAAAATTATCAACTCATGTCCAATCTTGTTTTAGCTATGCCTTTTCCCCAACTACATACCACATTATTTGAAGCAAGCAGCCTGTCATTTCATCTGTGACGGTTTCACTATGTATCTCTAAGACTTAAAAACTTTAAAAAAGTATAGCCACTGTACCATTATCACACCTACAAATTTTCAGTAATTCTTTAGATCATCAGATACCCAGTCTCAGTAGAAATTTTAAGTGGAGTGGGGAGGGAGGTGATACTACCTAATTTACAATTTAAAAAATATACCTTGTTGTATATAGCAGGGCTTAGTGGAAGCTGGGAAATCACCTAAGGACTCTTTTTGTCTGGGCTGGCACCAGTGTGGCCTGAACAAAGGTGTTTATGATGGAGGAGTAGTGAAGTGACCAGTTTTGGAATATGCTTGGAGGCAGAACCCACCTGTTTATCATTACTGTGATTTTGTCCTGAGAAATTGAATGAAGATGGAGGACTAAAAATTGAGGTGGAGAATACTTATGGAGGAGCACATTTGGAAGGAAAAATGAGTAATTCTATTTTGGTCTTAATTTCACCTGAAAATGGACAACAATTTTAAATTAGCCTTAAACAGAAAAAGAGAAGACAGATAGTATCATGCATTCATATTTACTGAGACTTCCTTACCTTCAGTCCTGCTAAATGACATATGCTAATGAAAATATCATGGAATAAATAGTTTCTAGTTTTAAATAACTTAAAGGTCTACTTGAGATCTAGTCAGTCCAACTCAGGGAGATTGCTTTGAAAGGTAACAAGTCTGAACTTCTGAAAACACTTCCTTTCACCAGCCTAACCACAAATATGGCAACTTTACTTTCGGAACCTGAAACCTGACTACAGACTTGTACTACTAGGGACAGTATGGAAGAATATGTAACATCAGGGCAGGCCTGAGGGGGTGGGGGTGGGGCGGGAACTAGAAGCCTTTTGTGTAGCCATGATGCCTACCATTTCTACCATCAGTTCCTATTTAAAAATGATATTTGGAAACTGGCCTTTGAATTGGTCTACCATCTATTATTAGATTGTGTGAATTAGTGTATGAGCATTGCTCATTGTTATCAGTTCCAGAAAAAGTCCCTCCATCTTCCTCTTTCTTGGAAGCCTAAGCCCTGCTTTTAAGGCCTTTCAATTGACTAAGTTAGGCCCATCTAGGATAATCTCCCCAATTTAAAATTAACTGAGGAAAGATTTGAATTACATCTGCAAAATCCCTTCATAGCAGCACCTAGATTAGTGTTTAATTGAATAAGTGGGGACTATAGCCTAACCAACTTGACACATCAGTGCCCTCATCTATGTAATAAGGGTAATGCCTTCTTGATAAGCTTATCTTGGAAATTAAATGAGTTAAGGCTTTTAAAGCACTTAGTGTAGTACTTAATATGTAAAGCCTGCTCATTAAGAATTGGCTGTTCTATATGTTGGGATGGGAAAGCATTAAATGGCCACCTTGTGGCAACAAAGAGGATCCGTCAAAACTGGATAGTATCTTATTGAGTGACAGAAGCTAGACACAAGAGTACCATTCATATATAAGATATGAAAAAAGAATTCACCAATGCTGTTGCAACTCAGGATGTTGGTTACTCTTGAGGGGGTGGTCCCTGGAAGGCTGCATGAGGCAGGAGCTGGGGTGCTGATAATGTGCTATTTCTTAACCTAGTGTTGGTTACGTGGAAGTGTTCATTTTATAAAAATTAACTTAACTTGTATGTATGTCAGTTATACTTAAATAAAAATTTAAATACAATTAGATAATAAATAACTATGGTTGGACAATCTTGTATGTGGTGTGTGTGTGTGTGTGTGTGTATGTGTGTGTGTGCGCGCGCACGCACGCGCTTTATCACTGCAAAGTAGTAAAATAAGTGGGAAAAATTTCCTTCCCATAGTACAAATATGACAATGGCTTAGAGTGAAGAGGTGGAAGGAGCAACTTCCGCACCCTTTACAGATGTTTCCTCATCTCTAAAATCAGAAATGTTCTCCTCACCTTATGGAATTATTATGAGTGTTAAATAATAAAAGGGAAATGTATGGAGTGTTCACAAAATACTAGAAATTGGTCTTGGCAACTTAAATCCATGGTCTCATTTAGTCCTCTAGTCTTCCCATGTTATTCATGAGGGAATTGAGTTTTGGAAAAGTTGGTAAATGGTAGGGCTGCAGTTTGAATCTTGGCAGTCTGCATCAGGGCAATAGATTGGTTTGTTATATTTTTAAATTGTAGTTTTTTAGTTGAGATGTCATTCCCATACCAGAAAATTCAGTTTAAGAGTATCTAATTTCATGATTTTTATTGTATTTGCAAGATTATACAACCATCACAACTACTGTCTAGTTCCAGAATATTTCCACCTCCCCCAAAACAAACCCCATTTCCCATTAAGAAGTCACTCTTATTCCCAATCCCAAAAGCCTCTGGCAACCAGTGATCTACTTTCTGTCTCTATGAATTTGTCAATTATGGACATTTTACAAAAATGAGATCATATAATATGCCAAGGCCAGAGGTTTGAAGCCTTTCTTTCTATTTCCAGTAATACGAATAAAGGTCCGCCACGTAGTGGGAGTTTGCAAATGTAAAGTTTGTATTATTGTTGTTATTGCCACTATGAAGCACAATCTGGTGTGACGTGGTCATCTGTTTATTGTAAGGAAAGAGGTATGGAGGATGGATTTACTCTAGTAAAATTAAATAATAAAAGAAACAAAACCCCAAAGCTAATAGATCTCCCTCTTGCAATCATCTCTACTCTCTCTACAGTTCTTAAAAATTATTTAATAATTGATTAATAAAATATTTCCCATTTTGATAAAAAAAATTGTCAAAAAGAGGAGGTAAACAGAGAGAGCAGTAACTAAATGAAGCAAAAGCAGCGCTGTATGTATGAGTGTTAGTGAACTAACACTAATAGGTGGAGTTAAAGTATTTGAGTTCTGAAATGTATGCCAAAAATTCTATAACATATGAAACAACCAAGTACGTTTATTTTATTAAGAATCTCAGTAAATGTCATTTTCCAGAGCCAGTGCAGTTCTGTGAAACTGGAGGGGAGTGTTTGGGGATTCCCCTGACACACCGATGGTCACAGCTCATTTTTCTAATATATGTTGTGTTATGTGGCTTAGGCCAAGAAGAAACTTATTTCAGCTTTATTCCTTTACACAAATGGAGAACATTTTGATTTGCTACGTATCTCTGAACTCTTGTAGATATCCTATCATCTTAACTGCTAGTTTATTGAGATTAAATATTTTCTTACGTGGATGCATGGAAAGGACTTTTGATTTGTCTTTAAGTTAAATCTGATTCATTACCGCATTAGAGAGATAAATGTTCTTGCCAGAAGAGAAAATAAAGGCTCACATTCACATTGAGGGTAAGAATGACAGTAGACAGGAGGTGGGACCTCAGCGTCTGCAGAGAGAAGCTTGCTGGGAAACCAGCACTTCTCCAGGAAAAAGGGCTATAGCATTATTGCTTCTCACCCTGATCACTAAACACAACAAACATGCTTCTCCAAGTCCCCTTCCTGTTTTTATCTCCTCTCTGTCGAGACTCTGGTGACATTTTACTATTGCTTTTCCTCCTTGTTTTCTTCTAACCTGGACATTGCCCCAGACTTTTCAGTTTCCCAAAGTACTTCTTACCACTAGTCATGGACTGTAGCAGACACATTAAAACTTGGGCTAAGGAAGGGGATTACAGAACTTCGTTGTACAGAGCAGACAATTTTTAATTGAACAGAGGACAGCTCTGTTGTAAAAAATCCACTGGTCATTCCTTGACATGGGGCATTTCTTCTAGATTGCGTCCAGGTGGCATTACCCCAGAGACCGGCTGTTAACATCTCTAGCCTTTGGTTTTCAACAGAGCCCTCACATCTCCTCTTTGTTGACCAGCCTCATCCCATGATCCCAAATTATGTTTTATAAACAGTGGATCCAGCCACCCTGGATTCCTTCAGCAGAGGGGACTCACAGAAAGTTGAAATGTTTTCCCTCAACATGATCAAATTGTTAATCAGGGTTTTGTCCTCTACCAGTCCTCTTAATGGAAGTGCAAAAGGAGAGAAGGTTTTAGTCTTTCTTGGCCCAGAATAAGCTGTCCTGAGGTCATTTGTCACCTCCCTTTGTCCTGCTATTGTCTCCAATTACAATTTGATGATCTCAAAATTGCTGTCCTAAAAGATGACAAATTTTGCATTTAGTGTTTATTAATCATGTCTGTGGTTTTTAACAGAGCAGACTTTGGGGAGGTAATTCCGTCTACTTCTCTTACTCCTCTCCCTTAGGATTTAAACTTCAACAATCAAGAGCCATGCGATGTATTTGCACCATGCTATATGCTTTCTAGTAGCTGCCACTTCTTTCCTCGCTGCCTGGGAGGGCCTTTTTCTCTCCCACCCCTTAACCTTCTGGGCATTTCTACTTGGAGAATACCTCCTAGTTCTTTAGCCCTATTTCTGAACTTCCTTCCATTCCACAAGCAGATAGATATTCTGCCTTATTTTCCCCAGTATTCTGTGTACCACTTATCTCACAGCTCTCTAATTTTCCGTTCTATTGGCAGTTGCTCTGTTAGATTTTAAGTAACTTAAAAAGAGGCACATACCTTTTTGTATTGTTTCCCTGATGTCTGGTGGTACCGTGTAAGTCCTTAGAAGTGTTTGCATGAAAGAATGAACTCAGGCAGGATGTTAAAAGAATATCCAGTTTAGTTTGTTCGTGTGCGGTTAACCCCATCAACTGGATAAAGCATCTTAGCAAATGCCCAGGAATAAATGATGATTAGGGCTCTAGCCCTGCCACAGAGGAACAGAGTATGGTCTCTGAACTATTAGTCAACATGTGATAATTTCTGGAAAGGGGACATAAGCAGAGTGCAATGAAAATCCAGTAATGGAGAAATTGCATCTAGCTGGGGGAGAGGGCTATTTAGCAAGCATTACTCCTGTGTTGATTTGAAATCTGAAAATCCTGGCGCAAAATACAAAGAGAAGGCACAGTCTGGCTCATGGAGCTT
>NW_011888822.1:963622-1002613 GCF_000151845.1 Pteropus vampyrus | reverse complement strand
CCTGATGTCTGGTGGTACCGTGTAAGTCCTTAGAAGTGTTTGCATGAAAGAATGAACTCAGGCAGGATGTTAAAAGAATATCCAGTTTAGTTTGTCTGTGTGTGGTTAACCCCATCAACTGGATAAAGCATCTTAGCAAATGCCCAGGAATAAATGGTGATTAGGGCTCTAGCCCTGCCACAGAGGAACAGAGTATGGTCTCTGAACTATTAGTCAACATGTGATAATTCCTGGAAAGGGGACATAAGCAGAGTGCAATGAAAATCCAGTAATGGAGAAATTGCAACTAGCTGGGGGAGAGGGCTATTTAGCAAGCATTACTCCTGTGTTGATTTGAAATCTGAAAATCCTGGTGCAAAATACAAAGAGAAGGCACAGTCTGGCTCATGGAGCTTATTGTTTGGGAATATAAGTAACTGGTTGTGCAAAAGAAGATAGTTTCAAGAATGATAGTAAGTAAGCCACAGCAACATAGGCAAACTGGGATTTCATGGTTACCCTGATTATGATCCAGCAGGAACATAAATGCAAGGAGAGACTTCGTGAAGTGCATATTTCACAAGGTCCTCGAAAAATAAGTGAAGTTACCTACAAGAGTGGATTATAGGCCTTGAAGGAAAAGGAAGCTTCTCCTTAAACAAATTTTCTTCACTGCTTAGGTTAATTATCTTCTTTATATTTTACAGAAAAAAAGTGATCCTTCTCCTGTTGTTTGCTGTAGTTTTAGGTTAAGACAGTTTATCTTGAACCATACACATACACACACACACACACACACACACACATATATAATTGTATTGGAATACGATATATATGTATGTATGTATGTGTGTATATGCATGTGTGTGTGTATGTGTGTGTGTGTGTATGTATATATGTATATATATAGTCTATTTAGTGGATCTTCAGAATCCACTAGGGGCTCTGGAACTAAGAAGCTTGGATTTTCCTCCTAATTTTATTCTGGAAAAGTTATACAACTTCTATAAATCTTAGTTTCCTCTTCTGTAAGGCGGGGATAAAATAAGTAGCTACTCAACAAGAGTTTTTTTGTTTGTTGAGAAATAAATATGTTAAAGGCATTAGTACCTAATAGGAACGCAATAAAAATTAGCTAGTCTTGTTAATTTTTATGAACTATACATATCCTATGTATGGTTCACACTTTACATAGGATAGGAAAACACACTTCTACAAGTTCGTTTAAAAGCTACTAAGCTTAAAGCATTGTTTTGCCTGCCACACAAGCATCAGCATCTGAATTTTGAGGGAATACGAACATCCAGTTCACAGCATGACCCTGAACAAATATTTAAGTTCTCTGTATCTTGATTCGCTCTTGCATAACAAATAATATGAGTACCTCCTCAAATGGGGTATTATAATAAATAAAGTGCTTGCACAGAGCCTTTCAAAGTGAGTGATTAGTATCAGTTCTTCTCCTGATACTGTTTTGTGGTGTTGTGCCTGCTTGAGAGGAGATTATACTCCTGGAAGAGTATGAGAAGAGATAATGCGAGATGGAAAATATATGTATAAATATATGTGTGTGTGTTTTAATACCAAGGATTAATTATAATGTGATTTGGAAAAAGTATATATAAATAAAATAGTCCCAGAAAACTTGTTATTTCACAAATACTGCCACTTAGTGTGAGGATAGAGTAAAAAATGTGTGGGGAAAAAGCCATTGAGTAAATAATTGGAACACGTAATACTCAGAAATGGCGCAAAGCATATATTTTAGGCAGGTAGATGAATGACTGAAGTTCAGAGAAGGTGCAAAAGGGTGTGGAGGAATACATTTTCTTTTCTAGAGCTTGTATTTTTCCCACTCTAGTAAGATGGACCAGAACTGAATATTTTCCGGAAAAGAAGATAATTATTTCTCATGTTGTTAAATGAAATTTCAACCAACCAAATCTCATACATTCATAGAAACAACTCTCTTGATTATCCTCTGGGTAGAACTATTAAACTAGCAGGTTCATTTCTTCATGCCAGATTATTCTGAGCACTTACTGCCTTTTTGATTCTGTTCTAGATGCTGGATAGATAATAATAGGCAAGAAGGCCTCTGTCCTGATGGAATGTAAATTTATGTGTGCGTGCGTGCGTGTGTATGCACATGCATGTTTGTGAAGAGACAGTCAGTGATAAAGCACATAAAAAATTTTCACATACTGAATGCAATGAACAAACTTAAAAAGAGTAATGTGATAGTGAATGGGAAAAATGGATATACTTCTCTAGATAGGATAGGGGAAAAATGGATGTACTTCTCTAGATAGGATAGTCTCTGAGTGACATTTGAGGTAATATCTGATGGAGGAGAAAAATCTACCCACTAAAATATCTATGGGAAGGGTATTCCAGGCTGAGGGAGCATCAGATTTCAAGAGTTTAGAATGGCAGTGATTTGAAATGTTTTAGATTTAGTAATGAGAATGGTATAAAAGAAATTGCAGAGGTAAGTAGGTAGCCAGATCATGAAGGAGCCTTGTAGGCAATGACCAGAAGTTTGCATTTTATTCTAAGTGCACATTGAAGCTACTGGAGGATTTTAAGCTGAGGAGTGATGTGATATGATCTGAAATTTTTATAGATGACCATAGCTGCTGAATAAAGAGTAGATTGTAGGGGAGTCAGGTGAAGGCTGGTATGCCTGTTAGGGGACCCTTGCAGTAGCCCAGGCAGGTGATGATGGGGAAGATATTCCAGCTTCTCTTTTATACTTAACAGCTGTGCTCCTGATGAAGTTATTTTTCTCCTACCTAGAATCCTGACAATCTACTCTTTACTTAATAGCTCATCTGCTTTTTCAAAACAAAACAAAACAAAAAAAGGTTCTGAAAGTGGAACAATCTATAGGTTATAACAAGTACTGAGTTAGTTGATAAAGAAAACAAGAAAGCCAAATGGAGCAGTTACAAAAAAAAAAACTCTTTTAGGAGATATTTTGCTTTCCGTTTACTATTTGGGACCAGTCGAATTCACAGTTACATAATTCTCAGGAGCCATGAGGGTACATTAAGAATAATAAGGAATCTGGCTAAGTGCTTTAGGCATTATGGAGCCATAATATACCACATGTGTTATTGTTAATTCATGTTCCTAGCCCACCCTTTTAGTAGCAGCCAGGAATGATAATGACACATGCTGTGAATATATATTAAAACAATCACACAAGTTGCTCTGATGGTATTGGATAATTGGATATTACTCGGGATCCAGAAAGGCTTGGATATAGCTAGATAGAAATGACATCTACTGTGGCTTTTCTTTTCTAATACTGCTGCGAAGAAAGTGCCAGCTCCAAATATTTAATCTGTGCCTCCCCGTCTGTGCTCTGGCCTGGAAAACAAGATTTTTGGTGCCCCATTTCTTGGATTTGAGCAAGTACTATTGCCTGGCCTTCCTGTTGGCCAAACCATTAACAAACATTTGCTACCAAAGTTGTATTTAAATGTGAGAAATGTTTTATTTGATAAAAATTATTCTAACTCTGATTAAGAAATTTGTATTTTTACTTTTCCCTCAAATCTTAAAAACAAATTTGCCTACCATAATAAACAACTCTGTGTTGTTTGAATTTGTCTTACAATTTATCATACAAATCATTTAAAAAAAAAGTTGAAATATACAATGAATGCTATTCTGCCAATTACTTTTTTAAATTAATTGTATCTCTTGGACATTATTCATATAATTTGAATTTGACAAACCCAAAAGCTTAGGGAGGAAAAGCCAGGCCATGGAAACAGTGAAGAGCAATGGGGAGGAAATATGTTCAGGCCAGAGCATTTATATTCAATTTTGCCATTCTTGATTTTTTAAAAGAATCTTGACAATTTGATTTTTATGTGAAATCTCCCATATTTTAGATTGTTTTAAAATTATGCAGGCCCAAGTAAGGCCAGAAGTATCTATTTTGTCTCTGATATAGATTTGCCTTATTTTTAGTCTAATCACCCATTGACTGACATGTAGTTCTAAAATTCATGCTCATCATCTCTCCTGACTTGCAGTTCTTTGCCATTTCTCCAAGGGTCAAATGTCCACGAGCCGCTCCAAAGGATTTTCCCTGGGTACAAGTACAGTGAAACAAATGTACAGATAGATAAATTCAGTAACTGAAAATTCACTGAAATTTAGAATTTAGGTGAGGCAGTTCCAGGTTTCATAGAATTTGAAGTTTATGTAATTTTAATTTTTGAGGCTCTCCTTAGAATAAAACCTACAAAATTCCAGACACACAATTAGAGTCTTGGAAGGAACCTTAAAGTGAGGGGCCTAGAAGCGTTAACTGCATTAGCTACTTCAATAAGGACAAGAAGGATGGAGTGAAGGGAACAAAACTCTGAGGAGAAAAGCATAGTTTGTTTTCCACAGATTTATTAGGGAATGTGGCATTATCACTTACAATGACAGTTCAACAAAGAAAAAATCTTCTAGCCCATGATTTTAAGTCCTCTATCTGTTTAAATATATTTTAAGTGGTATTTCCCCTAAAATTCTGACTACTTTCAAGGTTCCTTACTCGATTCAGAGTTTACTGCTTTAATCAGGAGGATGTCAGGCCAAATAATTCATTTCAAAAAAACGAGATGCCTTCTGTTTAACATAAATGCATTGATCTTGGATAGAATTTTCTTTGAATTACTGGAGGCTCCAAACTCTGGTTATTTATACTGTCTGTTACTCAAATAGATGAAATAGATATTGAACAAAGTGTAGTACCATTAAGGAAGCAAATATTTCACAGTATTAGCTTTCCAATAGTCTGATGGCCAAGGAACATTAATATTTGATATTGAATGCCCACCAAAAGGACCATGAATGGGCAGAAAACCAGCATTGACAGAAAAATCTTTAGGAGCAGTGAAAACCTAAAGAGAAAACCAGATATAATGGGACAATTGGATAGTTGTTTGTCCATTATTTCTGGTTTTCTTATTAAGAAAATCCTGGCAATGTAGATAGATGGACCCTCAGTAAATAAATGATATTAAGCTCCAAATTCTTTGATTCAGCTTTGATTAAAATTATAGCAGGTCCTCGAATAACATTTCATTCAATGTGGTTTTGTTACAAGGATAAGATTAACTCAACTCTTGTTTATATCGATTAGCTTGTGGTAAAACTAGTTTTGTTATATGTTGTTTCACTTGAAGTCTCAGAGCCTATTGAGGACTTTAAGCGAGGACTTAACTGTATAGTAAAATCGGATTGCTAGTTTCAATGGTGCTTCAAGGGAGCCCTTAGAAGGAACTGTAAGGAATGAATATTTGGAGAACACAAAGCCTGGAAGGAGTTAGCTCTTACCTTTGTTTAGAAGCAGGATAAGAAAGGCAGTTAGTTTATATGTACATTAGGCAGCATAGCACGAAGAGCTCAGACCCTGGATTCAAATCCTACTCACTTAGCTGTGGGACCTAAGGCATGTTATACATATGAGTGCTGATAATAGTAGTAACTAAGGTTGTTGCAAAGATTTAGTTAAAATTTGTAAAGCTCAGAACAGTACCATATAAGAATTTGTTGTTATTGTAGGAATGATTACTCCAGTTACTCTTGAACACATACCTTCTATCTTGTCATGGCAAAATTGTTTCTTTTGTTAAGAACTTTTCTGTAATATCAAAGGTTTGTTTTAACTGTGATTTTCAAAAGTATCTTTACCTTGAAAGTTTGAGGCTGTACGTGTTTATTGTTGAAGGTGACATGTTAGACTGCTTTTAAAGGATAAAACTGTTCATTTAAAGTTGTAAACTGTGCTTGTCATAGGAAGTTGAATTTTCTTATTAACTGTTACAATGAACACATTGCCTGGGACCTATCCTAACTGATCCTGGTGCAATTCACTTAGCAGTATATAAGACTTTGGCATTTCTTTTCGAGTTAACAGCATTACATGAAAGTATTCTTTTTCACATAAAGTGTATTTCAATAAAATTTTAAATGAGCATTTCTAAAAGATTTAATTTCAAGTATAATGTAAAATAACATCTAATTTTTCTAAAGCTAGAATATAATTCCTTATACAGTGGTTCTTAAACTTTTTGGTCCCAGGACCCTTTCTGTTCTTAAAACTTATTGAAGATCCAAAGGGTTTTTGCTGATATGGCTCTACCCATTGATATTTATTGTAATAGAAATGAAAACCAAGGAATGTTTAAATGTTAATTTATTTAAAATAGCAGTAATAAGCCCATTATACATTAACATAATATTTTTAAAGCCGTATATTTTTAAAAAATAGTAGAATTATACTTTTTTATAGCTCTGTAAATCTCTTTAATATTTAACTTAATGTTAATTAAATACAGTTGTGAAAACTGCCATAGAGAAAAATTACATGATCCCATGAGAGATATAAAAGGACACCTAACATTTCAGTCTACTGAAGAGTAGTTCTCTTAGGAAGTGACACGTAAATTGAGATCTGAACATGAGCAAGTGAGGACCAGGCAACCAGAGCAGTTACCTCAGGCATGGGAGGAGTTCAGTGTATTTGGATAATGGAAAGCAGGCTATTATGGTTGAAGTGTGTTGAGTGAGAGGACAAGAGGCTCACAGTGAGGCTGGAAAGAGAAGCTGAGGCCAAGGTCATGCAAGATTTTGGACAAGTATATGGATTTTATCTTACAAGGAAGAGGAACTGTTAATGGGATTTAGGAAGGGAATAGTGGAGATGACATGATCCACTTGCATTTTTTAAGAATTTCACTCTGACTGCTTATGGAGATAGATTGAAATATTGAGAAGAACGGAAATAGAGAAACAGTTTTAAAAACTATGGTAGCATAATATGCAGCAGGTAATATATACTTAGGAAGGACTACAAAGTGGAACTGGTGACTGATTGGATATGAGCGATGAGCTCAAAGAAAGTGATTTACATTTTGTTTTTATTTTTCAACTCATCCAATTTTATCTAATACATAAGTTTTTGTTTTTAAGTCTAGGGGAGAAAAAAAAACACAACAAAACAAACCCCATCAAATTAGACCACGAAGCGGAAATTCTGTGTTTGAGTTGAGGGTTTGGATTTGTTATCACTGCTTGGGTAGAAACTTAGGAAGCATGTCATTTATTCTTTTAGAATCATGGCATTTGTATATTCTGTACCATCTTACAGATATAACAAAGCTGTGGTTTTAAAAGAAATTATTCTGAGTTTTAAGGCTTAGATAATAGCCATTACTTGAAAACTAGTATTTGTTCAGCAGATGAAGCTTTTACACTCCTCCTTTTTAGCTGATTTTATGTTTTTAGAACTGGGGTAGTTAGATAAAATGGAATCTGTCCATCATATCAGTAGCCATCCTGAGTATCCAGATGTCGGGGAGTTTCTGCCAAGAAGGGAAGACAGCTGTTTGAACAGAAAAGGAGTAGAGGGTACTGCAAAACACGTCAAGAGTTTTATCAGGGGAGTGAGCTGACAGTTGGTAGCAGGAAAAGGGTGAGCAGACACTGGAACATGTCTGGAAAAATCAATTTTACTTGTGGCTTAGGTGATATCCTAAGACATTCAAAAATGCTTTGTGTTATAGAATCCTGCATTTGTCTGGATTATCTATCTAACCAGCCTTGTTTAAGTAAGAGCCATAGGATTAGTAGATTGTAAACATGCTCTGATCAGTCAGTGTATTTCAGCCTTGTATTAGAGACAGGCAGTACATTTAGTAGTTTTATAAATGGTTTGTGAAAGTTTTGCCTATGACTCTAATTCATTTGGGACACTGAAATATTTTATCTTATCCCCAATGAGAAAATAGAAGGTGACCAATCATTATTAAAAAGAATTTCAGACATATGCTACAATAAAATAGGTCTTCAGGGTTTTAGTTTTTCATTGAACCGGTATTTTAATTGTAACTGTTACTTTAATTTAGCTCTGAATTATAAGATTAACAAACAAACAAATTTTACTCTTATAAGAATTGGCATGTAGCTGTTCTGGAGAGGTCCTTTAGGACAGTTCTCAGATTACTCCAAAATCTTCTTCATATTGTCCACAATTTATATATAAAATCTTTTTTTTTTTTGAAATATATTAAAATCCAATATAGCAGGTGATCTCCTGGGCAGCGGGCCAGGATGTCTTCCCTTTCCTGGTCAAAGCTTTCAGTTGGCATTCTGAAATATAGTTTTCTTCTTGACCTCCCTTCAGTCACAGTGGACCACGCATGGGAAATATTTTCTAATTGTCATCTCAATTTATGGAGAAGTGCTTGATATGGTGTGTGCATTTTACTATGATTATATGTGCCAAGTATGTCTTTGTTTATCATGGTAATTGATTAGATCTTTTAAAAGTTATTTAAGTTTAGAAAATAGATTCAAAATTACTCTAAAAATTATTCTTTTCAATTGTAAAGTCTTTAAATGTTGCCTTAAAGATTATTAAAAATTTTATATTATAAAGTCCAGGCATTATATGTGTATGCAAATGGAAGAGAAGTATTGTAGAATAATCTTTAAATATATTTACTCCTGATTCTATATATTGTCAACCAAGACGATTACTAGAACTATTCATTTTAATTAAATAGCCCATTGCAGGCATTTACTAGATAGATTCATTGATACTTCCGTATATGGGTAGGCAGATATTTCTTGCTTCTTATGTTTGTATTTGACACTAGGATTGCTTTTAGAAGATTTGAGAGTTCAGGCAGGCTCTTGAGAATTCTAGGATCCCGATAAGCACAACTTAAATATTTATATGTAGTTTAACAACTCAAGTGTAGAATACTATGCCTATTTTTTTTTTTTTTTTAATCTTTGCAAAATCTAGTTAGGAAAGGCAGCCTGGTGGAACGAAAGGAATGCTGAACTGAGATTTGGATGGCCCCAAAGTTAGTCTAAGCCTGCATCCTCAGTAAAACAAGGTGATTAAATACAATTTTTGTTTATTTGTATGTTTTTGTGTTTTTTTTTTAAATTTGGCTGCGCAGTTCTTTTTAAAATAAAACCTGATGTAAACCTGTCAAATAAGAATAAGATACACATACAGTGTTTCACATACAGTGAGGATAGGGCCTGGAGTCTCATCTGTATAGTGTTTCCCCCATTTCCTCACCAATGACCACCTTCTGAAGCTCTGTCTCCATGAGATAGTTCTGTATAACCTGTGTTCCACACATTGCATCTCATTTTCAGCTCCAAAACTCTTTGTATTTTAAATGCTTTCAATTAATAAGAGAGAGAATGTGGTCAGACATACTTTCTAATGATGGTATTTTCAAATTGACATGTCTTCATCTTTTCTTATGTTCCTGGTACTCCGAGACATTTGCATATGCTAGTTAGGTGATCACAGTCAAGTAATGAAATCTTGAAGGGTTATGTTTATAGTAAGTAGGAATTATTCCTTGATGATACCTAAAATAAAAATTCTGCTTTATGTCTGTTTCTTCACAATATGTATTAGGGAGGAGCTATGGTAAAACATACAGGCTAAATGAAGGCCGAAAGTGTTTGAAGAAACCCTGCCTTCAGTGGGTTAATAGTCTTATTGGAAAGATGGTGGCAAACATCTCTTGTTGAGATCTAACGGAAAACTGCTTCCTCTCTATCCTATATGGTTTGAGTAGAATTGGCAAGCACAGTGTCCTGTTTGCATGGAGTGGGTACTTCACATGGACCTGGCCAATTTTGATGTCACAGAACTATGCCCCAGTGATTGATCCATGGAGCTGATGCATTTCCTGAGCAGGGCCAATCACAACCCTTCTATGAACTTGAAATCAAAGGCTGTTGATTTGGGATTTCAGAGCCTGCTTGTGGAAGAAAAGAGTATGAGGCCAAATGTCAAAGATAATTGGAGACAAATAGAATTTGGGGATGAAAGAGGAGATGGGGGAGAAAGAACAAGAAAGGGTATGTATCTTGATCTGGATGTTCCTGATGTTCTGTCTTTTTTTAGAATGCTTAATTATATAAGCAAATTAATTCTCTCTCTAGTTGAAGTTACTGCGATTTGCTTTTTTGCCATCTACAACCAAGGAGTCCACTGAAGAACACAAATCTGGTGTGTCATAAAGCGCTATGTACTTTCAAAGAGAAAAAGATCCCTCTCTTTCATTTTGCTTTCAAGTTGGTGGAAGCATCTCAGAGTGCTACACAAGTATTCACTCAACACTAAGCTAAGGGCTCATGGGTTTAGAGAAATGCCTCAGATAGGCAGCTGCCCTACTACAGTGTTGCCAAGCAGCCACTCTTTCTGGTCTGTTAGAAAACCATTAGTGCTTAGGATTGCTCCATTACTCTTTTTCCTTAACTCTATTCTAAATTTGCACATCCTCCATTTCAACCTAGTTTTTCTTGCATGATCCTCTTTAGCCCCTTGCCCCAATATTATTTCCTTTCATGTGTTGCAGACGAACCACATTTATTTTTCTGAACTAAATAATTACAATTACTCTCTACATAGATTTTTTTTTTCCTTTTCTTCTTACTAGTCCGTTAGAGTTTTCTCTTCTTAAAACACATGTAGTTGGCTTCAGAGATACTTCCACTTATCCCTCTCTCATATAGTAAAGAGATATATGTTTTGGAGAAAATATCTTATAGTATCCTAAGAATAGATATTAGTCTTGTCTTAAGAGATATCTTCTATACAAATCTATTATCGATGAGGTCTTGGAGTCTGTCTTCTAAGCATTAGAGATCTGCTATAATATACACAAGCTAAACCTCTTAAATCCAAGACATTGTCTAAACACTGTTTCTACACTAAGTTACCTTTAGTCTTTCCTATCAATGGATATAGCATATAGTTCCTTGGCTACATGTCCTGATTTGGGAGTGTCTCAGAATCTTCCTCTCTGAAGACAAGGGTATGGCTGGAAGCTGGGCTTATTTTAAATATAACTTATACTTTAAATTGATTTCTATTGGTGACCCCAAAATCCAAGTTAAGGATTGCAAGCTAGAGAAACAGCACAAGTTCAAGGAGAAGGTTTTTCTGCCTGGTAACTGCAAGGAGCCAGAAACTTAGGACAAGTGGATAGGGAAGAATGTGAGGTCTGATGCTGGGTATGAGCAAATCTGATGCTCAGCTTCAATGAATTGAGCCAGTGTGCTATTTCCTTGAATAAAAATGCAATGAATGCATGAGAGCAGTTACCTAAGTAAGTTTATACATGAGTACATATGCATGTTAAATATACTTTTATGTTTGTATACATATACATGTTGGCCTTATTGCATGAAGAATGAATAGCAGCTCAAGGATGGATGTCATGGCAGCAACACGAGATGCAAGTCTGTGGAGGAAACTAAGACAACTTGTAGAATAGTCTTTAGGAATGTGGGTTTCTGTAATCAGAATGTCTTAAATCTCATGGATCTGATACCTTTATTTCTTTTCAAGCATACCAAAAAAAAATCTCAGTTCTTAATAATATCATTATAATTACTTTGATCTATCCACGGTAAATGCACAAGAGTCTCAGAATAACAGTGCAGTCTTACTACAAATAATATAATTACTGTGAAGAGTTTGAGACTTTTTCTCCAAATTACTGTGTTTTTATATAAAGTCACTTGGAAGAGTCCCTCTGCGAACACTTATGACACCAACTAGATATAAAATTAGGTTCATTTGTCTTCTTTCACTTTCAGTTTACAGAGATTGCTTTTTTAAATTTAATTTTGTTTTATAATTATGTAGTCTATTTACATGACTCTAAAATCAAGTCATTAAAACAAGGTATATTCAAAGAATTCTAATTTCTCTTTCCTATGCACTGTCTTTTCCACAAATTTGTAATAATTTCTTATTTGTTTAAAAATGTAAACAGATATACATAGGGTTGTATATATGTATATGTTTGTGTGTGTGAATATACACATATATACACACATTTGTGCCCCATCTTTTCTTTGATAAGTTTAGGATACTCTGTACTATTTTCTCTGACTTTCTTTTTTTCCTTAGCAAAATACCCTGGAGATCACTACATTACACTTTCTGGAGATATTTCTTTTTTACACTTGCATAGTAGTTCATTGTGGGGTTATATCATGCTTATTCAACCCACCTCCTATTTATAGATATCTTAATTATTTCCAGTCTTTTGTTATTATAAACAATGCTGCTTTTTTAGTATAATTTGAAGTCAGGTATTGTGATATTTCTGGCTTTGTTCTTTTTTCCCTGGATTGCTTTTGTTATTTGAACACTTTTGTGTTTCTATACAAATCTGATGATTTTTTATTCTATTTCTTTAAAAAATGCCATTGGGATTTTGATGGAGATTGCATTAAATCTGTATATTGCTTTAGGTAATATGGCTGTTTAACTATGTTGATTCTTCTAGTCCATGAACACAGAATATCTTTCCATTTCTTTGTATCTTCTTCAGTTTCTTCTAATGATGGCATAGTTTTCAGTGAATAGGTCCTTCGCATCCTTTGTTAAATTTATTCCTAGGTATTTTATCTTTTTGTTGCAATTGCAAAAGGAATTTTTTTTTTAATTTCTTTTTCTGAAATTTTATTGTTAGTATATAGGAACATAAGAGTCAAGGGATTCAAATATATATCATGATACAAGGAGAATTGACTTTAGGTGGTGAACACACAATGCAATACACACATGATATAGAATCGTATACTTGCAAAACGTATATCATTTTATTAACCAATGTTACAACAATACATTTAATAAAATTCTTTTAAAAATTAAAAATAATGCAGCTGTGAATAGCTACATATTTTTAAAAGATACATATATCTTTAAAAAAAAATCTTCAGCAGTATGTCCTTTGAAAAAATTCCCACAAGTAGAATTTCTATATCAAAGGATAAATGCCTATGTGATTTTGCTAGGTATTGACAAATTCCCTTCCAGAGGATTTGTATATTCTACTTTGCATTCTCATCAGAATTATATAAGAATTTCTCTTTCTCTAAGTTTGGCCAACTTGCTATATTGTTAAACTGAAAGATTTGCCTGTCTGATAGGTAAGAAACGGTATATCAGTATACTTTTAATTTGCATTCCTCTTCTTAAAAGCAAAGTTGAATTATTTTTTTCAGATGGTTAAAATCTATTTGCATTTATTTTCCTGTGACTGATCAGTTCATATTTCTAACTCATTTTTCTGTATGATTATTGACCCTTTCTTCTAATTTTTGGAGCCCTATGTATTGGGGACTTTTGTCTCTATTGTAACTTACAAGTATCTTTTCCCTGTCTGCTTTTGGAATCTTTAAGATACAAATGTTTAATGTAGTCAGATATATCTTTTTTTCCCTCATATTGCCTTGGATTTTAAATCATAGTTAGGAAAGCTTTCTTCATTCTTAGGTTATTAAGAAAATCATCTGTTTTCTTCTAATATTTAATTTCATTTTTCATAGTTAAATATTTGTTCCATTTGGAATTTATCCTGGTTTATATTCTAAGGAATGGATCTGATTTTGTCTTTCTTTATGTGACTATCTGCTTATCCCAACAGTGCCTATTGAAAACTGTGATTTTTCTTCCAATAATTTGAGGATTCCATGTTTATCATATACTAAGTAGTCAGTTGTGTTTATCTTCTACCTCTTTTTAAAGAGTGAAGAAATGTCTGCAAAAGCCCCACTTAACAGACTTTCCTCACTTGCCTTTTTCTTCAAAACTAGGTCATATGCCCTTCCTAAACCCATTCCTTGCAAAAGGAATTGGAATTCTACTATAGCTTAGCAAAGCCCAAGGCTCTGTGTGGGAGGATGGCTCGCCTGGACTAAATCAGAATTAGTTACAGAAGAGAGATTGAAGGAGGAAGAGCAAGGGATTGATATCAGGTAATCAATAGTGCATTAGTTTTCCTTTCTAGACCTTAAGCTTCTCAAGGTCACAGAGTTCTAATGTGTCTTCATGTCCCTAGCCACTAGAACACTGCCTAGACATAAGGATGTGTAAATGCTAGAGAATACTTACTGAGTTGAGTGGGATGGTACTGCTAACCGTGGTTTTATAATAAACTAACTTTTTTTTTTTTTGCAACCTAGCTGCAGCATGGCTGAAATATATTTTAAAATATGTTAATCACTAGGTTCATAAAGCATGAATCATAAGCTGGATAAATGTTTTAGAATTTGTTTTTTAAGTCCTATTTTGAATTTTGAATGTTTTACATAAAATACCTTCATTATGAGAATTTCAATATATTTTATAAACATTCTTTGTCTCTGAGTTGGGTAAATGGAAAGCAGCAGATTGCAAATTTCCTTAAAGGCAGAATCAGTGCATTCTCTGTCACATCAGTACTACCTCGCTCTATACCTGAAATATTGCTGGTGTTCTCTTAATATTTATCAAGAGAATGAATGAATGCTATCTCTATTTTACAGCTTGTCATGGAAACTTAGAGCTAAATGGCTCTCTCATGTCATTCAAATAAAAGAAAGGTCTAAACTTTTGCCCACACAGAAATCCATTGCCTTTCCTAGTGATTATATTCTTTTATATTCTCAAAGCTATTCTCTTATATTCCATAAACATGGAATCATACTATTGAGAAACCAGCTTTTGTAGAAAATAATAACCAATGCTTTGAAAAGATGGAGGACTATTCCTTAACAGAGATTGAAAATAAATATATTGTATATAAAGAATGAGTTTATTCTTACTACGTGACACACAGAAAAGGAGCTAAAATTAATTTTAAATATATACTCACCATATTGGCTGCTGGCTTAATGTTTCTTCGTATAATGTAGGTATTTAGGATTTTCAACTTTTCAACCACCCTAGCAAAGTTTGACTTTTATAAGATTGTTGAATGTCAACAGCTAATTTCTGAAGATGAGTTTGTAATTTGGGGTAGGTGATTTTAGAGTACACTTTGCTTACTTCAGACCTGGCAAAGGATAAAGAAAATTTGTCAGGTTTTGAAAACCTGTGTCTCTTAATAAGCTTCTTCAATGAAAATGTGATTAAAATGTTTCATAAGGTTAGAGTCTTGCCTATGGCAGTTTGATTTTCTTCAGCTTAACACATCATCAGTATGACATGTCACACTTGGTTTTGTCAGCAATTTTTGTACACAGATTAAGTGTAAACACATTTAAAATGACAGATTTAGAAATATCTCAATACTTTTAAATACCAGAGGAACTGTTGGTAAAATGGCACAGGTAAAGTGTTTCTAATGAAAACATGATTGTCAAGTAAGTACTTACCGGATCTGGTTGTTGCCTCAGCATTTGTTGGACATCTAGAGTCTTGTCTCACATACTTTTTTCATACAGTGCTTAGCCTTTTGCAGGTGTGAAGTTTACTCTAGTGAGATATCTCATTCTAAATTGCGCACAGAAAATTTCAACTTTATCTGCAAAAGGAATGCAGCCTCTGTTCTAGAAGACATTACTTCTTCCATACCGGCACCAAATAACATGTTGAGTTTTCATATTTTATGTGCCTAACGTTTTTCATATGGTCTCGCAATAATGCAAAAAATATTACATCAAAAAATACCTTTTTTATAAAGTATAGCGAGTGGAACTTGCATATGGATACATTACATAGCTTTTTAAATGTTCTAAGGCATTATGTTGTTAAATTGATTTTTCTTTTTTTTTCCCCTAGGTATTTTTTGGTGTACACACTCACACACACACACACACCCACACTCCCTATTTACTTTAAATATTTGAGATAGCACTTCGCTAGACAAGGAGGTAAATCTGGTTTTCCTAGGTGTGTCCCAAACATTTTTTTAAAATGCTTTTTCCCAGATCCCTGAAACTCACTTTCAGCCCATTTACGGGGTGGCTGTGTGTGTGCGTGTGTGTGTGTGTGTGTTTGTGTTGGCACACACAGATATTCTTTTGAGGTTGGTCTAGTGAGGGATATCTATCTTTTTACTGAGGTAAGAGTTTCAATGAAATAATGAAAATAAATGTGAAACTAAACGAGAACAGTAATGGCAACAGAAGTGAACTATAAGAGGTACAGTTGACTCGAAGTTAAATTAACGAAAGTACATGGTATGGGGATTTTTAAAGTACAACTTCTTTTATTATATACATATATGTGCATATACATACACATATATTTAATAAAGCACACCATTGAACTTTGGCTGTCCACTTAGAAATGCTTACCAAGTCTCCATTTTTCTTAAACAGCATAGTTTAATGGCAGAACTGCCTACCTGTTCTGCATTCTTGTAAAGAATTATGCTAATCATACAAGTGGTCCTGCACTGCGTGATTGATAAATTCGTTTTGGTTTAGCCTTTGCCTCCTTTATGCCTTAGAGAGCTTAGCTATAATGGATTAGGTTTAATTCTTACAGTCTTGTGTTGTTTTTTTAGCATGTTAAGTCAAAACAGAAGGAAAAAAGATTGTACTTTTGGCAATAAATCATGGCCTGCTGGGAAAGTCAGCCTCTATCCAGATTTGCCAGGTGGCCATCTACAAACTTTAGTAACTCTAGGGTCTTAAAGCTGAGACACACAGGACATCTTACTTAAGACATCTTAAAGCATGTTTTTTATATCACAAGCACTGACTCTTGGAAGCAAGAAAGGAGAAATACTGATTTTTAAAAACAGCAAGAAAAAGAAATTTAAGGGAGAAATTTTTGGAGGATCATTTACTTAGACTCAGTTTTTATGTGCCTTTTTTTAAGACAGAAAAATATTTTTAAAATGTAATTTCACATTATGAAAATGCATAAATATGAATTCACGCGTATACATACACATATGTAAATATATGTACATATATGTAAATGTATGTATATTTTCTACATTCAGTTAATTCCCACCCCTTATTTTCAATCAGTACTGCCCTATTCCCTTTGTTATTTCTCTAGTCATCCACAGCCACCCAGCACCATCTATCCCACCTCTTCCTTTAGCAGGTTATCCGTAAGGAACAAGCTCTTCTAGAACTTTGCAGCTCCTGTGCTCAAATATTAATCTTTAGGTGGCTGAATCCTTGGGGTGGTCACTTCTGGCTGTGCACAATCTCAATCCTTTTATTCCACTGTGTATTATAATAGTTGTTACTGTATATTTGTGCCAAGATGTGAAACCATTGGGAAGTCCTGACCTATCATTATGCTTCCATGTTTTTAACATGGTAATATATCAGTATAACAATATGTGTATACTTATTAACATTTGCATAGCTGGAGGAATTTTTTGTCATTGTTTTACAGAATATTGAATTTTATTTACTCTCTTTTCTTTCAGTTATTAGTAGAAATTCCTTCAAGGCTATTGAATAGCTCTAATTTACCAATTTATTATTTTGAGTGACTGTAATAGAATTTTACAACTATTCATTGGCTGGTGGTATTTCATATGTGTCCAGACATTGTGGGATGTTTTTGTTTGTTTGTTTGTTTGTTTGTTTTGCATCACTATGAGAAAAGCATATATAGTATTTTTTTCTTAATTGAGCTATAATTAACAGATAATACAGTATGTTTTTCATGGGATAGATTGTCAGTCATGGGAGTATTAGATTTAAGAAAACATACTATTTTTAATCTCAATAGATATTATCCAATTTGCTTAAAAATACATAAAAAAAATCATATTTTAACCTACCATGTATCAAAATACTCATTTTTCTGAATCTCCCACCAAGAGTAGATATTTCCACTTATTTTTTAAATCAACCTAATATAAATTACTTCTCATTGTTTTCTCCATTTAAGATTTCCTGACTTCTAGTGAGTTTGAGCATCTTTTCATTCCTGTTGGTTCTTGATAATTGTTCTTCTTTAAAATGTCTCTCCATTTCTTTGCCCATTTACTGTCTATAAGTTGTTGGTCCCTTTCTTGTTTATTTGTAAAATCACTTTACCTTTTGTGGATATTAGCTCTGTCATTTCCATTGCAATTTTTATTCTAAAGCAAAATGTTTTGACTGTGGTTTGTTCATACCAGTATGTCTACACACGTACTTCTAATCCTTGCACACCAGTGCAAGTGGACAGACATGCGCTGAAAAGATAATAGTTATTATACAGCTACAGAGAGCTGTGCATCTAGAGACACAGACACATCACTGAAATCTAATTTGTTCAAACTACTAGCTTCATGAAAATGCTTTCAGTAATAACTCTTGGTGTGATCTGGTGGTGGGAAGGTTATCTCAGGTCCTTTAAATATTTTTAAAAGAAAGAGTCTTTGTCTCCTGGGGTGCATATTGGTGACATTTATGCCTTCATGAAAAGATTAATTTTATTATCATAAATTTTTTTTTGAAAAAAAGATATTCAGTGAGGATGAAGCCTCTCATTACACAATGTTTTGACTTTTCCAGCTACTTTCTGAATCTCATTTTTAAATATATGGATTTCTTTACCATTTAGAAATTATCATTTTTTTAACTTTGTCTTTTGAAATAATTATGGATTCGCAAGTGTTGCGAAAAATATACAGGGAGGACTCATGCACACTTCACGCAGCCTCTCTAATGTTGGCATCATGCATAACTATAGTATGGTATCAAAACAAAGTAACTGTCTTCAGTGTACTCTATGTAACTTATTCAGATTTCACCAGTTTTATAAGCACTTGTGTGTGTGTGTGGCACTCTTTTGGGGTTATTTTTAAATGCTTATACAGGAAACAAATTCTTCTGTCATTCAAATTCTAAGCTCTATATTCATAAATGAAAAATGGAACTGAGGTCAGGGAAAGAGTAGAGTATTGGAGTGGTGTTCTGTGTGATACTGTGGAATGCTATAATGTTTGTAACTTTGAAAAAAATCAAGAAAGGAGCTCCAGGGTTAGTATAGCTCTATGCGGACCTGCGTGAAGGCAAGGCATACATAAAATGCCCTCTAAAGTTTCCAGTGGTGCCTATTCTTAGCCTTATGATGAGAAACAGAGTTCAGCACTTTGATGCTGGGCCAGTAGGGATCATCTCCTATTTAAGACTAAATTAATAAATAAATAATGAGTATTTGTGGGAAGATATGTTTTTCTCTCTACAGTGACACCTGCTGTGATGCGTGGATTATAATTTTATAGCAGGCTTTCTCTAAATTAATTACATCTCTGCTATCAGGCAACCACAGCTACCTGTTGGAAGTAATGTCTCATGTACAACTGTGAATAAGTAAATTAGTGCTAACTAGCATCTGAACACACGCTGTGACAAAGAATGTGTACTTGGGCAGTGACACCTTGCTTCTCTTTATCAATTGGTTTAGTACTTTAACTGGGGCCAATAAAGTGAAAAGCGTATTGCTGATCCTGCACTGGAAATGCAGCCTCTAAATACTTTCATGTTAATGATGTCCATGGACTACAGGCCATAAGAGGCAGAAATCCACCCTCTTAGCTCATTGGTCCAACAGCATGTAGAATGAAATCTTTAGTATAATAATGAAGTATTTTAGTATCCTTCATCCAAATTAAGGCAGTGAAATTATTGTACATTGGTATAATGTTTCACATTTTTAGTCACCTACATTTGGCATCCCCAATATAAAATCTCTATTCTGACCTTAATATGAGATAAGCATAAATTACCTGTTCAGAGTTCTCATAGATTTTTTTTAATCCTTGAGTGTTTTTTTAAACTTACACTTAAATAAATCTTTCTACTGTACTTGAAATACACACGGAATATTTCAGAAATTGACATACCTCAGGCTAAAAACATAACAAAAGCATTAAAACAAACAAAAAGTTAGGAGGAATCCTAAAGGCCAGTAACTCCAGATAGTGTGCCTGTTCTATCTTACTTTCCTGACATTAGTTCTCTCTATCCCTGCCCCTCACTCAAAGGTAGGAACAACTGACCTTTGGAACATTCATTCTCTTCTGAGAGCCCACACAGGGTGATGATCTTCCAACTTCCATGATTCTCACAATTCCCTCATCCAGAAAGTCTGTAAATGCTGGTTATGACACATTCATAGACCGAATTCAATTTTGTGTATCTCACTGAACTTAAAAACAAAAACTACAGAGTAAGTGATGTTAGAGAGCATCATACATAGTAAGTATTGCTTCACAACTCTCTCCATGTGTCCTGGATTGTGTTATAAAATGTCCTAACGATGCTGCTCTAGTCCATCAACCTACCCCATAAAGTGGCGCGTCACAGGAATGAACACTAATTCTTAATCTGGCTTTACTTGACCCACTACCAAATCCTCTGTGATGATTTACTCTTATATGGCCTAGGAATAATGAAGCACCAAGCCTTTCCCACTGCTAACAGTAGCGTTATTCCTCTGATGAATCCCATGGAAAACAATACCTTAACCTGAATATACTGAAAAGAAGTAAATATTTTAGACTTCTACATTCCCCATTACCCACGAGGGAAATATTTTAATGATCTTGTGCTCCACATGGTTTAAATTTATAGTTTAAATTTTGTTCTCTGCAGTAATACTGCTGTAGATTATTAATAAGCTTTCATTCCTTGTGAGACAATTTGTTTCCTTTATACAGTGCAATGCGTTTTTCAGTGATTCTCTTGAATTATTCCATCCAAGTAGGAAGAATTTGCCAAGAAGATAGAGACTGAGAAATTGAGACTTGGTTAGTTAGAAAGAGTTGGACCTTCTCCCTTGGGTATTTCTCATAACCATAAGCTGACAGTGATGGTGTTTTGCAGGTGCTTCTTGGACAGATAAAAGGGAAGAATATCCTCAGTCCTAATGAATGTTCCAAACCTGTTATGTGTGCAGGCATTCTCTGTGGAATATCAGTAAAAGAAAATTAAATCAACCCACAACAGATATCTTGCATATCTCACCTGGGAAGGTATGCATGTGGTAGGACAGGCACTGCTTTACATTAATCAGCCTCCTGAAGTCATTACATTCATGAGGAAATGTAATTCACATGTGATTACTTTTTAATTTACTCTGTAATCACATTCCAAGTGAACAGGCCAAGCTTAAAATGAAATTTAAAAGTCAAATACTGCTTTGTATTAGGAATTCACGATTTTTATATGCACTTAGGTTAATAAAGATTTTACAATAACCATTTGTGACTGAGTATATGATAATTTTTTGATGAAAGTTAGTGCTATATCTTAGCTAGAATGTATTTGATTTTCCTCCAACTACTCATCTGAACCCAGGGAGTCTCAGAACTCTACTCTGTGCTGAATTCCTACCTCATCTAAACTTCATTTGGAAAAAAAAAAAAAAAATCCAAACATTCCTTAATCCCAGATTCGAGGTTGCAATGAACTAACGTATTTTTAATTTTTACTGTGCCTGTGAGATGGATCCATTTATTTTTTCCATCATGAGAAAGTATGCACTAAACCTTATAGTAACTGACATGAGTTCATCAGTGGAGAAGGCCAGTGCCTACAGTAAGAATCTTCCTCTAACAATGTGGACTTTCAAGTTTATGAAGTTGCAAAGCTGCAGCATTAGTTTCACAAGAGCCTTAGCCTTGAAACTGAAGCTTCAAAAGCCTAAGACCATCTCCTTGTGGATAATAGAAAGTAGGTTTATATTTTGATTCATCAGCCAAAACTAAGGTCAGTGGAGAGAAATGTACTAAGGAGTTACAGATTTCTAGTTAATACAGGGAAAACTTTTTATCATTCAGTCCTATCTGGCATTGGACTAAACAACCTCAGAAGTACTAAGATGTCTTTCCCAGAAAATATTCAAGAGCCGAATTCTATTTTCCATGGATGCTTTGTAGTGTTATAAAACATCAGTTATTAACTGTCCAGTTTCAAGATATTTGTTATATCTTTATGCTAATTGTACTATAATTTACTTTAGCTCAACTCACTTTGTTTTAACTAATGTAGTTTTGGGGCATTGTTCTAAGGCAGTATTATTTAATAAAAATATAATATTAGGCAAATATGAAATTTTCTGGTAGTCACTTAAAGAAGAAAAAATAAGCAGGTGAAATTAATTATAATAACCCAATTAATGATTTAATCCATTATATCCTGACTATTGTCATTTTAAGATATAATCAATGTAAAAACATTTAAATGAGATGTCTTACATTTTTTTTCATACTAAGCTTTGAAATCTTGTGTGTATTTTACACTTACAGCAAATCTCAATTTGGACTAGTCCCATTTCAAGTGCTCAAGTGGCTGCTGGATTGGGCATAATAGTGTTAAGCTATGGCATTGATAGACTCATAACTTTGATATGCTGGTTATATTTTCTTAAATGTACACTCAATAAATACATTACTTTTCAAATTAAAAAAGTTTGATTCAGTGAATGGAATATGCACCATACTAAGAATACTGACTTAATAAGTTGTTTGTTTGTTTGGCAGTAATATACACAATAGATGGCCCTTATGTGCATTGGGCTCTGCATGGGTGTTTACTCATCTGTGGTGCCTAGCACACAATTCCAAACACTTCTTTTTTTTACCAAAGCAAAAGCATAGCAGAATTTAAAGGAATGAGACTGATGTTATCCTGCTTTATGCTTTTTTTTTAACAAATAAAGTGTTTATGATATAGAGTATGTATAAACCATACTTACATGTACATACCATATATAACATATACATGCATCACATATATACACTATATATACACCTTATAATTTATTAGAGCTGAGGCCAGCCTGGTTGTAACACCTGACCTGAGAAATTAGGCTCCTTGTGCAGGCTGCATATCTCAGGCAGTTGCCTCCTTCATCTGCACTTGGGGCTGGTGTGTGATGTCTTACCCACTATGGTAGACAGAATAATGGTACCCCAAGGATGTGCACATCCTAATATCTAGAACCTGCAAATGGTACCCTATAGGCAAAAATTACTTTATTAAGTTAAAGTTCTTGAGATGGGGAGATTATTCTGGATTATTCAGTCTAGCCCAATGTAATCACAAAAGTTTTTATAAATCAAAGAAGGAGACAAGAGTGTCGGAGCCAGGAGAAGGAGATGTGATAGAAGCACAGATCAGAGCGATATGATGTGAGAAGGACACAACATGCTATTGCTGGCTTTGAAGATGGAGGAATGAGATCACAAGCCAAGGAATGGGGGTGACATTCAGAAGCTGGAAGAGTCAAGAAAATGGATCTTCCCTACAGCCTGCAGAAGGAACACAGCCATACTGACATCTCGATCTTAGTCCAGTGAGACCCATTTCTCTTACACTTCTGATGTCCAGAACTGTAAGAGAAATCTGTGTTGTTTTAAGTCATTAAGTTTATGACAGTTTGTCACGGAAATTAATGTACCCGTCCTGGGCAATAGGATGATTCAAAATGCATCACTTTCCACTTCTTTACGTAGGAAAGGGAGCCTATTCTTTGACACTCAACTCGAGCAGCTCTTTTTCTGGGAGACCTTCCAAAATTGGCTGAGATAGGATTCTCTTTTTTTCCTTCTTCGCTCCCACAGTTCTCAGTAGTGGCCTCTGACTCTGCATAATGACACATGTTGTCATGTGTATGGAAGCCAGTCTCCCCTCTAGACTTATTTGCAGGGCTAGCATATTTCATCCCCATAGCCAGCCACCAGAGGTTTCTGAATGTGTTAAGTGAGGGCCTCAAGACCTCGATCCTACACTTGCATAAATGGCTTGTCAAGCATATGGTCATAGGTGTGTGTGTACCTTCTCTTCCACCTCATCCATACCAGTGTGGTTGAAGCTTGTCTATTTACTTTCTGAAATTGTCTGAGACCTCTTGGGAACTGACATTTGAGAGCTCTTCAGCCATCTAAATAGTGTTAGTGTTTTTATTTTATTTTATTTTATTTTTTTTTTAGAAATTTGTTATCCCTTGGCAGAATATTACTAGGAATTTAATGTGTGATCTGGTTGTCTACTCTTTTATTAGCCCATAAAGACATGTACCTGAGGCCTTTGTAGCCTGAACATTGGGTTCAGGATCCACTGAGACCTAAGGATACTAAGACCATGTCTGTGTCTGCAGTGTGTGGACAGGTCCGTTTTCAGCAGCAGTGTTTCCTTGTTTGGTCAGTGATTAGACTCATGCCAGCATTTAGGTTTGAATAGGATTATGGTAATTCTTACAAAGTGCCTAAGTGTATTCTGAGTGTTCAAATGTGGTGTTTTCACTGCACCGAAAATGATGGACTTGTCACTTCAGGAGGAACTTTTATTGTTCCATATTATAGCGCTCATACAAAATACAAGCAGTTATTTAAAAGAGCTCTTTGTTGAATGTGGTTAGCGGAAGTCAGGATGAGGCATGAGTCATGTAGCCAGTCGTTTCTGTCAGTTCTACTTTCATGAGTAGTGGTGGAATCATGCAAGAGGTTAGGGAGTGAGGACTCAGTGGTAGAGTGTGGGGTTGAATAAAGATAAGACCTACCAAAGTTGAGGTCCTAGGTAGGTAAGCAGCATGTGGAATAAAGATGGCACATATGCGACGCAGGCCACTACTCCTTTGTGGCTAATTGAAATCTCATTCACTTAGCTGACGTACACGGCCTTAGGATCCTCTCTAAACAGAGACATCCTCTAAACTGATGAGAATTGGCCATTAAATTCAAACCTTTTATTGCTGTTGCATTTTTGTTTGTTTGCTTTAAATAAGAAAGAATACAAGACAGAAGCAGAAAGAATATAGAGGCAGGGCGATACTACTCGGGCAAGTGGAAAGCAGGTTGCTTTCGAATTTGACAGATAATTAGAAAGGCTTGTGGAAAGATCCTAGAGGGCAAACTCAGGAATATGGTCAGAGGCCTGGTTGGTATTTCTTTTTCCTTCTTTTGTTATTATTATTTTTAAAATTTTACTTTAATAGTTTCAAATATATATATAGTACATTCGTTAGACATTTATATCATTTATACAATGATCTCCCTAATTGCCCTTTCTCTCCTCTGTCTCTTCACCTAGCCATTACATTAATGCTAACTGCATTCCCTATTCCATGATCCCCATCCCCGTGACCATCTATCAACTACTAATTTGTACTTCTTTAACCCTTCACCCCATTCTTCCAGCCCCCTGACCTCCCTCCCTTCTGGCTGTCACCACATTGTCCTCTATATTTGTGAGTCTGTTTTCGATTAGTTTGTTCTTTTTGTTCCTTAGATTCCTTATGTAAGGGAAATCATATGGTATTTATCTTTCTCTGTCTGACTTATTTCACTCTGTATAATAACCTCTAGTTCCATCCATGTTGTTGCAAATGGTAAGACTTCATTTTTTTTTAATGGCTGAGTAATGTTCCATTGTATATATGAACCATAACTTATTTATCCAGTTGTCTGTTGATGGGCATTTAGGGTGCTTCTATATCTTGACTATTGTAAATTGTGCTGCCATGAACATAGGGGTGCATAGATCTTTACGAATTATTGGTTTGGTTTTCTTTGGATAAATACCCAGAAGTGCAATTGCTGTGTCGAAAGGTATATCCATTTTTAATTTTTTGAGACACCTCCGGGCTGTTTCCTATAGTGGCAGCACCAATTTGCAATCCCACCAAAGTTCCCTTTTCTCCACATCTTCACCAACACTTCTTGTTCTTTGATTTACTGATGGTAGCCATTCTGACAGGTGTGAGGTGATATCACATTGTGGTTTTAATTTGCATTCCTCTGATGATTAGTGACCTTGAGCATTGTTGCATATGTCTGTTGGCCATCTGTATTTCTTCTGAAAAAATATCTGTTCAGGTCTTCTGCCCATTTTTTAATTGGATTTTGTTGTTGAGTTGTATGAGTTATTTATATATTTTGGATAGTAGCCTTTTATCAGATGTATCATAAGTGAATATGTTCTCCCATTTAGTCGGTTGTCTTTTTGTTGATGGTTTGTTATATAAAAACTTTAGTTCGATGTAGTCCCATTTGTTTATTTTTTTCTCTTGTTTCCCTTGCCTGAGTAGATATATCTGAAAAGAAATTACTGTTAGCAATATCAGAGAGTTTGCAGCCTAAGATTCCTTCTAGCAGTTTTATGGTTTTGGGTCTTACAGTTAAGTCTTTAGTCCATTTTGAGTCTATTCTTGTATATGGTGTAAGGTGGTCCAGTTTCTTTTATTGCATGCATCTGTCCAATTTTCCCAGCACCATTTATTGAAGAGACTGTCTTTACCCCCTTGTATATTCTCGCCTACTTCATCATATATTAAGTGAGTATATAGGCATGGATTTATTTCTGGGCTCTCTGTTCTGTTCCATTGGTCAATGTTTCTGTTTTTATGCCAGTACCATGCTGTCTTGATTACTGTAGGCTTGTAGTATAGTTTGATATCAGGTAGTGTGATACCTTCAACTATGTTTTTCTTTCTTAAAATTGCTGTGGCTATTCAGGATCTTTTATGGTTCCATATAAATTTTAGGATTATTTATTCTAGCTCTCTGAAAATTAGCGGTCTGGTCAGTTTAATAAGAGAAGGCGAGTCCCTGACACTCAAAGATAAAGTGTTCTCAAACTTTATTGTAATACAAATTACCTGGGGTATGTGTGAAGATGCATATTCTGACTCACTTGTTCTCAGGGTGAGATCTGTCTTTCTGACCAGCTCACAGATGATTCCAACACTGCTGATGTTTGAATCATGCTTTGAGTCACAAGGATAGAGAATCAGGTCAAGGCACCAATGCCAAGAAGACCTTTTCTCAAGATAGATTTCTGTTTCCACCAGGCCCTTCCCACTGGGACCTAGGCCACTCAGGGTTTAATTTAGGTCTGCCAGAGCCTGTAGGGAGATTGCAGGCAGGTGTTTGACTCCAAGCAAAGGGATTTTGCAGGTGAAAATATCACAAAGTTCCTAGGAGACAAAACCCCTCATATTTTATATTTCAAATTGTTAAAAATTGTTCTGGTCTGTCTTTTTTTTTCCCCAGAATGTTCTCCTTTTTTTCTCCTTGTGTGTAAAGGTGGATGGTCCATACTGTTTTCTCTTCATCTGCTCCTCTTTTTTAGTCCTCTCTATCATTAAAACATTCTTCATCGTCTCTATAGATAGATCTGCTAAGAGTTCTTAGCGCAATTAATAGAAAGTCAACCAACCTAACTGAATCAGAAAATGTGTAGGCATCTTAGTGGCAACTCTAGGATTTTGATATGAGAAAGGCAGTACTGTAAAACGACTGCAACTCACAAGCCCCCACAGACCACCGTTGGTACTTCCACTGACTGTATTGTTAAGTCATTAGGGCATGTCTAGGGATCCAAACACAAGCGTTCGGGATGAGCTCCATGAGGAGCTGGAGCCAAGATCTGGAAGACTATCAGAAGCATAAGCAGCCAGTCTGGGTCTGTCTTCCTTTCTCTCTCTGTCTCTCTGTGTCTGTCTCTCTTGTATTTTCATGTTTCTCCTTCTCCCTGTATGAAGACAGGCCGTCAGCTTTTTCTGTAAAGGGAAAGGAAAGCAGAAATTTCTTTATTTGGGTAGTTCTGCTCATACTCCTCTTACTCTCTCACTTTTCTACTTCTAAATGCCCTGTAGAGGACATGGCCCAATCTGGCCTCTGTGTTGATTATTCACAGGGTAGGTATCTACCCCTGGTCAGTTATCTACCCACAGAGAAATCACAGAATGGAAACTCCACACTTATTTGGAAGGTAGGGCAGCATGATCTCTGCTGGCCTTCATGAAAAGCATCTGTCAGACTCCTGTGTCTCCAGCCCCAGCCTCTCTCCATCTCTGCAGAGTCCCAGACTTAAGTCTCTTTTTGCTTGCTTTAGGGCTTTCTGAGGGACTCAGTTTATTACACATCTATCCTTCAGGCCCCACTCGACTTTTACCTGTCTGTCTGTTACCTTTATTTGTAGTTGGTTCTCTGATTGATTTCTTTCCTATATATTTGTTCTAAATTATATTGAACTTTTGGTTTTTATGTTATTATATTTGTTTATTTTCTTTTAGGTCTCCCTCACTGTAAGAACGTTTAAAAAATATGTTTCTAGTAATTTTATTATTTGAATGTTTTTATGTTTAAATAAAACATTTTTAATGTTTAAATCTTTGGTTGGTCTTAAATTTATTTGGAATAAGTTGGGAGATAGTGATCAAATTTAATTTTTTTCAATGGCCTTGTGGTTCTAAATACCATTCATTAATTAATCCATCTTTCTCCCACTGATATGAAATGTTATCTTTATCATATACTACTGCCTGTGTATTTGAGTCTGTTTCACTTTGGGTCATGTGCACGTACAATACTACTTAAATCTTCAAAGCTTTATATTTCTGTATGTGAGACATGCAGATGTCTCACATATGTTCGTATATGTTCGTATAGTGCATGTTAGGTCAGTAGATCTGCTTTCTGCTCTTTCCCTTTCTAGCTGGAAAGGCTTCTGTGGAACAGTAGATGCCCCTCCCTAGTACTAGGCCAGTCAGCAGATGGTTATTAAGGTCCACAAAATTTAGGTATTTTTATTTTATATTGTCCCTTTTCCTAGAATCTCCGATACAACGGGTTATTTAAGCACTTCTTAACTAGGCATAAATTCTGTTCCTTTACCATTAGCCCTTTGGGATGCTGATGTTGATGCCAGAGCTCTATAGAATATGCTACTGTGCTGTTTCCTAGTTCATCCCTGGCTACTCTTTATGAGAAGGAACCATTTTCTTCTCTTGTAAGATGCCACCTCCCTTAAGCTAGAAAGGAGATATCAGAAAGACTCTACCACCAGAAAAGAAAGCAAATCTTCAATGAGATTCCCTTAGTTCCCAAGGAAGGGCCTCCCAAGAGTAGCAAAAAGAGAAACTTCAAAATCTCCCTTAGTATTTTTACTGCAACTGTCTTTTGCCACTTTTAGAGTTATATGTAAATCATCTTTGACCTTTTCCAACTTTCTTTTCATTTAGTTTCTCTTTCTTTCTAGTTTAATCCCATTTTCTGGCCATTAGCCACTCAATGTATCACTTCTGAGCAAACTATCACATTCATCTCAGAAAAGCAGAACTGACTGTTCTGAAGGAAACATAAATAGCAAAGCAAGAGGAGAATATGGGACATTATTTTGGTTCTGTGATGTCATCAGTCAATCAAAATGTGAATTTCCAAGTGTTGTTTGCAGCTCTGTGTAGGATTGTGGAATTTTAACTCATTGACTTCTGCATGATGTTTTAGAATCATTAATTCTTCTTGAAATAGTTTTTCCCCACTGAAAAGCAGCTGACTTAAAAAAAGAAAAATGTTTCAAAGCTGAGTGGAACCATCATTACCTGACCTATATGGGGATTCCTAAGAGAAGAGCGCATCTTTTGGACCTGTTTTTTTTTCTCTCTAAAATTTGGAGAGGTGGTAGCTAGATGCACACATGGCTTCCACCTCTAATCAGCAGTTTTGCTGACCAAGTGCTAGATTATAGAGAACTTAACCAACTCCTAAGAATATAGAATGTTTCAGAGTTTAACTTTTGTCAGAGCAACTTTTTTAGTCCTTAGCAAAGCAGATATTCTTTTGAAATGGAAATTTGTGAGTAAATATCAGAGAGCCGGAAAACTATCTGTGTCATTTCTAAAGCATTTATATCCAATTAAACCCAATGATAACCAGAATCTAGTCAATTCAGTAATGAGTACATATGTAGGTAAAATGTCGAGGCTGGTGTTTACAAGCCATGTGTTGCAATAAAGCATCAAATGACAGGGATCCAGAAAGGTCATTCTTCTGTAGTCATTTGTAACCCACTCACAAGGAAGGAAGGAAGGGGAAAGAACAGTTTTAGCATTCAGCAAAATTTCCCCAAAGTATGAAACGAAATTAAAACATTAAGCAAGTGACTTTAAAGAAAATTGTGTTGTCACATGCAACGTATTCACTGCATAATATAAATAATCCCAAAACAAAACAAAACAGAACAAATCCCCAAACCCTAAGATCTTGTTGGGTAATACAAAGTTTTCATTCCTCTCTTTTTTTCTTCTTTCTCCTATTCCTGGCTTCTAAGTTGAATACTTGTCAGATTTTTTTTTTCCTTTTCATTTCTTTGACTTGTCAGAGGAGAAAGGTCAGAAGTGATCACTAGCTCTACTTTTTAACAGACAGAAGCCTGTAATTGAGAGTAATTCCTCTGCAATTTTGTAGGCAGGGGCTGTTTCAGACTGGCTTTTTAAAGCTAGGCTAGGAGAGAAATGCCGGTATTCTGTAAGTGAATCAACTTTATTCACCAGGCCTCAGATCGTTTCTGATTTTTACCAAAACGCAGATAGCTACAGAGCTCACATTAGTGTCCTTCTTTTGGATGAATAGAAGCGTAATCTATTTTTAACATCTACTGGGGTGCCCTGCAGCTAAAAAGAAATTGCTTTGTGAGAGGTAGCCCAGAAATGTCTCTTTTTGAAATTCTGCATTCTTAAGGGTAGTGAATAGTTTATTATTATTTCTTTTATTGAGATGTTTGCATCCCTATTCATGACGTATCTTGGGATGAAAAACCATGTGTTTGTCTTTAATAGAATTAGATGCAGTTTTTCATTATACTATGATATGTAGTGAGATATAAAGACTTTTGGAAGTTGCCAAATTGATTTCTTTATAAAAATAGTTTCTGTCAAAATTCGAAGGATAATGAAGGCAACCCTTAACTCACTATATAAAACTTTATAAAATCTGTGTCTATATCCAAAATAATTTCATGTTTGAGGGGAGGTGTAAAATAAAAAGATTCTTTCAGAAGAAAGCATATACACATTCAATCTAATTCAAAACCCTTGCCATATCTAACTTCACAAAACACAATCACTCTTTCAATTAGAAAATAAACCAAAGGTAATATGTGATAGAACCATGCCAGCATCTACAGTGCAGTGTGTTTATTTTTATCAAGTAAAAAAATGAGGTAGAAGAAGAGAGAACCGGGAACCAAGGTGGAACTATCTAAATTTGAAGGAACTAACCCTGTTTCCATTGAAGGTAATAATGATTAAAAAAAAATTGTCAAGACCCCTTGGCTTCATGGATGCCTGTTACAGTCTGATTGATGCTCAGTGGGTTGTGCTATGTTGAAATCAGAAAATAGTGTTGAGAAACGGTGTAAATGGACAAGGTCATGTCATTAGTACAGAAAATGCGCTTTGATCTTATAATGTCCATGTAATACAAATACATCATTTTGAAAATATATGGGATAGTTTCATAGTTCACTTTGAACAACCTCTTTTTTCATTATTATTATTGAATAAGCATTCATCTTAGAGCCATAATATATAATCCCCTAAAAAAATTAGTAAAATTTTGATTTTAAAAGCTTTATTTGAACCACAAAACAAAGATCTGATTACCAGCTATGATCAGTGAGCCTGAATTATATCATTCTTAGAGGAGAGACATGCAAATGAGTGAATTAAATTAGGAACACAAATCTTTTCTTAAATCAGCGTTTTTGACTGTCAGAACCTGAACTAGTGTGCATTATTCTTAATAGACTATGATTTGTATTGAAATCAGACAATAAATCTGTTTATTGAAATTTATTTGCTGCGTGTCGTTCAGTCATTCTGGCTCTGCGAATGAAGCGGGTGAGTATAACAGGCAGAGCTGGTGACTCAGCGGGATGCCTGCCACTGTTGTAAGTGATCACACAGGGCTCTGCAGACCAAAGACTGATTAACATAGAGATGGGGTCAAATTCTGCATTCACTATTTTACTTTGCAGTGATTCACGGAAAACACGTGAAGTCTTCTGAGGGTACCAGCAACGGAATAATCTAAAAGTCTTCTTTTCCATGGCCTAACTCAAGAAAAAAATCCGTATTAAAAAATGCTTATAGATTTTGGTCTTCAAAGCAATATCTCTCATCTGATCTTAAGCTTCAGCCACTTTAATTCTGTATTATCTGTAGTAATTTAATCAATCTTTCTTCTCACTTTCACGTTGTGAAAGCAATTTAATGACAAGCTTATGATGTGTTGATTCCAATTTCACATTAGGGATTTCTCATTTTATAGGCTGACTCCAATGAAAGGCTTTTTGTTTTGTGTCCCTGTCCTTCATAGGTAAACATGCAAGAAGAGACATTGAAAAACAAAGGATAATCTGCACCATTGGATTCCGCCCCCCCACAGAACCCTCTGAAAGACAAAAAAAAGGTTGCTTTGATGTTGTCTCAGCTTGCATGTTTTTAGCAGGCTCTAATTGCTTTCATTTTTTTTTTTTTTATAAAAAAATATGTCTGAATTCTACATAGATGCATAGATAGTTCATCTGAACTGATGAAATACAAAATTATCTCACAACTTTAATAAGAAGTATATGTTAGCAGGAGTTAGGAAAAAAGGCTCCCATTGGAATTTCAATATCTTATGCCTCCTAATTTGTGGGAGTATGGAATGTAGGGAGAAAATGAAGAGATGATCATACTTGCTAAAAAAATATGTATATTCATCACTTGGCCCATCTGTAATGTTCAAAGGCAGGGCATTTTTCACCCTTTCTATAGCACTTCTGCTCTAGTTCTCTTCCACGCCGTTAGCATTATTAATCTCATACCTCTCCTTGCTACCAGAGCTAATGAGGCCCACCTATACTAGCAGAGAATTGATCAGTGATTATAAGTTATTTAGGAGATGTAGAATATTCTGTCCATCACCTGCTCTATTATGATCATTTTAACACTCTTGGTCTGACCTGCATGCACAGCGGTGATGCTAGTGACCTGTTATTATCAAGTTCCCCTTGGCTTAAAGTTACATCTCCCTCTTTTCTTAAATTTTCACCAGTGCTAAACATTTCTTAAAAACAGTTGACTAACCCATGAAAATTCAGTCAGTTGATCTTTGACAAAGGCATAACATCAATTCAGTGGAGAAAGGATATTCTTGTCAACAAATGGTGCAGGAACAATTGGACATCCATATTCAAAAATATAAACCTAGATATAGACCTTGCACATGTCAAAAAATTAACTCAAAATGGAAGAGAGATCCAAATATAAATTTCTAGAAGTAAACATAGGAGAAAAATCTATATGATCTCGGGTTTGGTGATGAGATTGTAGATACAGTACCAAAAGCAAGTCATGAGAGAAAAATTTGTGAACTAGACTCTCTTAAAATTAAAAAGTCTGCTCTACAAAAAACCACTATTAAGAAAATGAAAAGACAAGCCGAAGACTAGAAGAAGGCAAAACACAAATCTGATAAAAGACTTGTATCCACAATATAGAAAGAACTCTTACAACTCAACAGTAAGAAACAAGTTAATCTAAAGATGAACAAAAGATCTGAATAGATAACCTTACTAAAATATAAAGATGGAAAAAATGCACAAATAAAAAGATATGCAGCATCATATATCGAAAGAGAATTATACATTAAAACAACAGCAAGATACCACCACACACCTATTTGAATGGCCAAAAACTAGCGATATCATTACTAGATGTGGAGCAACGAGAACTCTCACTCATTGCTTGTGAGAATATAAAATGGCACAGCTATTTTGGAAGACAATTTGGCACTTTCTTAGAAAGCTAAACATAGTTTTACTATACAATTCAGTAATCATGTGCGTAGATATTTACCCAACTGATTTGAAAACTATGTCTACATAAACACCTGCAGAGGAATCTTCACAGTAGCTTAATTCATAATTGGCAAAAACCGGAAACAAACAAGATGTCCTTCAATAGGTGAATGAATAAACAAATTGTGGTGCATCTGTACAATGGAACACTCTTCAGTAATAAAAAAGAATGAACCGTATAAAAAAACATGGATGAATGTTTTAAATGCATATTGCTAAGAGAAGCCAGTTGAAAAGCCTACATATTATAAAATTCAAATTACATGACATTAGAGTAGAGACAATGCCATAGAGATAGTGAAGGGATCAGTGGTTATTTTTATTTTGTTTTATTTTTTTATTTTTTTTTAAGGAGGTGAAACTATTTTATATGGTGGATATATGACACTCCATATTTATCAAAACCCATAGTACTTTACGTCTCAAAGAGTGCAAACTTTAAAAAATCCTTTAGGAGGTCAGGAGAATACCAGGGCAGAATGTAGAATGTCACAAAATAATCTAACTATATTACAAATGTATAAAACAAAACCACTAAAGTGGGTGGTGGTAGGGAGAAAAAGTATTGATAAGTGATGTTTTGAAAATGGAGCCTGTACAACTAAAGGCAACGTGCACTGTACATAAGCACTGTACTCCAGTTGACAAAGCTGTTTTTCATGAGGTTACAGGTTAACAATTCAGAAATCACTATATATGTTTACTATAACTGAAAAATGAAGTAAATAGGTAGGGAATGATGGGAGCCAGGTTTCTCACTTTTGGAAAAGGAGGTTACAGATAAGCAAAGGGAGAAGGCTACAATGAGCCATAAGGTAAATAATTAGAACTGGAGACATCCAACTCTATTTAGTATAATATAGATACTGATGATTACATATAAAGATATTTATAGATGTGTGTATATGCAAGGGTTAAAATACACCCTTGCTCTGTCAGCTGAGAGAGCCTAGAAGCAGTGAAGTCCTGGAGCAATAAGTGTGCTTCGTGTGCAGACCTTCATTTCTAATGCCATTTTCCATTGAAAAGAATCAGAGCTTATTGAAGAAATGGCTATTTCTGGAACTGGGGCAACATTTATACAAAATAATCCTGGAACATCTTGTAATGCAAAGGAGTAAGAAAATGCTCAAAAATACAAAAAAAAACCCAAAATAAATCCACAATAATGGAGATACATTAAAGGGACACAGAAACCAACTCAAAGAGCTCCCAATAGCCAAAGATAGATCACTTTTAGCAATAAAAGTAGTATTGGGTTATAACCCAAAGTTAAAATATCTGTGAGTAAATATGGCTATAAATAAATGATCGACTATATAAATGGAGAAAATGGACAAATCTGTGCACAAGAATTCCAGATTATGTAGATATTCCGCCCTCAAGGAAGTGGAACATACCTTTCCAGCCCTTGTGTGTTTGCCCCGGGGAAATAGTTTGCGAAGGGAGAAAGGGAATAATTTTGAGGGCAGAAATCTTAAAAACATTACCTCAGCCAGATGATCAAGATTAAAATCAACAGTAATAAGTCATATTGATAGTATGTCCCCTCGATATGATGAGAATGGCACTTTACCTCTATACTTTACCTCCGGTCGAATCGTGAGAAAGACATTTGACAAGGACATCAGACAGAATCAGTTGAGGGACAGTCTTCAAAATACCTGACCATTACTCTTCAAAACTATTAAGGCCATTAGAAACAAGGGAAGTCTGATAAACTGTAACAGCCAGCAGGAACCTTAGGAGACAGGATGAGTCAATGTTAAATGTGATATCCTGGATTGGATCCTCGAACAGAGAAAGGTATTAGTTTAAAAACTAAAGAAATCTGAATAAAATATAGATTTCAGCTAATAACATATCAGTGGTAGTTCAGTAATTGTGACAAATCTGCCATACAAATGGAAGATGTTAATAATAGTGGAAACTGGATGTGGGGTATATGGAAACTCTATACCGTCTTCACACATTTTTTTTGTAGATGTAAAGCTATTCTAAAATACATAATTTATTCAAAAAAAAAAAAACCAGCAAAATGCTTGATGAAGATCAGGGTCTGGGTCCCAGAAGGAAAGGAAAGGTTTTTTTTTCTGTGTAAAAGTGTTTGGACAAAGCCGGGTTTGATGTTGAAGGGATGTTTGGGAAGGAGGATAATGTTATCATCATTTAATTGGTTGCGTTTACAACTTAGACACTGTCAGGTTTTGAAAAAAGTGAGTTTGACATGAGACACTTGAGCCTTCGATGTGATTGTTGGTCCCCGGGGGGTAGGTGGAATGGATCCTCTGATGCTCTATGGAGCATCTATGTCTGTCTCATTTGACTGAGGGACAATATCACACATGTTAGTGATGGTGTTGACTCCAAAGAAAACATCTCAAAACCAATTCTTCCTCCCTCGCAGTTTTTCTAGATATTTTACTTTTTGCCTAGTTGTATTGAAAGATAAAGGACTACAGTAGTCATCAAGAGGATCTCTTTTAAATAAGACAAACGCTCTTCAACATGTTTGATTTTAGTCTTCTGCTTTTATTCCCCCTCCCCTACGTTCATCGAGAATAAAATGAGGACCTAATGACTTTTTTGAGCAAGTTTTATGAAAGAAAGTGAGCTAACCAAGATTTTGTCTCCTGTAACTAGATGCAGTGAAATATGAAGGAAATGATCTGCTGACATGTCTTACACTATCTAAGGTGCGACAGGCACTGCTCTGACAAAACTGATGCATCATGGGATTGTTGGCTTTATGTCTATTGAGAGAATAGTTGTTGCTGCCTTGTGAGCCTGGCGGTACCCACATCAACAAAATGTTTCTCTTTCCCTGGGGATATTGTGCTGCAGTCTCTCTATACTTTTGCTTTTTTTTTCTGATTTTTTTCCATGGCAGCAGGTACAAGAGGGTTGCTACATAGATGTGTAGGCTTGCTACGACCTGGGTGTATGAGGGAAGCAACAGCAACTAGGAAACAATGGAAAGCTATTTCTGAAGGATAGAATACACCAGTTTCCTTTTGGAGTGAGATATAGAATGAATTAATAAATACAAATTAAAATGTGAAGGATGTGACGATGTCAGAATGAAATAGTGTGATATTTTGTAAGCTTCGAAGAGCTATGGAAATAGAAATTAACATCAATAAACGCTGAAGAAATGCTTAGGAGTATTTCAACTTGTCAGTATGAGAACAAATCACAACTGTATCGAATTTTAATTTTCATTATTACAAAGAGGCTTTGTACTTACTAAACTGTTTTTACCAATAACCTAAACTCTGCTCCTCTGTTCCATTAAAGCCACTGGGATGGTTCTGACTATAGAGGAGATTTGGATCCCAGCCTCTTAGCTCTATGTCCTTTAGGACTCCCTTTACCTTTCTGTTCCCATATTTAAGGTAAAGGTAATAAGCTATAATCTCTAGCATCATTGTAGAGAACAATAATACTTACAGAACTCTTTATTTTGTGACTTCACATAGATGCTTGGTAAGGAATATCATCAATGTGGCCATTTAATTCATGATAGTATAAAGAGACTATTTCTTCATAAATCATATTTTAAAATAGAAAATTTTTTAAAAATGATCAAATAAAAGATGTTTAGTTTGTTGAAAATATGAAGAGTATTTAAAATTCTGTAAATGCAGTATATATTAAGTAATACCTTTCTCCGTTTAATCTTACAAAGTAGTAACAAAACAAGATTGTGAAAATTGTGCTTGGTCCACCTGGATGCAGATTTGAATTCTACAATTTAAATTTGGTCTTTTCCTTAGGTTCGGAAAAATAAGCGTTCATTAATTTTTTGGAGAGCGCAGCAACACCAAGTCAGATATAAAGACTTCTCTACATTCTTATAACATGTGCCCTGTTTTTCTGACAGAGAATTAGAAACTAAGATACACATCATTCTGCGTGCCTAAAACAAGAGTTAAAATCATAAAAAATGAAGCTGTTAGAAACTGTACTTCACAATATTTCTTCCAGAATAAAAAAAAATCTTCTTTGGCAGATCCAGTCTCTGCTTTATTTTGTTTCAGTGAAAGTTCCTTCATCTTTCATTTCTTTCAAGGACTGGGATTGGGATGAGGGTGAGATGTGACACAGCAGGTGGCCCTTAATTCTGACGAATCCAAAACATCCTGTCTTGTTTTAATGATTCTGTTGCAGGTGTGAAAAGTTTTTCCCTTTCTCCTTTTTATAACTTCAGCATAAGCACGAGTTGGTTATTTTTGTTGCAGCAGCATGGTAGATTTTTCTACTTTTTATTTAAAAGTAGACTCGCTCCCCCATCCCCCCACCCCCATCTTCCTAATTAAAAATCACTTGAATGTTGTCTTGTGAATTTTCTATTGAAGGGCTTGTGTGCTTTTTGGCAAGTCTTTGTAGATTGTATTCGCTGCCTCAATGGCATTGCCCACCATTCTGTCGGGATTGCTTTTTCCCAGTCCATTTGGTTAACTATTGTGACATTTTCATTGGCCTTTTCTGTGTGATAGAGTCTTCATGGAAGATTAGACTAAAGGTTGGGGCCTGTTTCTCAAAGGATTTAGAATTTCAGGGAGGGAGATTTACTGGAGAGTAAATAGTAGATGTTTTCTTTCATGCAGCAAGGAAACAAAGGGAACCAGTGTGGAGTGACTAGGATTCGGGGAAGAGATGAAGGGTGGCTTGGGTTTTCTTTAGTGTTCTGGACCCTGGTTGTAGCTTGGGCCCCAGGCTTTCCTGTTTCCCCACTCTTGGGTTTTTTAAACCTAAAGAAACCTATTGTCTGTTTCTTATACCCTAAAGAAACCTGTACTACAACCTTATATCTGAGGTTCTACAGCTATGTATTTTAATCTTATTTAGCTTTCTCCGTTGGCAGAAAGGTCCTGTTCTTTAAAAAAAAATGGCATATATTCTAAAAAAAAATCTCATTTATTTACTTCAGCATATTCTAACAAACATAAGGTCACAGAACAAGTTGAATTTCCATTTTAATGGTTTAATTTCATTTTATTAGCAGAGAATTGGAAACAGAAGGAAATCATTAACAATATTGTGAGCTCACACGGGACAGATATTTCAGAATGATTTGGTTTTACGGAAATCTGCACACCTGTATGATACGAGGACAAGCCTTTCAAATCCCTTCCTTCCCATCTTTTGACTGTATGACCCTGGGTGGGTTATGTGACATTCCTGCACTTTGGTTTCCTCTTCTGCATGCAAGAGAATAATGACACATAGCATACAATTGTGATGATGATGTACTTACTGAGTTTGAAAAGCTCCTAGTGGAATTCTACTACACGACAAGTGGCAATAAATGCTAGTTCTTTTCTCCCTTGTCTTTCTACCCATGAAGAGCTAATTCTGAGGAAACTTTCATCTCTGCTATCTTTTTGCACACCTGCTATGTGTTGAGAATCTTACAGTATAATTAGATTAGGGTTGCCCCAGAGTTTCCTAAAGTGTACTTTATGGGCCTCCAGATATACAGTGATAATTAGAGTTTTATAAAGAGAACAAAAGATAAGTGGTTCCAAGCCCAAACACTTTGGAAGAATGCTAGGTGTGGTATCTTTTTGTTTGTTT
>NW_011888822.1:954703-963572 GCF_000151845.1 Pteropus vampyrus | reverse complement strand
AATCCAAAACATCCTGTCTTGTTTTAATGATTCTGTTGCAGGTGTGAAAAGTTTTTCCCTTTCTCCTTTTTATAACTTCAGCATAAGCACGAGTTGGTTATTTTTGTTGCAGCGGCATGGTAGATTTTTCTACTTTTTATTTAAAAGTAGACTCGCTCTCCCATCCCCCCACCCCCATCTTCCTAATTAAAAATCACTTGAATGTTGTCTTGTGAATTTTCTATTGAAGGGCTTGTGTGCTTTTTGGCAAGTCTTTGTAGATTGTATTCGCTGCCTCAATGGCATTGCCCACCATTCTGTCGGGATTGCTTTTTCCCAGTCCATTTGGTTAACTATTGTGACATTTTCATTGGCCTTTTCTGTGTGATAGAGTCTTCATGGAAGATTAGACTAAAGGTTGGGGCCTGTTTCTCAAAGGATTTAGAATTTCAGGGAGGGAGATTTACTGGAGAGTAAATAGTAGATGTTTTCTTTCATGCAGCAAGGAAACAAAGGGAACCAGTGTGGAGTGACTAGGATTCGGGGAAGAGATGAAGGGTGGCTTGGGTTTTCTTTAGTGTTCTGGACCCTGGTTGTAGCTTGGGCCCCAGGCTTTCCTGTTTCCCCACTCTTGGGTTTTTTAAACCTAAAGAAACCTATTGTCTGTTTCTTATACCCTAAAGAAACCTGTACTACAACCTTATATCTGAGGTTCTACAGCTATGTATTTTAATCTTATTTAGCTTTCTCCGTTGGCAGAAAGGTCCTGTTCTTTAAAAAAAAATGGCATATATTCTAAAAAAAAATCTCATTTATTTACTTCAGCATATTCTAACAAACATAAGGTCACAGAACAAGTTGAATTTCCATTTTAATGGTTTAATTTCATTTTATTAGCAGAGAATTGGAAACAGAAGGAAATCATTAACAATATTGTGAGCTCACACGGGACAGATATTTCAGAATGATTTGGTTTTACGGAAATCTGCACACCTGTATGATACGAGGACAAGCCTTTCAAATCCCTTCCTTCCCATCTTTTGACTGTATGACCCTGGGTGGGTTATGTGACATTCCTGCACTTTGGTTTCCTCTTCTGCATGCAAGAGAATAATGACACATAGCATACAATTGTGATGATGATGTACTTACTGAGTTTGAAAAGCTCCTAGTGGAATTCTACTACACGACAAGTGGCAATAAATGCTAGTTCTTTTCTCCCTTGTCTTTCTACCCATGAAGAGCTAATTCTGAGGAAACTTTCATCTCTGCTATCTTTTTGCACACCTGCTATGTGTTGAGAATCTTACAGTATAATTAGATTAGGGTTGCCCCAGAGTTTCCTAAAGTGTACTTTATGGGCCTCCAGATATACAGTGATAATTAGAGTTTTATAAAGAGAACAAAAGATAAGTGGTTCCAAGCCCAAACACTTTGGAAGAATGCTAGGTGTGGTATCTTTTTGTTTGTTTGTTTTTCTTTTTTCCACCCAGAACTCAGAACCTGTAATATGCTCCTGTGTCATGGTTAATATCCGGGAAGATTAATTTAATATTTGAAATTTTCCTATCTTATTTGATCTGTGAAAGTCTTTCTTCAATGTATATCTTATAGGGCCAGCATGCTGAAGAATAGATCTTTTGGGGGTAAAAAAGCTTAAATAGTGAATAAAGTGTTATTTAAAAGTCAAGGTTGATAAAAGTACATTCCACTTGCTATTTTTGTTCTTCCCTACACTAGTGATGGTTTTTCCTTGCTGTCTCATTTGGGAAGTTATCAAGTCTTAAATGAAAAGATGGACTTCGTCCCAGGTTGGGTACACTGAAGACTCAGGTGGGAATCAGGACTTTTGGTTGTATTTCTAGCACTAATTAGCCCTGTGTCCTTCCTCAATTCTCTTAAATTCTTCCTTAGGAGAAATTTCTTTTTTCAGTGTTCTATAAAATAGGTAATTGGGGCACTTCATGTGAAATTTAAGTCTGGTGCTACAAGCCTACAAATTGGTTTCAATTCTAAGTCTCCATTTCCATAGCTAGGACTTTGTGCATTGAATTACACTATTAACTTTCCTTTGTGATATTTATCCTGAGTAATGTACCAGCAACTAAAAAAGCTTGGGGACTTTAATTGCATATCTCCTCTGAGATTCACTGCTCTGATCCAGCCCAACCTATACCAAAATGTGCCTGTGACAAAGTAAAGGAAATTACAGTGTTTTTTATGGGAATCCTTTTTAGAAAACAAAACAAAACAAAACAAACAAACCAAAAAACCATGATACAAAACTATCTGAACCTGAGAGATGAGAGTGTCACTTGGTTTGTTCTAATTATATTTCAACTGACATTGTTGAACTCATAATATAAACTTGAAAGTGATTAAAAAATTACTAATCTCAAAGAGCAAAACAAGGGTGTTAACGCTGATACTTTCAATAAACACCTTCCTTCATGATGTGTTACAAGATGAATTTTTCTATTTTCCAGCCCCTGTCAAACTGTTTTGTTTTGACCTACTGCTTTGTGAAAGGACTACATCTAGAAGCAGAGCTTGTACTTAAAGTTTTGCTTTATTTTATTTTTGTTTAATTTGAAACTACAGTATTAGGAAGAAACTAATTATAAGGAATTCCTTGTAGTTACCATCATCTCTGGTATGCATTCAGTTTTGTCTCAGCCAGTTGTACTAGTACATTTGTCTGGCATTTTCATTTTTTTCTGCATTAAGTAACTAACTGGTGTCAAATTCTAGGTCAAATTTTCCTAGCTCTTTGTTTTGCTTTGTTTTGGCCCTGGCTTATTGCTTCACTTTCCTAACCCCTGTCTTCCTTCTCTCCTTTCATTTAATGGCAAGTATTTAGTTTTCTGTGTAGCATTTCTAGTTCCTGGGAGGCACATAATTTGTGATATTGTACATAAGTTCGTAAATGTCCTTGAGAGCTGCTTGGGCACGTTCTCTCTCCTCTGATTTTTTTCATCATTTTCTCCTTAGAAACATCCCATCTCTTCATGAGCATTTCATTCCACTTACTATTTTTTTTTTCTCTTTCCTGTTTCCAGTGTTCTCCTTTGGATTTCCTGCCTTTCTCCTTGCCTCACCTCCTCTTTTTTTTTCTGTGACCTCTTTTGCCCAGTTAGAGGAATCAGAGAAATCAGTCAGTAGCCAGAAGGGGTTCACATTGCCTAGGAACAGATTTTATGGTCCAGCATGGAATGCTACAACAGGACTTCCAGTGATGCATTATTGATACAGCTCTTTTCATTAAAGGAGCTTCCTGCATATGCTAAATCCCTCCTCATCTTATTAGCATTTATCTATATTCATCTTGTAACATGGAAATCTGTTGAGGAAACCTGACTCTTCAGGTCTTTCCAAGTCCCTGGGACGCTCCAGCCTCACCATGAGCTTCTTGTTTACTTGACTTACATATCCCTGCAGCAACCCCCTCTACCCTCACCCTGTTTACTCCATCTCTACCTCGACTATCTAGGGGATTGTTCATTTCCATATGACAGTTGCCAGATGTTTGTATATACATCATACAGCCTCAAAGTTTGAGGAATTATAATTTTAACACCTTGCACAAGGCTATTTTGATTGCCTTTATGAAATGTGGGTAAGTTTTGCTTGTGAGTGTTTCCACATTCTTTACTTACTAATATCTGACTGAAATATCTATATTGAAACATCCTTGCATCCCAGGGGTAAATCCCATTAAATTATGGTGTGTTATCCTTTTAAGGTTTTGCTCTATTTGGCGTGCTATTATTTTGTTGAGGATGTTTGCATCTGTATTCATCAGGGATATCGGTCTGCAGTTTTCTTGTAGTGTCCTTATCTGGCTTTGGTATCAGGGTAATGCTGGCCTCGTAAAGGGAGTTTGGAAGTGTCCCCTCCTTTTCAGTTTCTTGGAAGAACTTGAGAAAGATGGGTGTTAATTATTCTTTAAGTGTTTCATAGAATTCACCAGTGAAGCTGTATTGTCCTGGGCTTTTCTGTGTTGCAAGGTTTTTCATTACTGATTCATTCTCCTTACTCATTGTTGGTGTGTTCAGATTTTCTCTTTGTGATTTAGTCTTGGTAGGCTGTATCTAAGAATTTATCCATTTCTTCTAAGTTGTCTACTTTATTGGCATGTAATTGTTCACAGTAGTCTATTATGATCCTATGTATTTCTGTTTTATCAATTGTAATGTTTCCTCTTTCTGATTTTAAGTCTTCTCTCTTTTTTTCATAGTCAAACTGAAGGTTTGTCAATTTTATTTATCTTTTTGAAAAACCAGTTCAGTTCTTAGTTTCATTGATCTTTTCTATTGTTTTTCTGGTCTCTTTTTTGTTTATTTCTACTCTAAACTTTGCTATTTTTATCCTTCTGCTAACTTTAGTTTATTCTTTTTATATTTCCATGAGGTGTAGTGAGGTTGTTTATTTGAGACCTTTCTATTTTCTTAATATCTGCATTTATCTCTATAAACCTACTAAAACTGCTTTTGCAGCCTCACATGGGTTTTAGTGTATTATCTTTTCATTTTTGCTAGTTTTGAGATATTTATTTCTCTTTTGATTTTTTTTTATTATTATCTGTTGGTTGTTCAGGAGGATATTGTCTAGTTTCCACATGCTTGTAGATTTTACATTTCTTCTCTTGTTTTCTAATTTTATACCATTTTGGTGGGAAAAGACACTTTGTATGATTTCAATCTTCTTAACTTTTCTAAGAAATCTTATTGTTTTCTAGCTGTTTTGTAATTCTATGTTCCTTCCTTTCTCTTGCTGTCTGCCTTTTTGAATTGATGATTTTCCTTAGTGATATGATTTGATTCCCTTCTTTTTATCTTTTTGTGTATTTTTAGTAGGTTTTTGCTCTGTGGTTACCATGAGGCTTACATAAAACTTCTTATAGATGTAATAGTTTATTTTATGTTGATAAAAGCTTAACTTTGATCATATTCAAAGCTCCCTCCTTTTACTCCCCAACTTTTATGTTTCTAATATCCTCATTTACTTCTTTTTATATTATGTATTCATTAACAAATTATTGTAGCTATAAGTATTTGTAATGCTTTTGTCTTTTAAATTCTAGCTAAAGTAGTTAACACAAAACTATATTACAGTATTGAACTATTCTGATTTTTGACTATATTTTTACTTTTATCACTGTGTAATATATTTTTATGTTATAAATTAGCATCCTTTTGCTTTAGCTTGAAGAGCTCCTTTCGGTGTTTCGTGATGCCTTAATTTTTTAAAAGGGTGGAGATGTTCACCTGTTTCACCTCTGTAAAACTGTACATCTCTCATATTTATTGTTTTACATAAAATATATAAAATAAACTACTAAGTTTTTGTCTCTTTCTTCCAAAATATACTTTATAATTTGGCTGATGTTGCTATTTAGAACTTCCCAAGAACCATTATATTGAGTAAAAATAATTTAATCTTTTTGTTTAATGTTATATTTTTTCTCTTCTTTCCCCATCTTTCTATTTCTACGGCATTACGGCTAGAAAGAGCTAACATGTGTAATTATGCCATTATCTCAGACCCTGTGATGCCCCGTATCACAGACTTAGAATCAGATAGGTGATCATTTCCAGGCAAATAGCAGGAGGCTCACCCTACTCAAAACTCCATGTTCTTCTCTATAGGCACTCAGGTGACATTGACTTTAAGTTTAATATAGCAAAATGTCTAGCTTAGCTTGGCCTGGTTCTAGTGTGTAGACATTCGGTGTACTGTGCCCTGCTTATCTAGATGCTAAAGCTTCATGTTAACAAATAGCTAGCTCTTTGAGGAAAGTTGGGGATTTTTCTAACATGTGGCATTAACACTGCTGGAGTCAGTGAATAGGTTGATATAGTGTCATTGTTACAGAAGATAAAATTCGAAGGTGTATTTGTGGAGCAACTAACAATGGATGTTAGGACAATAGCTCAGGGTTTTATGGTTGTTTAGTCATTATCCATCCTCATTCTCTCATTGATTCAGTCAACCTATTTTTCTTAAAGTTTACCACATGCCAGCCATTGTATTTTCTGCTGGGATGATTCAAAAGTGAATGGGAAGCAATGGCAGTGAAGGGAAGTGAGTATCATGATGGGGGAGAAAGGTGCAGGGACTCCTCCACAGGTGTGTGGCCCGTGCATTCTTACAAGAGACCACAACCTGGCTTAACACCCTGCTGTCATTCTCCTGAGGTTCTTAATGATTTTGAAAAGAAGACCTGTACTTTTATTTTGTGCTGGGCTCTGCAAATTATATAGCCGGTTCTGGAACAGTGTTATTACAGTTGGAAATAGGAAGTTTACTTAATCTAGGTGTGGAAGATTTGGGAAGGCATCCCAGAGGAATTGACATCTACATTAAGATATGAAGGAATAATAATTGGTCAAACAAAGAAAAGTGACAGAGATAATCTCCTTACAAGCTGTAGGTGAGCAAGGCAGAGCAATAATCCTAATGGTGAATGTCATCAAACCATTATACCTCCATTTTCATCTTAGAAATTTCTCTTTCTTGTAGACCTAACCTTAGAGTCATCTCTTTTTACCTTTTGATTTCTCTTCATATGACTATCTTTCTTTAGACCGGGATCCATAAGACTGATCAGGCTGTAACATTTGACTTTATTTTTAGGCAGAGGTTGCAACCCAAATGTTGACAAGGATCTGCTGGGTGATGCAAATTAATTAAGCATAGGCCTGAGGTCTTTGACAAACAGAAGAGACTCTTCCTTCAAGGGTTCAGAGCACCCTCGTTTCTCCTTAGCTCTAGTAAACAGTGACCCAAATTTTTAATATTTCCAATGAGAGCAGGAAGTCTGGGTATTGATGTGGAAATTTCTCGTTTTATATTAACAACTAACATAAAACACTTACACATATTCAGCAATGTACAGAAACAAAACATTTCTGTTGGCCACTAGTAACTCTTGCTGCTAGTGTGAACCCTGAAATCCTCCTTTTTTCAAGAGGAACTAGAATATTCTTTTCACTTCTTTACAGATGTAGGTTTCTTCTACAGAGGTCTGATTTTATTTTTTCTATTTTCAAAAGATAATTTTTACTTCAGCCTTTTACATAGGTTTTACATTATGTTTGAAATCAACCTGTTACATAGATTAATGGTTAAAAGTGTCGACCTTGATGGTTCTCACACCACAAAGAAAAATAAAAATTTATCCTACAAGTAGGATAAATAACCTACATGTAGCAACTAAAACCATAACATTCTCAGGAGAAAATGCAGGAGTAACCCTTCATAAGTTTGGATTTGGCAATGTATTCTTAAATATGATACCAAAAGCAGAGGCGTAAAAAGCAAAAGATAAATTGGACTTCATTAAAAAATAAAAACAAACAGAAACTTTTGTCCTACAAAAGACACCATCAAGAAAGCGAAACACAGCCGACATGCTGAGAAAAAGTTCTTACAAATCACATATCTGATAAGGGTCTTGTAACCAGAATATATACAACTCAAAAATAAGACAAACAACCCAAATGGGCAAAGAAGTTAATAGTCAGTTCTCCAAAGAAGATAAACAAATTGCCAATAAATACATGAAAATATGGTTACTATCATTAAGCATTAGAGAAATGCAAATCAAAGCCACAGTGAGATACCACTTTATATCCACTAGGATGGTTATAATAAAAAAACAGATAATAACACATGGCTGGTAGAAATGTAAAATGGTGTAACCACTGTGGAAAACAGTTCGGTAGTTTCTCAGAAAGTCGGAATTACCATGTGAATCTGCAATTCTGCTCTTAGGTATATATGCCCAAAAGAATTGAAAAGAGATGCTTAAAGAAATACTCGCACACACTTTTTTACAGCAGCACTATTTACAATAACCATAACATGAAAATAACCCAGATATCTATCAATGGATGAGTAGATAAACTGTTTGTGGCATGGATAATAATGATGGAAATATTATTTAACCGTAAAGAAGCAATGAAGTACTGGTACCTGCTACAATGAAGATGAACCTCAAAAACATTATGCTAAGTAACAAGCCAGACACAAAAGGTCACATATTATATGATTTCATTTATATAAAACAGCCAAAATAGGTAAATCTATAGAGGCAGAAAACAGTGATAGTTGCTAAGGACTGGGGAAAATAGAAAATAAGGAATAATTGCTTAATGGATGGTGGTTTTATTTTGGGGTGATGAAAGTATTTTGGGATTAGTACAAGTAACGATCACACAATATTATGAATTCCTAAATGCCACTTTATTTTTCACTTTAAAACAGTTAATTTTATGTTATATGGATATTGCTGCAAGTTTTGAAAAAAGTATAAACCTTAAAATCAAATAAATTTGAAATAATGTCTTAACTTGGCTCATCATTCGTTATGTGATTTTGGTCAAATAATATTTTCTCTCTGAGCTACAGTTTTGTAGTGTGAGGATAATAATAATATGGAATTTTCTAGGTTGAAGCTGATTTCAGTGTGGAAATTCATGAAAAGCAGTTGGTCCAATGTCTTGCTCGTAGTGAGTCTTCGAAAATTTTGGTTGCTATCATCATGATTTATAATAATAGCTGTTTTATATTTTATCATGATCAATAGAAGAGCAAAGAAAACAATGTTGGGGGAGCCTTAGACATGGTATACACATAAAAAAAGGGAGGGGAAATATATTTGTTGCCAATGTATTATAGTAATATTTAAGTGAAGCAAGCAGAATATGTGGTGGAATTTTTTTTATTTGTTCTACTGAAATGTTTGTTAGATATAGAGGAAATGGTCAAATTTAACCAGATTTTCCCCTTCTTATTACTTGTAGGATAAAAACCTTCATCCTGAAACAGCCTAGAGGGTCTATTTGGTAGGGCCTCTCCCTAGCCTTCCCCTCCCGTCTCACACCAT
>NW_011888822.1:928453-951113 GCF_000151845.1 Pteropus vampyrus | reverse complement strand
TACTGGTGAGCAACATGGTCCTTGTGGTAAGGCATCTTATAAAGATCAGTCCACATTTACACTTCATGTGAAATAGATTATCAATTGCAAGAGATAAAAACACATATCGAAGTAACTGAAGCAAATGAGGGAAGTTATTAGTTCAAATAGCTTCATTCACCTTTTTATTTAGGGAGTCAGATGTTGTCAGGTATTTCTGGCCATCTCTCAACTCTTCTTTCTTTTGTGATACTTGTAGTCTCTAAAAGTTTTTCTTGAATGATAAGGAAGATGATCACCTTTCTACATGCCTACTTGTCACCATGCCTACAACCAACTATTAATCCCAAAGAAAAATCAGATAGGCTGGGTAATCAGAAGCAATGGACATCTATTCCATGTAGCCATATACTCTCCTGTATATGCACTACTTCATTTTTTTTTTTTTCTTTGACTGTTGAAGCAAATTTACAGATTAGCGCTGTAGATTATCCCTTTTTGTGTTTTTATCTTTCATTCTCCCTTCTGGGAATTGCTTTTTTCACCCTTTTTGCATTCTTAAGTTGAAGTTGCTTGGCCATGTGGATCCAAGTTTTTCTGACAGCTTAGAGATATCTGCCGAATGTCACCAGGCAGCCTGGTTTCTCTTCCCTAGAGGGCGGCTTTTGCCTCTTGAAGATGTTTAAAAATCACCACTGTCATTGACCTTTTATTGACCTGAGACATTACTTTCCTGAAAGGTACTGGGGATCATCCTAGCCTTTGATTGAAGAACGTGGATAGTGATGTCTTTTAGGGACTTAATATTTTTCTGTTTCTCTATGGAGTTGCTAAGATTATCTTGCTTTGGCTTATAGTTTGTCAGTTTAAAAGAGTGATTACCATAATAAATAATTTTTAAGGTTTTGTTTTTACACTTTGCCTCCCCACCCATTGAAACAAAGAATACAGTATGTCAAATTTATAAAAGAGCAACATATTTTTCCAGCTATTACCTATTTTCCTTACCCTAAAAGTTCTACATATTTATTTCTACATTATTTGTGGGAACCAACATAATCTCACTGTTTTCAAGGGTATTACAATACCCAAAAAGATTATTGAGATTCTTTGCATATTGGTTTTGTTTCATTTGAATTCCTGTTTGTCTTTTGGTTTAGTTTTGTAAAGCGGAAAGAATGAGGGCAAGGACAGTTGTGGCCTGACACGTCTGCATGTTTCTTCATGATTCTGGTCCACATCATTTTGGGCAATCTTTCCATTAGCTGAGGAAGTGTGGTGACCCAAAGCATTTTTCTTATTTGGCTGAAGGGAACCCAGTGACAATGTAGGTCATCCATGCACTTTTACCCTGTGTTCAAAGAACGCTCCAGCTACGTTTTAAGTGCTCCTGTAGGGACTTGAAGCAGGGCAGTGAATAATATCACACATCCCGATGTGTCAAGTCAGTGTTTAAGGTTTGAAGTCTGCTGGGGTTTGCAGCTCTTTCACCCTAGAGCTTTAAACAGGATTCACCAGAGCAGAGGAGAAAAGGAAGCATCTGCAGAGGCTTGACTGCTGTGGCAGAAAGAGTATCAATCGTTACAGAAATAATCTTCAACCTTTTAGCTTCACCGTACGGTGCCATTGACAAGTCACAGGATATATACCGTCACTCAACATAAAAAAGCTGACATTGATGAAATGCAGGATAATGTTCCCATTCTTACCTTTCAAAAACAAGACTTTTTATCTTGTCTTCCTTGAAAATGAAGTCAATAATCTCAGCCGATAAATTAGTAGATTTTCCTTCCTCCTCCTCTGATGCCCTCACTCCCAGCTGGGATGACTTCTGGCAGGAAGGCAGTGGACACCTGCTACTCCAAGATCATTTGCAGAGGGGATTCTTCTTTTGAGTCCTTGGAGATATGCCCAAGAGTGGTCCTTCATCTTAGGTCATTAGCTTGATGGTTGGTATTGGCAGGGATCCATTGACAAGAGCCCTGCATAATCATCAGAGTGCTCATGAAAACTGTTAATAGACAACATACTTGAAAATAAAGGATAAAATCTGCTCCATGTATTAGATTAATCATATCAGCCTAACAGTCATAGAGAAGTGGTGGGAGGTACCTCTCTGGAGGGATGAAAACTGTCAGTCTTTTGTCTCATTTATTCTTTCAAATGTTTATCGCTAAGCCCCACCTGAATGCCAGTGAGTACCAACCAGGAATTTTTAGAGCCTCTCTGACCATGATTTCTCACCAAAATGAGAAATAAATTTCTAGTTAATAATAGAGACTTGATTATCTCAGGAAGACTTGATACAAATTTAAATTTCTATAAATGTTACGAGCTGAGCAGTTCTCCATTTTTGCGATGGAATAGGAGAAAAACAGATTTTCGATGAAATTCGTAAAGATTGCACAATTCATTCAGAAATAACATAACATTGTTACTAATGAATCGGTTACTCACTGTCCTTCACAATTGTTGTGATGTCCAAATCCTGTGAATCCTGTACTGTAATTAAATAGATTTATACTGGTTGTATTACCAACATGCTATTACTAAATCTCATCTTTTAATGATGAGTCTAAATCACAAAATACAAATATATATGTATATATCTATATATACATGACAATATATGTTTGTGTAAACACAACAACACATGCACACTGATTTGAGAATACCTACTAGGATACCAAAAGAGATGTGCCTCTAATATCTATGGCTTATTCTCTCATTCAACAAATATTTATTGAGCATGTACTGATATTGTTTGAGGGGATGATAATACAGGGGATACATACAGGGTTTATAATAAGAGTGATGGTCACAAAGTGCTTGAATATATATGCTACTACATATTCATAACTGTTAGAATAAAACAAAGCAGTTTATAGGAAAAGAGAGTGATGGGGCAGAGTTTGTTTTGAAAGGGGGAAAGGTGGCGTGTGAGCAGAAATCTGATAGATGTAAAAGCTCCCCTTCTCAATAACTGGGTTGGGAGGGAAGCTTCCAAGGCAGAACTAATCCTGCAAAAAAGCATGGGGTGTGTTTGACATAGTTGAGGGATGGTGAGTGGCCTCAAAGGAGCATTGACAGAGTGACTGGACTCTTCGCCTTACTGACAAAGTTAACCTACCCTCTCATGGGACGCAGGTGCAATAGTTTCTATAGGTCCTTCCCTTCCTTTCCTCTGCTTCTCACCCCTTTGAAAGATCTCTGTTGTTAATTTAGATTGGCAAGATATTGCCTTAAGGCCCTCAAATAAAATGGAAATCTAGTTAGGCAAAGAGAAAACAAAATGTTTTGTTTTGTTTTTACTTTTAGGAGAAAACCCAGGACATGAAGGCGACACAGTTTTTTTCTGTGTGCAAATCTCGGGCATTTTGAAAGATAATAATGTGATGATCAGATTCTGGAGGTTGATCGCTTAGGTTCAGCTTTGCTGTTTCAGCAAACTTCGTATAACCTGGAGACTTAATTTCATTTTTATATTGGGGCTAATAGTAGTGCCTTTTACTCAGGACGACTGTGGATTAAATGAGATAGGCCGTGGGCGGTGCTTAGTACAGTGCTTCACATGTAGTAGACACTTAACACACATACTGGGGACAAGTATTCCTGAAAGCTTGAAATACCAACCAAATATGAGTATACTTTCTAATTCTTATGCGTATAAGGTATTCAATCCGTACCTAGAATAATTGGCCTATAGTATGAACCCTATGGATTTGTAACTTGTCTCTGAAATCCCTCTGCAAAAATACACTTTTCATTCCTCAACTCCTGTGGGATGCTTCTCTCTTTATTACCTCACATTAGATATTTCTAGATAATTTTTTAAACCAGCCCAAGTTAAGTAACACTGAATCCTTACAACAAAAACCAGCCAATGCCAGCCTCTTTTGTTCATTCTGATGGTTCGTTAAAGCACCATTATATTGGAGAGATAAGAAAGAGCCCACATTACAGCTTTTCCGTGATGAGTATTGGGATAAATTGACTTCTGTGCTTGTAAAGTGAGTTTTTACTAAGCAGTAGATAAAAAGAATAAAGTAGATATATATTTATGGACATAGATGTCCAAGATGTTGAGAGAACGTGTAGTTGCTCTCCAGTGGAATGATCCTATTTATGTCACACACACACCTGAAATAGTTCACCAAGGATATCTCTGAGTAGTAGGATCTGCATTTTTCATGTTATAGTCTTCTGTACTATTTGAAATTTCTACCAGCAACATATCTTTCATGGTTTCTGCGTGTATTATATTTGTATTTTAGTCCTTATGAATACTAAACGAGGAAAGAAAAGTGAATTCCTTTAAAGAGAAAGGAGCAGCAGGGGGAACGGTTTTTTTTTTTTTTTCCTTCTCTAATTTGAGCAAAATAGATATCATTACAATCTCATTTGATATCCTTAGTCTCTTCGCGCAGACCTGAAAGACGACCAAGCCTCTTGCAAAATATTATGGTCTCTCAGGTTATTCTAAATGACACCTATAATAAGTTCAAAATAAAATCACTATGGCAATGAGCTTTATGGACTCTACCTGTCTGGCAGTGACATGAATGGTGCCCCCATATGCCTCAGTGGCTCCAACTCATCCTTCGTTTCCATTTTTAAATGATTAAGTTACCTCTTTCCAAATGAGAGTTACACTGAAGGCACTAGAGATTTAAGGATCTTGGTGAATCAGTGAATACCTAAAAAGCATTCTGATAGTGGAGCACTATCGGAGTGAACACTCAAACAGGAGTTCGTCCATTCAACGAATACTAACTGAGCATCGACTCTGCGTGAGGTGGGCCTCAGCCCAGGTCTTGAGCATCACCAGCTTCACTGGCAGAATGGGTTTCTCTGGTAACACTGATCTCATAGTCTGCTGTCTCTGATTTTCATAGTCATCATCCCACCTTTTCCACTCCCATCTGGCTTACTTGACTCATTTAGGTTATCCGCCTCCCTTGTGAAAATATCTGGGTGTTTGATTGCTGATCTAAACTTCCTAAGAACTTAAATTCAATCTGAATAAAACTTCCTTTTGTTTTGTCACTCTGCACAGCATTTTACACTAGTTGGATATTTTCGTTTGGGTTATCTGTCCTGGAAAACTGGAGTTTGGCATGCCAAAGTGACAGAGCCATAGGGAAATATGAAGAGTTGGACCAACATAAAAATGTAATTGGGTCTACAGAAAGCTTGGCAAAAATAGAATTCTGCCATAAATGTACCCTTGCTGCATGAGATCCAACTGCACCATAGCAGTGTGGCGGGAGAGCACCAACACAGTGCTGGCGACTCTGTCATAGGCGGTGAGCCCAGATCGCTGAACACACCTGGAGGCCAAATAATAAACTTGACAGCTTTGTAGGAATGTTCTTCTCTCTCATCTTGTTTTTTTTTTGTTTATTTGTTTGTTTAGATCAATTACTTTCAATAACGATGGCAAGTCAGCATCTCCCCCTGACTACGTTAGAGATTATGTCAAAAAGGCCTTTGTAATATCTTCCGAGTCTTAATAAACCTGTCAGCTAAGGTTGCGTTACTTTCTAATTTCCATCAGGAAACACGGGATGGCACAGCTGGGCAAAGACGCCACATGATGGGTGATGGTACGTGTTTTCAGGTTGGTGTGATGTGCCACGTCCCAGCAGTGCCATGGCTGCACAGGAACACTTGCCAAAGAACAGGCTCTTTTTTAATTAGGGCCCCGCTGATGTTTTGATGGGATGCTATTCTGTAATCCTTACGTGCTGCCAGAGGCACAGTTAATAACCCCTTACCCTCTCCTTTGGCAGGAATTTCTGGTTGTTTGGTTCATGTCCACCCTGTCTTGTGATTCATCCCCCCAGAGCCTGACTGTGGTGACATTTTTTTGTGTGTTTAAAGAAGCTTCAGTGATCTTCCATTAGCTACTGACTTTAGTATATGATATCCGACAAAGCCCTTTTTTAGGTAGAAATTCAAAAAAGAATTTTTTTTTTTTCCTTAGACTCCTGCTTTGAACCAGGCATGACCCCAAGTGCTGGGTATATAAGGGTAAGCAGAAGCCAATACCATTCCTGCTTTCAGGAGACTCACTGTCAATCAGGGGAAATAGTCAAATAATTGCATAAACAAGTGCATATTGTTGCATTGGGGCCAGTGCTCTGAAGTTAAGGAAAGTGGTTCCAAAATGCTAGGGATCAGTGATTCTCAGCTGGGAATGACTACTTTTCAGAATCATTTGGCAACATCTGGAGACTTCCTTGAGTGTCACAATGGAGAGGTAGGTGATTCTAGCATTTAGTGAAGGTAGCTAACTTTCCACAATGCACAGGGTAGACTCCACAACGAAGAGTTACTGACCCAGAGTGGCAATAGTGCCTGTGCTAAGAAACTCAGCTCTGGAGCATGGGAAACTGGCCTGGGTGATGAGGGAAGTGTGAAGAGTTAGACTAACATGAAAATGTCGTTGTCCTTGAGAAAGTTCTGAAGGATGCACAGATGTCAACAAGGTGGTGGGGATGGGCAGAGAAAAGTTTTCTAGACATGAGGACACATGTACAAAGGAGGGGAGCATAGCATCTTGGAGGAACTGAAAGAGGCCACTGTGGCTAGCAAACAGTGGATGTAAAGAGAACGGATTAAAATGTGCATGGCGGTGTGGGGCGGGGCTAGAGGTTGTGGCGTCCCTGGGGCCTTGTAGACCCCAGAGTGTCATGCAGGGTTCTCACATGGGATGAGATCTAAGGTGAGTTCAACAGTAAAGACAAATACTTACCGACCTTCAGAGGTGGCACTATGACGTGTGCTATCACAGAGAAGAGCGCACGTTTTGAAGCCTGGATCTCTGTTTCTTATTACTTGGTGAGTTTTGACACATTGCTTGACTTGCCCAGTCCTGTTTGCACATGGGGATAATAACACTTAACATGTGGAGCCAGTGTGGAGAATCAAAGAGATAATGCATGTACAGTATCTTCTGTAGAACTTTCCCCTCCTGTTATCAGTCTGGGCTCAGGTTATAGGATCTCATCCAAAACCAAGAAAACTACATAAGAAACTAGGACTTTCTCAATCAGATCTTTAAAAAAGTTCTGGGCCTGCCATAAGGACTAGTTGTTAGTTGTGAGCCTGTTGGGTCTTGTGGTTGAGGTGTTTACTTTACTTAAAATTTTTAATTATACTTCTGGTCTCCTAACATCCAGGGGAAACACAGGGGGATCTTCTAGTTCAGGAATTTAGTTTTGAACACTTACTTGTGAACCGTGTTTTTTAGAAGTTTATGGAGAGGAATATAGTATAGTGGCTAATAGCGCTGGCTCTAGAGTCAGTTCTGATTTCCAATCCTGACTTTTATTATTAGCTATCATTTCTTTGCTGGACAGTTTCTCATCTATTAAGTTAGCGTTAGGATGAAATAAAATCATGTATGTAAGCATGTAGTAGGTCATCTGACAAATTCAGAGCACTTAACAAGTAGAGGAGATCACTGGAAATCCTACTACTGTATCATGGTCATTCTATTTTCTAAATATTTAGGGAAACTGAGTCTGAATCGCAAACTCTAATTGGTTAACAAATGAGTGAATAAATGAATTCAGGATGAAATAAGAAAAGGTGAAAATTTGTAACTGACCACTACTTCTAGTGTTTCGTCTAAATTTTATACCTTCAGTCATAAACGACTTAAATAGGTGACAGTAGACAATGTAAGAGGTTAGTTTCAAAGGTCAAATTAGAAGCTCTGCCTAGAAGCCACTAGAAGACAACAGAATTTTTAAAAATACAACAAATGGTCTTTTGTTGGAAACCTAAAACCCAGTGCCCTCAAGGACACTTTTTTTTCCCCTATAGTAATGGGGTTAGAATAACCTCGGAAACATCATTCTGCCTGTCCCCTGGTCTCCTCACAGAGCTGCACTCTTGACATTTCACGGGGCTTCTCATGCTTCTCTCACATTCTCCCCAATACATCTCTGTTGGTGATCTGTGCTGTGTTTTGGCTTTGCTTTAGAAATTCTTTCCAACATTAGGCTTACATTCTCCTTGCTGTTATCAACAGCATGGCCTTTACTCCATTCCCAGCAGACATATGCCGATTTAAGGGGTGAATTTATCCACCCCGCAGTAATACAGTGGAATGCACAAGGAAGCAGGTGCCATCAAGCCTGATGCACATTGATTTTTCCCAGGTGCCCCCTCTGCGTGTCTCCATATGCTGATTGTGACTTTAAGCCATGTCTTCCTTTCATTTAGTAGAAATAGGAGCACACAGCTGCTTGCTCATTTCTACCTCTTTTGTTTGCTCTGGTGTGTTTTTTTCTCAAATGGAAGTCCCTTCTGAGTTACCTATCTTGAAACTCTCTCTACATGCAGTGTACCTTCTGTTCCTGGCAAACACTCTTTCCCCAAAGCATGCCCCTTTGTTTTCCTTCCAGGGGAAAGATGCCCTTGGAAGAGAGTTGTCTTTCCTGTTGACTAAGCCAGTTCCAATCTTATGTAAGCAGGACTCAGCTCAGGCCTTGTCAGTGGACTTGGCATTTGCAAGTTGCATTATTAATCATCGTGCACATGAAATGCCCACAGATTCCTAAGCCCTGGGCACAACTCAGCCCCTACCCTGGTCACAGTCATGGAAATCAAACATTTATTCAGGAGTCACCGTGACTATGGTGGGCAGTTTTGCTTTTACAAGCTCTGTGATGAATATGGGGAGGGTGCTCTTTGTATTGACTGCCAGAGACTTTTCAGCCATAAGGACAACACAGTTGGCAGTGCTACTGATCTGCCACCTTTTAATGGCCTGATAATTAAAAATGATGGGTAGATAAAAATAGAGGAGCTGAACATAGCCACACAAGACAGTTTTTCCCTCCTGATTGTCACATTCCTTAGGAGGTATGTGGCTCAAAGGCAGAAGCCAAGTCAAATTTTAACTGGCCAGAAACTCAGTCATCTATTTTTGCCATTACATTACAAGCATGTTACAAAAGAAACACATTGTTTTTGTGTCAGAATGTGGAATGCATAATGGTCCTCTTTGCTTTGTTTGAAATAGAGGTAAAATATTTTGTGAAAATTATCAGTGTCCTTTTATTTGTTGTTCCTACTTCAGGAGAAATTTGCATTTGTATTTTAATTAACCTCCCTCTTTAGCTCTCATTCTCACTCTCTCTTCCTCTCAGGCTCACTCTCTCACTCTCATTCAGCTCCGTTTTACAAGTAACAATGTGTTATTGGTTGGGAATTGATTCGGGTGTCATATGTTGTCATTTGATGAAAAACGGTTTAGCTAAGCTGCTTGGCATTAGAACAGCTGGTAACGTCACTTTTGTTAATGTCTTTAACCACATTTTTAACAAAACAGCAGATGCTCATCACAAAAGCCATTCTCCTCTTCTATACGATTGTATAAAATCAGTTTAACTAAAGGCTCTGACGTGAGCAGAAGTCCTGGGACTGGGTCACTTGGCCTCAGGAGACGACACATTTTTTAGGATCTTGGATTCTCTGGCAATGTTGGAAACAAAAAGAGAGTTGTAAAAATGAACAATGCAAAGCTGATCTCTTCTTTGAGAAGGATGCTCTATAGTTGCAGCAACTGTGGTGGCACCGGGGGAGGACAGGAAGTCATGGTTTTGTGATTGTACAGCCGCAAAGCTGAGCACAGACGGGCAGTGACAGCCACTGAAGAAACAGAACTTTGCTATCTCTGGCAGTTGTGTGATGTCATCATCACTCTTTAATTACAATTTTTAGGGGAAAATATCCTTCCCCTCCCCTCTTTCTTACCCAACACACACACACACACACACACACACACACACACACACACACACACACACACACTGGGATTTGTTTTCTGAAACCGTCACATGACACAAGGGAAAAATTTCCCCCGAAACATTCCCACCAAAATGCTTTTCTATATAACAGACATTTTATTTTTAGTTCTTATCTGTTAGTTCATAATTTTTTTCTGCTTTGTTTGTAAGTGTTTGGAAGTACTGTCATGAAAAATCATGGTGCACGTTTGCTGATTTGTTTTTGAGTTTAACAAGTACAGGCACTATATCCTCAAGGTTAAGAGCATGTCCCTGGGATCAGAGGCGCAGTCATGTGGTGGTGTATCCACTGATGATGAACCTTGTGACCTGGGGCATTTGGATACTTAATTGCTTGGGGCTTCAGTTTTCTCAACTTTAAAATGGGGATAGTTCTAGTACCAAGCACAAAAGTTTTTGGATGGCTAAAATGAGTTAACCTATGTAGGAATTTATAGATGCATATAAATGCATATCTGGTGAAAGCACTAAGAATTGTTACCTATTGTTATTAGTGAGTTAAAAAGTATGTTGCGAAGGTATGTGCATTTTAACATATTGTGAAAGACTCTCCAGCATCTATTCTACCACCGCATAATTTAATCTAAACCATATTGGGTGTGAGTTTGTATGTGTGTGTTTTGGGAGAGATCTTATGCCTTATATGTATATAGCACAAGTATATGTACAGTGCATAAGCAGATATTAAGTTTATCTGTAGTATTAAAAATTCATGGGTTGGGGACAATTAGGAAAAACAGTGTCTGGAGAAACTTCTTTGAGAGGTAATAATGAAAAAAATAAGAAAGTTGGCAAATATTATCTAAAACCAATACTGATGCCCTCCAGCTAGAGGCCATTAGGAATACATAGGGAGTTGAAAAAGTTGGGTTTATTATTCATTGCAGGAATGAGAACACACCATGGAGAATTGGAGAAGCATGGGTGTCTAAGTAAGAGTGTGTTAGAAAGGGTCTAGGCTTTGATTGGGTGATTTGTGAAGGATCCATGGAAGTGAGGTTTATTGTGGACAGGGAGCTGTCACAAAAGTGATAGGCAATTCTTTAATTGGGTGTCTCAATAAATCTCTATGGAGAAGGCGGACTGGAGTGTGGGCTGAAGCTGTAACTCATGAAGAAGCAGCGGTCACTCATATTAGCAAAGGAGGCAGATGTTTGGTGTTCTGTGGGTTGTGCAGTAACCTTGCTTTTGTTTGTGCTTAAACAAAATTATCAAGCAGTCTTGTCTTCTTACTATATCTTGATCTCAGAATGACTTTTTCTGAGTTGTTGCTTTGCTGTGAGGTCGTTTATGTCCAGCAGGAAAACAACATGGCCTAGCTATGAGGGCCAGGCCAGCTTCTAACACTGAGGCCTAGCTGTGTAAATGTTAGACGAGTATCCAGACATTTGGGACCCTTTTTTCTATCCCCGCCCTTCTATCTCCTCTGAGCCTCCTTCCTCCCTTGGTACCCTCTTTCCGAGTCTGAGTAATTCCATCAACTTTGCCAGATACTGAGGAGAATCTAGCTCATGCTTCTAAGAAAGAAAAGCGAATCATTTTTAGGAATTGAATAAGGAAGCACACTAGAGCACCAATTGTTCTGGCAGTCATCTAATCACCATGCAGGGACTCGGCCTTAGGACAAAGCTTTCACAAGGTCTATAGAGCAGAGTCAAAAGATCTGGGACCCCCAATGGAATCACCAGTCACTGAGATTGCCCGACCTCTGCACTTCCTGTTTTGGGAGGTGGTAACTGACTTTCAAGGTCTGTGGCTGAAACATCCTGACCAAGGCTCTTGCACATTTCCATCTATGAGGTGCAGACACATCTGAAAGGTTTGTATGTATTATTTTTTCCCACTGTTTAATTCCCCCCACACCCCACTTCCACCCCTGACCTATGGATGTTGCCGTTTCCTCTTAAGAACTGGATCTCAAATTCCTTTTGCTAAATAATTCTATGAAGAATTTTTTAATATATATAAGTGGGAAGATGATGGACTGTTTACTCATGGGGTAATATTTTGCTTTCTGGGTATTGCTCTCCAGGCCAGGTTTACCGTGGAGCAGCTCAGTGGAGATTTGCCTCCTTCAGTCTCCTCTCTCTTCAGAGCTTTTTCATGCAGGTTCACTTTGCCGCCTGTATTTAGTTGGCCATACACCAGACTGCTCTGGCTGCTAATCACAAGGACTGTTATTATTCTTTCCTCAGAATATTATAGAATGTTCAAACTGGAATGGACCTGAGAGGCCATTTAAGCAAAGTCCTCGTTTTAAAGATGAGCAGACTGAGACCCAGAGAATTGTGACCTTACAAAGGTCAAGCAGCTACTGGTAGAAAAACTGGGCTTTTCCGTGCTGAGAAGAATTAAAAAGATGCTCAACGTGCCAACTAGCACTTCTGAATCCTACACCCTTGGCAGGCATAACTAATCATTCACTGTGCTTTCTACCATGTGTCCAGGCTGTCTTGCAATCCTCAACCCAGCGTTCTAGCTACCTGTACCCATTTATCATTGCTGGCATGTGCACTGAAACTTATTATACCAGGTGTGGTTTATAAACCAAAATTTCTTAATAAGGGATCATTATTTAAATACAGAGATACATTTAATCATAAGTTCCATATCTAATGCTTATGTCTTATAACATCTAATATAAAACTACATATGAAAGTTTCCAGCATATTTTCTAGCATAAAACTACATAGGAGTTTTTCTAGCATATTAATTAAGACTCAGTATTACTTTTGTTGCCAAGGAGATAGAATCACAATTTGTACATTGTTGTGCATAATACGAAAGACGAATGTATTTTCACTCTTGTAACAGAATCCCTAAAGTTTTTGTTTTATTTTTAATTTTTAGGATTGTGTGTCTGATGGCAGGCTACTATAATAACTGAGTTTTTAAGCAACTCCATTTTAAGACAGTTTCTTAATTTTAAATATCTAAATAAACTTTTTGTAGTGTTATTTTTTAAGCTAGAAAATAGTTCTAATCTTGCGGTGGTTACTTAGCAACAATTAAGAAGAAATCGCAATACAGTTTTCAAACTACTTTTTACTTAAGAGGAAGAAATGTGTGGCTTTTGCGCACTGCACTCTATGTCTCTTGGGAGTGACTGACGCTGGGGGATGACAGGGAGAAGAGGAGTGGGATGGACTTTACCTGCATGGTTGTTGGGATGCGACAGGAGGCTGTTAAACTGCTTGCCTTTTATTTCCGGGGTTCTGTGAAAACCATGACCAACTAGAGCTAAAGCACAGAACGAGTGGTACTATTCATTCAAGGAATCCTGGGAAAGAACCAAGAGACTGCTGGGTTCAGGAGCCCACCCCTGGATCAGTCGCTCTGCTGAGCATTGGGATATTTTTATACCTCTGCCTGGCTCATCACCCTTCCCTCTGCCCATTTAAAGGAAGAGCTGTATTGACCACCTGACCAGGGCCACACAGATATAAGGGAGGGCAGTTGTGCAAAGGAAAAACAGAGAGCTACAGTCAAAATTGAGAAAGGATGCTGGGCAAGAAGTAGTAACAGGGACTGCCCTAGGCTGTTTGGTTTCCTGCCTGATGTCACTGCAGGGAGTGGTGGTGGAGGCAGGAACTGTGGGGGTGGATTCCTGCTTTCACTGTGTTTTTGGCTCCTGATTGGTAGCTGGTTTGAACCTGCAGGTGGAATAATTCAGGATTTAAGGAGGGGGGAAATACACAGACAAGAGAACTCAAAAGCCATTATTCTGCTAGCTGTGTGGCTGAGATTTGCAGCTTTACATTTATATCACATGAAACAGTGAATGGTATCAACTCCATAACCATTTTTAGTTTCGAAAAACCTGACTTGCTTTTGGGATTCTCTGCCACTATTAGAAATATTTCAGTGTGATGTTTCTGTTCTTTTCTTTTCTTTTTTTTTTTCTGTCATCGAATAGTTTAAATATAAATTGGCTTTTTGCAAGAAGGACATGTTTCATATAGGCATAAGTAAATTGTTGTAGAGATCATTTAATAGCAGAAAATGATTAATTTGGCCTTTTAATCATAGTTCCATTATCATATGAAAGAGTCATGTCATTGGACCCATTTCACTAAAGAAGGTTTAGCACCAGTAGGAGCATATTTGCATTAATGAGGCATCACAGGTTATTAATTGAAATCTAATAACAGCTTGGAATATTATAAGTTTACATTAATTGGAAACAGAATTGTGGATTTATTGGCAATATACGTCTTGTCATTTTGGAGAAATGATTCCTTGTTGGAATATAAAGAGGCCATTTTTGTACCAATTGGAGTTTCTGGCTCTTATATTAGTTGATTTTATTTTTAACTGGAATATCCCTTCATGACTGATTTCTAAAGTAGGCATTTTTGGTTTGCGCAGTACCAGCCCCACCACAACCTGTGTGGCTTTTGATTTGTTCATTAGCCAACTACTAAATGAAAGAATATGGAATGAGGTAGGTGTAGGAAGGAATGCTCATTGATGACAGTCACAAACTCCTCTCCAGGGAGCCCTTGCCTGGGCAACCTAACCAAAGAAGTTACCTTCATTAGGCTCCATTAGTGCCCCTGTTCATTTTTTTTTTTTTACAGCACTTATAATTAATCATAACTATGTTGACTTGTCTTTTGTCTGTCTCTCTCACTAGTATGTCATCTCTAGAGAATAGGAATGGTGGCTAATTTGTTCTTCATTGTATCTCAAGCACCTAGCATAATGCAGACAGTAAGTAGTTGTCAAATAGATGACCGGATCCTGGCTTGGACTGGAAGAACCTGGGGAGACTGTTCCCATCGAAAGGCAGGATAATCTTTCTGAATAAAAGTTTAATCTATGGGTCTAGGACAGAATGAAAAATGCCAGACCTAAAATTTACCCCTAAATCATTCTATATTCTTGGTGTTTCATTCTAGAAACTCAGCCTTGCGATACATTTGAACTTAATTCAGTCTGGATTGCTATCCCTGAAATTGGAAAAAACAAGGACTAAAAAGAATCCCTGTTATTGTGTCCCATGACAACTGAGTGAGAGCTGTGTTTTCTAATACTTCTTAATTAAGAATTTTATAGAAACCAATATTCATCATTATAAACCTCGAAATAGAATTTCAGTGTAAGAATTGGTACTTTTATTAACGCTTATAGAATCCAAACAGACAGGCTCATCTGGGCAGAGCATTAAGATTAAAGAAGGTAATTTTAGTTGGAGTTTAAAGCCCATGAGGGTGGGAAGTAGAAGATTAACATTGGGGGAACTGGGTCTTCCTTCTTTTTTTTCTTATTTTATTTTATTATTATTATTATTTTTTATCAATAACTTTGTCCTTTCGTTTGGTATGTCTTGAGAGAATGTGGCATCGTGAAAAGAGGTTTCAGCAGCCCATTGGGAAACATAGGTCTTAGTCTTGGCTTTACTACTTAATAGTTAAGAGACCAAGGGTAAGTCAGTTTTCTGAATTTTATCTGAAAAATAGAGACATTTGTTTTGTACGTCATAAAAAAGTTTGTAAAGATAGTAGAGGGAGATAAATAAATGTGCTTGGTAAATCATAAGGCAAATACAAGATATTGCTATTATTCATTTGTTGGCTCAGGAGGAGAATAAACAGAAGCAGTATGAGAGACTTCACAGAGGCCAGCAGTGGATTTTTGGTTAACTAAGAAGTAGCAGCTCTTATTTTTTCATTATGATAGATATACAAGATTTTAGCTTTTTGTGTGGGGGGAGGGGTAACTTGAAAGTGAGCCTGAGTGAATACTGAAGCTATACTTTAAGAAATTTAGAGACATCCAAATTACGGCAGTGAGATACAGTGTTTTAAACTACCCATTTGGAAATGATTTGTTTTTAAGTCATAATGCTTCCTGTAGGCGAGGGTGAAAATTAATGGGCATTCTCACACCCTGTCAATGGTGTATGGAAAGCACATAGAGTACATAATATAGGCAAGGCAATGTGTAAAAGACCATTTTGGTGGAAAGTCCTGGCAGATTTTTAAGGTAACTGCCTTTTGTAGCTTTTCAAATCTTTTCTTGCTGTATTACATTTAAGTTTAGAGCATTTCTTTGAAACTTCTTAGTTCACTTCATTGGGGGGAGCATGTTAGTTTATACCCTCTTTTTGTATTGTGCGAAAACTGCCTGCGGGCAGAAAAATCCACACACATGTTTTATATATACATGTCTTGATCTATTGATCCGTTGGAAGTGGTTGTGACCTGTTCTCCCTCCTGGAAGAAGCTTAGTAAGTTTTTCTTTCCTTTGGTTGAGGCATGGCATTACTAATATCCCCCAAAATATTTTCGGGTAGAAATGTAGTCAAATCATTTAAGACATCAAAAACTATTGTCGTTTGTGTGTGTATATGCATACATGTGTGTGTGCACTTTCAAGCAACCAAAAGATGCTCTTTCCTATTACATAGCCTTGAGAATAAAATCACTTTGCAAACTTTAAAATATGCAAATATGTTCACCTTTCATTAATGATCAGATGTTCACCACGCAAAACCAAAAATAGTTGCTTCTTTCGCCATGTATGTTATTAGATTTTGTAGGATCTGAACATTGGTTTACCTTTGGATCATGTTATAGCAGAATTCATTCATTCATTCACTCATTTATTCACCAAATATTTATAGGGTTACTTGTATGGGCCAGGCTACGTTCTCTGTGCTACGATTCAGCAGCAGTAAGACGAACAAAAATTCTTGTGCCTATAGAGATTACATTTCAGTGGAGAAGGCAATCGGCAAGTCAACAAGGAAGTAATGTAGTTGCAGATAGTGGTGTGTCCTATGGAGTAAATAAAACAAGGAGATAGTTAGTGTTAGGGTGTTCAGGGAAGGCTTTTTGAAGATATGACCCTTGAGCAGTGACCTGAATGAAGCAAAGGGGGAAGCCTTGGAAACGTCAAGAGAAAAAGAGTTGTAGGCTAAAATATAAAGTCCTAGAGGTGTGAAAGGGCTTGAAATATTGAAGGAACAGCGAGAAAGCCAGTACAGCAAGAGACTTGTGAGAGTGGTAGGAATTGAGGGTGGATGAGTAGGCATAGCCAAATTAAGTCAAGAGGACCTCGTATACAATAATAAGTTTTCAAAGGAAAGATAATGGAGAATGTTAATTAGTTGTGTGACCTGATTTGTGTTTTTCAACAGAATATTCTGGTGTTGCATGGAAACCAGATTGTATAGGAATAAGTTTAGAAGGAGAGAGACTGGCTAGAGGTCTGTGGGGATAATGCAGAAAAGAAATGACTGTGGCTTAGTTTTGATGATACTGGTGAGACATGATCAGAATCTTGATGTACTTTGAAGATAGTGAACAATATTATGTAATCCAGAAAGTGAGCTCATGTGACAAAGTCATATCACATGGTTATATAATCAATGTACTGACTTTAGAATCTAATTTTTAGTTAGATTGGACCAGACTATTCTTAAATCTGACTAAACGGGTAAAGAATGGACAGAATTACACACCTGGGTTAACTCTCATGTCCAACCTGTTGCATCAAAGTTCTTTGAATACATTATTCTCCCACTAAGACAGTGAAAAGATTCCAGTTCAAATTCATTTAATTTTACATGTTCCAAAACATGATACGGCCATATTAAGCCTATTATGCCTTGTTGAAAGTCTTTAACTCCACTATATAGTAAACATCCCTTTATGCTGTTTTCTTTTGAAAATTATTATTAGGTTAAGTATTACACATGTACCAGAAAATGAACAAAGCCAGATAGAATTCTGAGGTGTACCTTCTGGGGTTTGCCCTAAAAGATTAAAACATTACCATGTTCTAGCTAAGGTAGGGACAACAGAGATCCACTCCAATGTATTTTATCCCCAAGGAGAGACCTCAGCGCTATATTCCTGAAATCCGGTTAAATGCTTGAAGGCCCTCAAATTTTGTCTGGTCTAACCACTGGTGGCATTATGGCTGCAGAAGCTCCAGCAGAAAAGAATTTACTTCTTTTATGATAGATCCTGTAGACTTCCTTAGAGTGATTTGGATTGGAATGAATTTGGTTATAGGCCCACCTCTTAACAAATCCTTGTGGCCAGGACAGTGTGACATTCTCCATCCCTAAGGATAGAGCCCTCTGCATGGAATTAAAGGAGAATTGAGTCCCCAGTTGATGCCAGGGTTGTTGTTGAAGGAAGGCAGAAAGGATTATGGGGAGCAACAGATATTCACTGCCCTGTGATAGTACTATAGAATCTTCAGGCTACCTGTGCTCTGTGACTCATCATCCAGATGCCACGAAGCTCTAGATCCCTATCTCGAGTGGCAGATATAGTTTGATTAAAAAGTACATGTTCTTTTCTTCATTCGAGGGGCAAAGGAAATGTGACTCTGAGATGGGAGTTCTCAAGACAGCTCAATAGGAGAAATACATTTTTGTTTTCAACAGAGCGTTTCGTTGTTTCTAAAAAAGCATGTTTAAGAGTCTTTCCAATATTATTCTATTTCCAGTGTACTATTGTGATCCCCATACAGTATTTCCTCTTGAAGTTATGATGCCTATTTTTATAGCTATTCTTTCTAAACCCTGTTGCGTAGATGCCAGAAAACGAATGTAAGAAATGTTGAACAAGACAAAGAAACAAAAACTGAACTGTGTTCAGATTCTCACAGTAGTGGTTTGATACCTTTAAGATCCTATTGGTGAATGGTTTGAAGGAACTGTTTTTGAGAAGTGTTTTATTGTCCAAAGGGAGTTATTTTACTTGCATGTCAACAGCTACAACAAAATCGTCATCAGTATGGAGGGAACCTCTTCTTGGTGATATAAGAGAGCTTGCTCTAAGGATTACAGTTACATTTTGAAGGTCAAAGAACAGCAGCTAATGAACACAGCAGGAAAGAAGAGGTAGCAGAATGAAAATTAGGATTATGTCACACTTACTTTATTAAGTTTAAATTACTTTTAAGTGAGAAACTTTACTTTCATTAAAACAGTCCATGCTCAAGAATCAATGAAAATATACTTAAATAACACACCTTGCTCTTCTGAGCAAGAGATGTAAACTCAGTCTCTAAACGAATAAAAAAGTCTTTATTCTGCAAAATGTAACCTTTGGTCTCAGTTATGTCTCCTTTTTAGGGACGCTGACAGGTAATTGGTCTTTAACTCCAAGGTGGTATAACCTGTCAGTAAATTCATATGCCATGTCCGTGTAAACAGACTGGTAAATCTCCCTTAACACATATTTTTACCTAATATTTGTGGTTTTAAGTAAAAGATGCTACTGAAAACTATATATGATATTAGCAAACTACCTAAAGGAGAAATTTTACAAGAAAAATAAAGTGTAATTTAAGAGGATAAAAATATAATACTCTGCATAAACGTCCTAACTGTTCTACATACTTTTTATTTTTTGATAGGTAATGCTACAAAATGTTTTTCTTCAAACAACTGCCTCATCTCTGACCTTTATGAACTACTATTATCCTATTTAAAATACTGCTTATCATGTATGCCATTTATATATCCATATGACATGCATAGTATAGGACCATCGGGTTTATTAATACACATAATGATATAATAGCATATTGATGAGAGAACTGGCATTTAGCATTGCTTCTGGTTCGCCATTGGAATTGAAGGTAAATTATGATTTTCTCGTGATCATGAACATCATGGGCAGGGAAATGTTAATATTTTAGGACCCACCTATTGGTCATAGCAAGCAACATTTGTTCCTTTTTCTTCCTCTATTAACCTGATATACCACTTGGAAATGATAGCTTTAGTATTCAACCCCTACAAGAAGCCCTTTCACCAGTGAAATCACCAAGAAACACCTGATTTAATCAGAGCCTTCTGCCTGGGTTTTCTACTGTCCTGATGGTGGTGGGACTAAACTCTCTGGCCCCTTACTGATAGGCCTGAAAAAATGTATAAATGAACCTGGATTTGTTAAACTGATACAGAGCATTTCAGATGTCATTTACCAACTGCTCCATTGCTCATGTGATACAGAGAAACTGGAAAGGTAACCTGACTCAACTTCTTTGTTCTGGAGGGAAAAAAACCTCAAGTTTTCTTGTTTCCCTGCCAGTATAAATAAATAAATAAATAAATACAAATAAATAAGATTTTTTTTTAAAAAAAAAAACTATAGACAAGCAGTAAAAGAGCTCTCCAGGATAAAGCCATAGAGTTCACTTGATCTTTGTCTCAAATTTGACTGTCACTTCTATATGATGGCATTCACAGCAGCTAAGGCAAGAGTGCAAACACACAGTGTAGTCTACATCTTGTTTCTACAATGCCTCACAGTTTGAGATCAGGGTATATCGGTTTCCTTCTAAACCCAGAGCTGCTGAGGTCTTGTCCCTTGAATCAGAGGTAAGACTTGTAGTCTAAATTAAGGGTTCTTATTCTGAAATTTCAACTGTTTCTCATACTCAGCTGGCAGTTGAGATCTTTTCTGCAAAAATGGAGTTCAAAGCATCCCTTTGGCTTCCAGGCCTGAAAAGATTTGCAAACCTTTGTTTGTATTGTTGGAGAATTTTTCCTCCTGGTTGGGCTCATTAATACCCTTTGTGAGTACTATTTTGCTTTTTCAAATAGCTTTTTCTAAACAGCTTTCTCTCGTGGAAAATCCAATTTAGTTGCAAGCAATATTACCAGTTCCGCTTCTTTATTTTTTCTTCCTCATTGAAAAGAAAATAAAAGATTGTGTCAAAATGGAGATGTACAATTTATGGCATTAGCACTTCTATTAATAAATTTATGCAGCAATTATATATCTTACATTTTGTATCTGTCCCTGACTGAAGACAGCTTCTTTATGTTGCAAGAGCATATTTTTCTTCAAAACACATTTTATTTTCTTGGATCTTAGACTTTTGCCTCCAATTTTCATTGAAAGTGGACATGTGTAGAAAATTCTAGCTGTAGATTTTGCTGTAAATTTTGCTATAGATTTAATCTTAGAGTTATTGAAACACTTCATGATATTCGCCTGCACAGGGTTTCTAAGGAAAACTAATCTTTCCCAATTTCAAATGAGTCCTACTTAATCCAAATGATTTGAAGGTAGCTGGCCCATTCTCTTTAGCTCCAAAAACCCATTCCCTTTCTATGGTGTTTGATTGTAAGAGGGAAGATTGGAAGCCAAGCTATTTAGAACCCTTCTGAGCATATTTCCCTGCAGTCGTCATTGCCACCATGTAGAATGAACCTGTTTTGGAATGAAATCAGATAGGGTGAAACAGAGAGGACTGGGGAGATGGGAATAGTTATCATTTGAGTATCTAGTGGTGTGCTAGAGCTAGCTCATACCAGTGCATGAGAGCCTCTTATTAAATTTTCAGGAATTTTCTAAGCTAGTTGGTAACATTTTGGTAGCTTGAAATTAGCTAATGTGACAAATCAAATCAGGCCACTCCATTAAAAAAAAAAAACAAACAAAAACGATGAGTATATCGTTAAACATTTTTACATTTTTCAAACACCACTGCTTGGACCCATGTTAAATAAAATCTCTTGAACTCTTATCATATTAGCTAATTAACTCCCTATTCCTCTCCCCTTCCAACACACACTTCATGTAAGTTAGTTTGAATTGGTTTGCTATCACATGTAACATGTAGCCAGAGAAGTTATGGCGTGGCTAAATTATTTACTTTGTCACTATGATAAATATCTCTGTTTTATGTTATATAGAAGATAAGGGAACCGATACAGCTTTTTGATTAAAAAGCTGCATATTCTTGTTGGGAATTACGAAATATCTGAAGGAAGCAAAATACCTTTTTTATGGCTTATTGTAACAACCTGACAGATTATTCACTGTTCTTGGTGGAGCCTTTAAGTGGCAAAGGGAAGGAACAACAAAATTTGCTTTGCCAATCAGTGGTTACAGTGCAAGATTCATAACCTTTGAGGAAAAAAATCTGGGCAACATGGTGTTTCAAGATAGTAGCAGGGGTGATTTGTTTCTGAAATAATTTTGACCAGGATGAGTATGGTTAAGAAGTTGCTCACTGTGCCAGCAATTATCAGTTGAATTAAACTGCTATGTCAAGTAGGCCCATCCATTTTAACGTTTTGCATGTGTGAATTCTAAGTTTGCTTTGGTTGCTAAAAATTGATGCGTATTCTGGATCAGAATGCCCATCTCATAGAACTGCATGATTTTGCAGGGATTTAGTGCCTTTAAACAGTCTCACGGGTCTGTTTTTCATCATATGATCTAAATTTGAAGCAAAATGCATTAAAAATGCTTATATCTGGTGTTCTCACTGGATTTGGATTCTATTTGGAATGACTATGGCTGTCATTATTATGTGCCTTACATGCCATTGTTTGAAAATCATTAGATAATATACGAACCCAAGTGGTAAAACTTGTATATAATTTAAGTATAATAGAAGTGCAAAATCTGTCATCTGTTTGAGGTGATGAAAGAGATAAACAAAATGTAAGAGAAATTAGACAAAAAATTTTGCATGTTCAATGATGCAATTTCCTATAACACTGGATAGAGTTGTGTATTTGCTTTCATTAGAAAATAATTCAAAGGAGAAAAACATTCTAGGTGGTCCATCTGATAGTGAGAATATTAGAATAGGATTTCAGATGGATCAGAGTTAGTTAAAGGGTGATGTTGAGGGATTAGGCCAAAGTTCTTTGAATAAACCTAGACCAGTGGGAGATTCTAAAATAATATTATTGGAATTGATATTTTCTCTCTAACCCAATTGGGAGATGTTCACAGTGTATCACACTTCTTTTCATTTGCAAAGTGCTTTCTATTTGGCAAAATATGTTCACAGACCAGTTGAAATTAGAGAAGCTTTATATTTAAGAAAAAAAAAATGAAAACTTCAATCAGCCAAGAAATGTA